>NC_079171.1:50233314-50565189 GCF_947568905.1 Ostrea edulis
TACTTCATTGCAAAATAAAAAAGAAAAACACTGGCAAAGTTGTAAAAAACCTTATATCATAAATCTTTTTTTTTTTGCAGATGAATATTCCACCAATCTCCTTCAAAGGATAGCCTGTAAAATAATTGAATGCTACACGACAATGATGCGAACTACGGTATTCTAAAAGGTAAATAATTATAGGTTGGATCCCATCGTAACTTTTTTCGATTCTTAGAACATCAAAATGTTACACTTCTGCTTTATATTCAAAAAATTTGTTGAAAAGAAATATTAATGGCAAACTAACAAATCAACTTTATGATAGAGGGGATGATTGCAGCTTCCCCATCGTCAACTTCCCATAACTAATATTATTTAGCAATATTCCAAATGATGACTTCCATGATACACATATTACATTCTATCTCATGATATTGAAGCTAGATGTTATATAATGCATTATTTCTACGCAGATTCTAAAGGTAAATGTTAGATATTTATATACAAAAAGGACAATGATTTTAAGTAAAGCTATTTTGGGACTTGTGCTGAATTGCTTGGAAATACAATTTTTTTTAAATATGACTTAATGTAAGTTTAATATTTACAGCTTTTACCAGACCGTAATTTATGTCCAACTGAATACAACTATGCACAAAGTAGGAACAGTTCCTCTAAGAGTCACGGCTAAATCTGTTTAAAGGTAAGACTGGTGTTTATTACGAAATGTCATATGAAGACTTAACGGATGCCACCAAGTTAGTGGGACATTTTATTGTCATTTGAAGGCTTACACAGACAATACCAAGTTAGCGTGACATTTTATTGTCATTTGAAGGCTTACACAGACACCACCAAGTTAGCGGTACATTTTATTAAAACAGAATTTTACACACTGTTTCGGTTTTTATCTTGAAACCTTTTTCTCCTTGAAGTTTGCACAGCAAATACTGTTCCATGATTTTGACATCGAAATTTGTGAAATGAGAAACTCTACAGGAAACATTTAGTTGACCATAATTGTTTTCAAAGTTTCAGAGTAAGGGATGTTGACAGTCGACATGGAATTAAAAATAAGCTTAATGTGCATAGGTTAAACCACCCGTGGTATGAATATATTTTCAGTGCGATTAAGTTGACCACTTGCCGTAAAGAGAATACCATGTTAGGTAATGACACAGTAAAATCAAGGGGAAGCATATCAGGTTTTCCCACATATCGTGTCAGTTGATGCAACAGTGTCATATATATATATATATATATATATATATATATATATATATATATATATAAACGTATCTCGGATTTATTAACCAATCAGTGTTTCATGGTTATTTATGATTCTTGTTTGCTAACGTTACATCTTACTATTGTACATTGTAATTTTGTTGAAGTGACCAAAGCTGGTGATTTAATTCCCACATGGCTTCAGAAGGTATTGACCACATTCGTCGATTACGATACAATTGACAAATGTGTGAGTGCAGTTTACAAAGACGTACGTTCGCCATTGATATTCATATTTAATGACCAACTAAAATGTTTCATTCGTTCAGTTTTCTTTTGACAGTTTTAATAGAAAACGCAAATATCAATTAATTTAAATGCAGCTGTTATCACATTTTCATTGAAATGCATGAACGGAACCAGTTCACTCACGAATGTAGATTCTCGCAATTTTATGCCTACGAGTCATTTCGCTACATCTAATGATCGCGCAAATTATAGAATCTACATTATATCGAATCAATATAAGAATGAATGTAAGGATAACGAACAGTGATTAATGTCATAACTCCGTTTACCTGATAAGGATATTGGGCTCACGGCGGGTGTGACCGGTCAACAGGAGATGCTTACTCCTCCTAGGCACATGATCCCACCTCGGGTGTGTCCAGGGGTCCGTGTTTGCCCAACTATCTATTTTGTATTGCTTATAGGAGTTATGAGATTGATCACTGTTCGTTATCTTCACCATCCTATAAGCAATACAAAATAGAGAGTTGAAACACGGATCCCTGAACACACCAAAGGTGGGATCATGTGCCTAGGAGGAGTAAGCATCCCCTGTCGATCGGTCACACTCGCCATGAGCACTATATCTTGATCAGGTAAACGGAGTCATCCGTAGTCAAATGTGCCAAGAAATGTCTAACAATCTGTATGAAACACGTCAGACAGCCTTTGATCCAATGGTAGGTTGTATTAAAAAACTAGCTCGTTATAACGATCATAGAATTTGCGAAATGCTGATTTTAAACAAGAATGTTGGAACCCCTGCATCATCAACTTGTTTGTCAGTAGCCTGCTTCTAAGCAGAATAATCCGGGTGAGAATAGGTCCTCAGTACCCCTTGCTTATTGTAAGAGGCGACTAAATGGGGCGGTCCTTCTGATGATACCGCCAAAAAAAAAAACCCGAGGCCCTGTTTCACAGCAGGTGTGACACGATAAAGATCCCTCCCTGTTCAAAGGTCATAAGTGCCGAGCATAGGCATACATTTTGCAGCCCTTCACCGGCAAATGGTGACGTCTCCATATGAGTGAAATATTCTGGAGAGGGCGGTTAAACAATATTCAATCAATCAATCAATAAGCAGAATAAACTCAAAAATAAAAAGATCAATTATCATACTTATAGTCTAAATTTCACTTATCTCCGCGTTGTTTGATTTGATTCTTGAATTCTGAATGTGTTTCATTCTGAATTACTACATGCTGTGGTAGCTTAATGGTAGATGGTTTAATTTGTAATCGGGAGGTCGTGACTTCAAGTCCCGCTCGTGTCATAACGCGTCTAACTTGAGAGGTAAAGATAGGCAGTGATTGCTCCTCCGCCAAGCATTTGGTATTTAGAAATGGATTGAATTGTATCTTGTTTAACGTCTCTGTTGAGAAATTTTCGCTCATATGGAAACGTCACCAAGAACGATGAAGGGCGTCAACTCTAGACCTTTACTTGGCGCCTTAGCGTGTCACACCTACTGTGACACTGGACATCTGTTGTTAAGGTAATCTCCGAGGACCCGTGACATTCACACCTGATGCCGAGCGTTTGGTGATGGAACTGTCACTACCTGTTTTAACAACTTAGGACTGTCGCGGCTGGGATTCGAATCCCGGCCTTCCGCATGCGGGGCGAACGCTCTAACCTCTAGGTGGTGGGAATCACGGGTCTTTCGTTTATGAACTTAAAACGGAGCTCCCGCCTCATGGTAGGTGTTGGAACCTCACTGCTACAGCCCTAAGCATAGGTCTAATGGGTGTTATTTCATCTACTGCCAGTGACGTCTTGCTATGAGTAAAGAACAATTCGACAGCAAACCAATCATAATGTATCTTATTGTTTTTGTTGATTACCTTTGTTTTTCTGGCAACGCGTCGCAATAATTTAAACTAATGAATTTAAATAAATTATTTAGTCAAGTTGTGGAACGTTGTTAAGATTGATGTAATGCAGGCAAATTGAATATGTTTAAAATCATTCACAGTTGAAAACATTAAATGACTTCCATACGTGATGTTACAATCTTATCCTTTCAGTACTTTAAGTGGGAAAAGGCTAATATTCTACAATATCGTAAGATGATTGTAGGTATATTATTGTCATGCAGTTAGTAGTCTAAGAACGATTGTTTGAGTCATAGTTTTTAATAAGCTAAATAACGAACAAACCTAGCAATTACGACATACGTGACCTGGACCGTTAGAATAATCATTTACGTAACACATAAAATAATCGACTTTTGGGGGTGAATCCTTACAAAATTGTTAAACTCGTCCGCAAATATAACGGAAGCCTCACTTAGTACAAGACAGAAAACTATATGTTTCTGAGTGTTTAAAATGTACCGGTCTTATCTAAGGGAACCTCAGCGAAAACTGTTTACGGTTGGTGAGTGATTAGAACGTTCGGTCGGTCGTAAGTTTGATCCGCGATTTTGATATGATCACGTTGAATTAAGACGTAATTATAGGTAATGACAGTCCTTTCACCAAACGCTCGGCAATTGAAATAAGAGTCACTGGTCATTTGGATAGGTCATTAAAGCTGATGTTCCTTGTCATGACAGTGTTGGCACGTAGAGGGATCCTAACTACTAAGGCCCCGAGCGTAAATCAGTTTACCTACAGCTGATGGCGCCTCAATATGAGTGAAAAATATCACAATGACTAAACGAACAAGCAACACGTGCCTGTGAAAGACATATAGTCTTTTATGGCCTTATTGAAATACTTTATTGATTTATATAAATGGCTCATTATTCATCAATGTCTTTTTTATGTATAGATGAAGATTTGCAAGTGACATATAAAACACTTCAACCGAGTGAAAAAGAACCACAAGAAGAAATGGCAGGAAGACCACTAAACATTGACTATAAAGGCATCCAGAGCAGCTGTGAGTCTGTGGAACTGAACACTGCTTTACAGAATTTATGCCTTAGAGGAGTTCATGTTACAAACAATGTAAAGTATTTTGAAAGATGTAAGGGTAGTGTTGTAACAAGCAAAAATCATGTAGTGTTTCCTCTAGGGAATGTTTCTGAATGCAATGAAATTGTGCATTTTAGAAAGGAAGAAGATGCTGACAATTTTTGGCATATTTTGAGCAATTTTGGATATAGCACAGCTTTGGCAAATCATGAAAGTGACTTAGAAAAAAATCCGCCCAGTGATCTGCAAACGTTTTATCGTAGATCCTCATTTTGTGTTGTCAATATTAGAGAATGGACACCACGTGTATGCGATTTATCTTTATCACGCCTAGCTATTCGTTCTTTACAAGATATTGAAAAAAAAACAAATGGGTAAAGATGTAGATAAGAAATCAGCACAGGACGATTGTATATCTTTTTTTAAAATGTTCGGGACACACGTGTATCTAACAAACGTTACTGTGGGTGGGATATTTTCAATTAGCGCCCAAACCGCATTACAGAAAGATGATGATGCAGAATCGACAAAGGACTTAGTCCAACAAGTTCACAACAAAGCTATTTCAGACAATTTGTTTAAAGATACTAAGACAGGAAGTACAGGGATTGAAGAGAATGGAAATGAAACGTGCACATTGCAAAATAAAATTGAGACTGCACATAGAAAACTCGGAGGACCACAGAATACGTCCTACTTCACAGAGTGGAAATCAGAGTTAATGAAAAATCCAGAGACCTGGACTGTAAGTGACATGGGGGAAATTTCGTTCGAAAATTGTATTGGAATTTGGTCTTTGGTGAGAAAGCATAGTAAATATTTCTCTAACGCAGAGGAGTTGTCGTGTTTTTTAGCACAAATTTGGATGGATCATGTTGCTCATGGACTTCAGTATAATCATGTGTTGAGTTATTCTTGGCAGAGTTTTGTCGAACCTTTCAATTCAAACGTATCAGCGCCTTCTTCCGCCAGCTGGTGTCTGGAATCCTTAAGGGATTTACTACAGTTCTTAGAACATAAGTTGGCTTTAGTTGGAAAGCCTATGGTTATTAAGGCGGTAGATGTTTTTTCAGAGCCGTTTGTTCAGGCATTATTCAAAGAAAGCGCAAAGCACGAAACACCCAAATATATTTGCTTTCAAATTCTCACTACCAAATTAAAAATTCTGCAAATTGACAACGGGAAATCATCAGTGTTTGGTGCTTCATGGATTGCATCAGACTATTTCATTCCTGGTATGTTATCACAAAGGGAAGTGAATAACGTTGAAGAGTTGTTGAATTTGTTAGAATCTGAGCTTTTACCGGGGATTGGTGTTCTGCAAGTATACCATGATATTGATCTCGAAAAAGTGCAATCATTAGCAAAATCTGAAATCAAAACCACCGTACATAATTTCCTTCAGAGGCTGATAGATAGAAATGAATATCGAGAGGCCCTGCTTCTTCTCGTCATCTTCATATCCATCGGGTATCACTTCAAGAGAGAGGAGATCCTAACAAATATCACATTTGAGCTTCTGGAAGATTTCATATCATATGCAAAAGGAGAAATTTCTCTGGCTAAGAAACTCAAGAATCGGATTAATCGGGAAGCGTGGTTGTTGTTAAGGATGATTTTCAAACTTGACACAAATTATAGGATATATGATGCTTCCATTGTACTTGCGGACGAAATTAACAAATTTGTTTGCTTTTTGAAGGAAAACAATTTCATATTTCATTCAAACATTAAGAATGTTATTGATTCAGAACACAAAAAAGATTGTCCTCATGGAATTATTCATTCGTTAGCAGAAATATCCAAATTTCCCTGTGAGCTGTTTGATGACGAAACTATGAAAACAGTAAATTCTAAGAACCCAGAAAGTCGCCCTGATAGCGGCAATTCTGATGCCTTACATCATTTGATACAGACATTTGGAATGGAAAAGTTCTTTCCACAAAAACTTTCAACTGAAGATATTTTGAAGCTGAGTGATGCTTTGTTGACCAGTCCAAAGACTCTGAAAGATATACCATGGGCTATATTTCAGCATGCGATAGCCATCAACTACAATTTCAGGGAAAAAGTTCTGTCTGACTTTTTGAAAAAGGCAAATGCTGTCCAACCAAAGAGAGGGAAGCAGAATTCAAAAAAGAAGCACAATCCAATGGATGTTTTTCTTGCTCTTTGGCATTGTTGTGATCCATTTTTGAAAAAAAACCTCGCTTCAAAAATCGCCACCTGTCAACTTGCTCTTCCTCTCATATACGAGGATATAACATCCAGAGATCAACTGATGATATCACTTTGGCCAATTCGTGATATTTTCATTGACGACAGTCCGGATTCTGTTTTGACCAAACCTCTAAACACTGTTAGTTTTATAAGAGTTGGAGATTTGAAGTCAATATCGAAATCAAGAATAATAAATAAACTCATAAGGGGAGAGAATAATGAACATAGTACTTTTTATCACAGAGACTGTGCCCTGGCATCAAATAAACGATTATTTTCCAACGGACTCGTTGAAATTACTTGGAACGTACCTAGAACAAACAATGCTGATGATGAAAATTCTACCGAAACAGGGGAAGAGTTGGAAGAATTTCTTCATCCATTATGCATTTTGAATATGCGGGGAGATGCAAAAGATTTTAGGACCCAGCTTTTAGCGTTGCTCACACTTTCAGATGTTGTAGTCGTCATGTCTGAATATAAGAATCTGAAAGATGAACAATCTCTTGAACTACTAAAACAAGTACACAGCAGTTCATCAGTTCCAATAATCATGTCAGACTTTCCAGACATAGAAGGAAACCTAGAGGAGGAAACGGAGGAAGAAAGTGACGGGAAGGAGGGGGAAGAAGAAGACGAAAAGGACGAAGAAGACGTGTCACCCGGAGAACATTATGGAGAGGATTTACATCATTTTTACAAAGAACAAACGGGTTTAAATCATCCAAACACATTGTTTCTTTCCACTCTGGATATGGGAAAGACATTAAATGAAAATGATCTAAAAGATTGCCTTACCACGCAAATTATATCAGCTTTAAAGAGAATCAAATTTCCTGAAAGCCTGGAGAGGAAGAAATTGTTATTGCCATCATTCGTTTCAATAGATGAAGATAATGCAAACTCGAGACTTGGCTTGAATTTAAGTGCAACAGTTTTTGCAGATGTTGAATTCTCAGCAAATGTGACGCTTCGAAAGCAAATAAAAGACAAAGTACTTCCATTACAGGGAGAACATTTATGGCACACCTGGTGTATGGAACAAAAACAATATTTTCGTTCAGGAAAGAAGAGTGTTTTGGAAAACATACACCCTCAACATGTGATGAAGACTCTAAGATTGTGGCAAGTGATGTATGGTCTGGAGACTCAAAATACAATTGTAAAATTTTTAAATGTTTTGGCAAGCCATATAGATGATAGGCGAACCATCACGTATTTTCTGCAATATATGAAATTCCACATGGATTGTCAATCCCGACATGTCATTCCAAAGCTTTCCAACGATCTTTATCAGGCTTTCAGAGAATATGAAACTTTGAGATCACAAAGTGGCATCGACGAAAAGAAAATAGAAACAATGAAGTCTCAAATTAAGAGTGCAGAGGAAAATCTGGCTAAGGCTTCGTTCGGGTTAGAACATTTTTTCAGAGAAATGGGACAAATATACGAGTCATTCATGTATTGCAATGATGTAATGTTCATTCGTGCATCGAGTAAAACAAAACTTGTCATAGCGAAAATGCCACTTATTGCTGCCAAACTTCTTTATTGGGGTCATCCACTCGAGATCATGGACGGAGATGCGGCGTCGGTTCCAGAATGTTGGATTAAAGCTGTATTCAAAGAGATAAGATCGGTCATTGGAGAAAATAAAACAGTGTATGTTATATCAGTTTTAGGAATTCAAAGTTCTGGAAAATCTACTCTGTTAAACACAATGTTTGGTCTGCAGTTTTCTGTTAGTGCTGGAAGATGCACACGGGGAATTTACGCGCAACTTATTCCTGTTGACAAATCCCAGTCTAGTCTCAAGTTTGATTATGCTTTGGTTATAGACACAGAAGGATTGAGAGCTCCAGAGTTAGCAGGCGAGAAGTTTAATCATGATAACGAGCTTGCAACGCTTGTCATAGGCCTAGCAGATGTTGCACTCGTCAATATAAAGGGTGAGACTATAGCTGACATGCAAGATGTGCTTCAGATTGTAGTACATGCCTTGATGAGGCTTAAGAATGCAAATGAGGAATTGAATATTAAACAATCTTGCGTCTTTGTTCATCAAAATGTGTCAGCGTCCAATGCAAAGAGGAGCACTTTTCAAGGTAGTCAGAAGGTTACTTCTGTCTTAGATGAAATGACAAAATACATCGCTGAACAGGAGAAAATGGCAAATACCACGCGGTTCACTGATGTCATAGCATTTAATCCAGTTACTAATGTTATCCATGTACCTGATTTGTGGCAAGGTATTCCTCCAATGGCCCCTGCAAGTCCTGAATATAGCAAACAGGTTGTTCAAGTCGCTAAATGCATTCTAGGTGACATTTGTGAAAATAAAACATGTTTTCTTAATATTCAAAACACAAGTCTTCATCTACAAAATCTTTGGAAAGGAATTCTTTCAGAAGACTTTGTATTCAGCTTTAGAAATGCGCTAGAAGTGAAAGCGTTTACGTCTTTGGAAATGAAATTTCAGAACTTTGTTTGGACTTTAGAAGAATTGAAGTTGCAATATCTTCAAAACAAATTAGGTCGGATAGGATGCAGCGAAACATCAGAAAAGCTTCAAAGTACCATCACAAACATTAGAGCCAGTTTTCATGAAAGCCTTCAGGAGAAAACAGATGAATGCGACAAAGAACTGCAAATGTTTTTTGATACGTCTGATTTAAGTCATTACATGATACATTGGCGAGCACGCAAAACAGAAGAACTCAGGGCTATTTCAAAGAAAATAGAAACTGAAATCGATACGAAAATTGAAAGCGAAAAGGGGAAATGCGAAACTCTTTTTCAGAGTAATGAGAAATTTTCATTAGTTAAAAAAGGAGTGACTAGCAAGGCAATTGAGTTTGCAAAGTCAGCAAAATACAAGACTGATGAAATGAGCAAAACAGAGGTGAACAACAAATTTGAATCACTATGGAAAGAATGGCTCAATGAACTCGCTCCAGAAGTTTCGCAGAATACTATCCAGAATAAAATAGAAGAGATGAAATCACAAATCGACAGTGAGATCAGGAAGAAATTCTCAAATCAAAAGGCTCTGTATATGAAAATATCAGACATGAAAGTTCCATCCGCAAAAGTTTTGCCCAAGCTTAAGGACTGCATCAAGACAAAAGATCTGGATGAAAAAGACATCGAAGTAACTGGCATTGTAGAGAAAATGAAATGTATGCTAGGGAAGTACCTACCAGAAAAAATAAAGGAATTTCTTTCAGTTAATGATTACTTCAAGAAAGCAAAGGACATGCTTGATGTAATGTTTACTCAGATAGAGAAATATATGGAAATACAGAGAGAAGACGTAGAATACAACTCCGCTCAATTCATTCAAGTTTTGAAGTATATAACAGAGGGTTTTCATCAGCATAATCATCAAAGTGGTGATCATGAATTCATGGTAACAACAACACTGGAGATAAAGACAGTATTGGTGGTGCAGAGGTATGCAATCAAGCACTTTGAGCAGCATATAACGAAATATGAGACTGACAATAGTTTGAGATCGAAAATGGCAAAGTATAAAAATGAAGTGGAATCCTTGTTTGTGGGTATGTACTTTCAAACAGCGAATGAAGAGATAGCAACATCGATGATATCTGAACATCTAGAAAATGCTCTCAGGAACAAAGTACTCAACGAACTATCACACCAAATATGGAAGCAAGTAACCGGTGACTTTGGGAATCGAAAGGAACCTCTCATAAAAGCAGTTCTTACAGATTTGGCGCAAAAACATAATTTCAGTGATTACATCTTCTACATTAGAAATCCGAAATTCTACGTGAAGTTATGGATAGAAAAATACACTAACGATGTATTCAATAGAAAAACCGAAAAACATGTTTCAGAATTTCAGCGTTGCATTGAGACATATTTAGAAAGATCATGTGATACTATACAAGAGTGCGCAACGGTTGCAGGGAGTAAAAGCAAAAAAGGCGCAAATACAACACATTGGAAGAATTGGATTGACTGTTTCAAAGAAAATCTTAGTGTGGAAGACTTCCACTTATCTAATGATTCGTTTCAAACGCTTTTGGAGTTGGAAGTGGAAAATTTTGACAATCTTTTCAAAAATATTGAGCGACAATTAAACACATGTAGAAAGTCCCTTTTGGGTACATTAAAGGATGTGCATATGTCACATATGAAATGGGGGGACACTAATCCTTTTGAAAAAATAATGACAAGTCTTTGGCGTTGTGACAAGAATTGTCCATGGTGTTATGAGCCATGTGTCGTGTCATCATCCGAAGACAGACATTCATGCAAACAACATAGACCCAGTGGTATAGGAGGAATACCATGGAAAGAAACTGGGAAATTAGTGTTCGAATCCTGCAATTTTAAGGTTCAGAGTGCCATAAGGAGGTCTTGTGGGAGCTGGTGCAAATGTGATCCAAAAACTGAAAAATATCATCCTTATAGAGCATACAAAAAACATATGAAAGAACCATGGGATATATCTGGTTCTCCAGACATGGCATCTTCAAAATATTGGACCTGGGTGTTCAGAGAATTTGAAAAGGATTTTGTACAATATTATCATGCTAAACCGCCTGATTTTCCAGAATCAGATGCTCTCAAAATAACAAAAGAGGAAGCTATAGTCAGTCTTAGTGTGTACGAGTAAAGTTGCGATCTCTTCGGAAGAGAAAAATATAACGAACACTAACCCATCTCATATATGATGAAAAGATAATTACAAGTGTGTTTTACAAGTGAATGCAATAGAGATGATCAAAAAGATTGATATCGTGTCGTGCTGACATTTCAAATTCATTTACATGTAAAACTTTATTAATCCGTTTTTGTTGTTTTCTACTTTTAGATTTTGTAGTCACTACCCATTCTCCCATTGTGACATTTTATACACCATACAATCTAATTATATATATATATATATATATATATATATATATATATATATAGATTCATAATATTTCAGCAATTATTTGCAATTAACCTGAATACCTTGTCCAGATTTTCACACTTCACCGTGCCATTTTCAAAATACAGTACAGGTGTGATTACTGATGGGTTTTATGTAATTGACATTTTTATAAATTTTGACCACTTGTTTGTGAAAATCAGTGGTATATGGCGTTCTACAAAGTTGGCATTATGACGGGGGTGTTAACATGGGGGAAAATTTGTTATTCAGGATTTTCTTAGTATTACTTACATCTATTTGTATCAAGGATATATCGTTTTTTGTGTTAAATCTATAGAATTTGTAATGATTATTGGAATGTGTTGATTATATACATGTATAATGTTAACAATACTTGACTTTTTTTCTTCTCCATATGAGTGAAATATTCTCGAGAGGGACGTTAAACCATATTCAATCAATCTTTCTTCTCATTCTATCTTTGATCCCCCGTGGGGATCCGGGTTAGAATATGTCTTCAGTACCCCTTGCTTATCGTAGAAGGCGACTAAATGGGGTGGTCCTTCGGATGAGACCGCAAAAACCGAGGTCACGTGTCACAGCAGGTGTGGCATGATAAAGATCCCTCCCTGCTCGGAGGACGTAAGCGCCGAGCATAGGCCAAAATTTTGAAGCCCTTCACCTGCAGTGGTGATGTCTCCATATGAGTGAAATATTCTCGTGAGGGACGTTAAACAATATTCAATCAATCAATCTTTGATAAAGTTAATGACAGACATAATCCTGGTATCACAGATTTTTTAAGTCACCTCAATAAACTCATGTCACATACTGCAATTGGTTGTCGCCCTTCGTGTATTAACATTTTTTTTAAAACGTCTTGATAACTACCACTTCAATTCTTTTCAAATTAAATTTGAGATATTTTGGGACAAAGAAATCAATTGTAAATTTCGGGACTATTGTAACCCTTGGACTTTAGAGGAGGGCAAGAACTGCAACAAATTCATCAATTGTCAAAGATATTCTTTAAAGTTAAATGCACTGTGATGCAGAACAGGGTGACTTCTACCAAAATTGTAAATATCATGGTCCCTGCTGTAGCGATTCTGAATCGAAGGCAGGGCAAAACTTGAAATTTGATACATGTATGTATATGTAAAACATTTTGAAGCATTTTCTTTAATGCTATTGATAATAAATAGATTGTTAAAATGACAGGGGTATTCCTATACCAAAATTATAATCCAGATATAGGATTTTGGTATCAGGGTGGTGCCAAAGTGATCAGGGATTAAATGTGTTACACACAGTCCCTGAAACGTTTTACTTTCCCACTTGAACGGTGAACGCACGGAGAGCTAACGGTGAACACACGGAGAGCGAACGGTGAACGCACGGTGAGCGAACAGAAAAAAAGGTAAAGTAGAACGTTTCAGGGACTTTAACAATCAAACATTTTGACACTGTTATATTAAAGGTGAAGATAACGAACAGTGATCAATCTGATAACTCCTATAAGGAATACAAAATAGGTAGTTGTGGAAACACGGACCCCTGGACACACCAGAGGTGGGATCAGGTGTCTAGGAGGAGTAAGCATCCCCTGTCGACCGGTCACAGCGGCCGTGAACCCTATATCTTGATCAGGTAAACGGAATTATCCGCAGTCAAAATCAGTGTGCCAAGAACGGCCTAACAATCGGTATGAAACAAGTCAGACAGCATTTACCCCAAAGCTAGGTTGTAATGTCAAACTAGATTGTTATAACGACCATAGACTTTGCGAAATGCTGATTTTATTGTTAATAGCTCATCTCAACACCACAGAGCATATTTTTATTTTGGGGTAACAGATAAATTTACTTTGATCAAGATTGGGAATGAACAACTTACTTAAGAAGAAGATATGTGAAAATTTATTCTACATTTCGATACCAATAAATAAATAAATGAATAACAGTATTGTTACTGTTGATGAAAAGAAATATGTCGTGCACTGCAGATAGTCGATAGGGGATTTCGAAGCAAGCAAAATGTCAAATTATAAGATGTAATTCAAGTAAGCATAACTCTTAGAAATTGACTTGTTCAAAATGGTGAAAAATTCAAATTAATTACTTATTAATATTTAATCTGGTGTGGTGGCATCTTTAAAAGTAGGTATTAAGTGATTGAGACACTAAGGGTTGCCTGAGTAACGGTTTACATCCACTAGTCCTCGACATAGTGCACACGGAGTCTACACTATAAATCCGCGTCTTAGATGACATTGGTTTCCTTGATACCCTTTTTAAATTTTTGCAGGTGTCTTCGAAACATCTTAATGTCCGTGTGTGGAATGGGTAGTTTTACGTGTCCCATCAATCAACATAAGTTACTATGATATTGAAACACTGTAGGCATTCCCCTATCGGATTCAAACGCCATATAAATAATTCTTAATTGAAAATGATTATTATTAGAGGTCTTCAAATTATAATCCTTAATATATTTTTTATTATCAAATTACATGTACATGTATTGATCTGGTAATTTTCGATACATTTATTTTAAATGTGCATTTAAAATTTCAAACGATATAACGCGCTATGTACACTGTACTGTGCATTTGTATAGCTAAATGAGCCCTTCATTAGATTTTATAGACGCTTCAGACATTTTTAAATTAGGGTTTATTTCAACATGAGGTTCACGACCTCACAAACAAATGCAATCAGGCTTGGAGAACATTTCGTGGTGAAGTACACAAACATCCTCAACGAATTGTGGCAGAGGCTGATTGGAAACTCTTACGCACAACGGTTCTAATACAGATAGAAAATATGACTCAGTTAACTGGATTGTTTAATGACTAGAATAATCTGTGCAGAAATATCTGAATGTGAAAACACAATAGACTGGCTGGGGATGAAAAATGTCCAGGATACACATGTTTTTTCTGTCTCAGTGACGCCTTTGTTTACAGGTAAATTTTCGTTGAAATGGTCACATGATTCAGGCTTCTACCATTTTCGTCAATGCCTCGACGGGGATGATGGCCCAGTCGTAATAGACCTATATCATTTTTAAATATTTATTAATCCACATTTTTTCAAACAGAGAAAGTGCGAAATTTACTCTGTTTGCTGTATAATATTTACGTCCAAAATCTTAATACCATTTCTTTCACTTTTACAGATGTTTTGTTGTTGATATATTTATACACATATCTAGAAAATACTGAATTTGTATAAATCATTTATTCATGCGCACTTTGCATAGTTCCTTAAGATTAATGTAATGAAATTATTCATTTAAATTATATAAATTTCAACATGTTTTATCTTAAAAAGTTAATGAAGTTGTTAAAAACACATCACATTTTCATAGAAGAGAAACCAAAACTGCACAAGAGTTAGTCAGTCTAATGTATTTATTAATTCAGAATCTTACAAAATACACACAAAGGATTTTCTGATCACAATGTTATATCGTATCAATCACTTACTGCAGGTTCACTCCTTCTCACTTAGGCATCCAAAGTTCCACTAAATCCACCTTCTTATGTCGAAACTGGCGTATTAACAAGGAACAGATAAACTGGTCAAAATTTTTTTGTTATTATTTTACCTAAAGGACTAAGACCATGTTTATCAAAATTCGGCCTAACGTCCAAAGTGAATAATTTTTTGTTAGAAATATTCTCTAACATGTTCTTTTCCTGTAATGTACTGGTTTTTATATGTAGAGTTGGTGAAAGAACACAATTTTTAGGTTTACATTACTAGTATAAATCCTATAATTTGCGCTACTTTTTAAGATTGCGTCATACAACGTCGCTATATATTATTAGAAGTGGTAACGTATTGTAAAACATGATTATACAATGAGTGGTTTAATATATAATAAGATCTTGAAAAAGAAATTTTCTTTCCCAAATACGCAAGAAGGTTATTTTACTTATAGCCCGAATGGCACACCATATTTTTCAATCCTTCATTCGGCCATTTTCACACGCGGCGCCGTTAGTCTGTTTGCGCTGTTCGTGGAAGTTGCAGAGGATGTACTCATCGCATTTCAACGTAAGTTTTAGAAATATGAATATACTTCACCTCTACTCGTTAAACTGTATAACCAAATAGGTGTACCAATTGCTCTTAAAAATAATAAACAAGTCACATGGAACGTATAGTATGGTGCGCCTGTGGTGTGTTGACATAAACTCATAATATTCACGCAATGGGCTGTTGGAAATCCCACAACAAATCTGTTAACTGTTGTCAACATATATTTATTGTTTATCTATTATAATTTATATTGTTAAGATTTAAAATTGTATGTATATCAGCTGATCAGAAAAATCAGCTGTTTCACGATCGAGCGATCATGCCATTTTCAATTCCGAGTGCATGACCTTCTCGGGTCTATTTGAATTTTCTTACATGATGTTTGACTCACTTTACACTTTGAACTTTCCATGTATCATTGTATGGTCTAAAAAGTATTTGTATAGGTTAAAGAGACATATAATTGTATATAGATGTATATTTCCATAATGGTATATGTCTCTGGGGTAACATGTAGGCCTGTGGGGGGTTATAGGTTGAATAATTTTCGAATGATTTGGTATTCTAGTATTCTACTATGTTTAAACTTAACTTAGTGATTATTTAGTAATCAAATAAAAGTTATATGATGAATCGATACATTTCTTCAATTTACTGTAAACAAAAACTGTTTCTGTGTTTTGGAATCTGTCTGGTATTAGTGAATAATAAATAACTTCATAAGTCAATAAATATATTCTTGTTGTAGTGATGACATTTGCAAAATCTGTGAGAATAGAAAAAAATGTGTTAGGGTCAACAAAAATTTTTGATTAGGGTAGGTCGGGAAAGTGGAAACCAATTAACATATATATATATATATTTTGGCCTTACGCGGAAACATGGATTAGAAAAGTCGGAATGATTTTTACATTCAATAATTTTTAAATACTTAAAAGCACCATTAAGCCAGGAAAATCATAAGAACAGTTTGGTTTTATAATTTAAATATGCCTTATTTCAAGATAAATTGTAAACATGTCAAACTTAATTTCAACAATTACGCTTACAACTTACATGCCTGCATTGGGATTAGACATAGAATCACTCAGAGAATGTTGAATTTCATGAGTACTACCATGATTTAAGCATATAATTTTTTGTTAGGTTAAATCTCCTTTATATTATTGAATATTAAAATTTTCCATACATCTACCACAAGAAAGAGTATGAAAGATAAAAATATTTTGTGAATTTGCTGATAATTGTGAAGTAAGATAATATATCGACATTAGCTACAACAAAAATTATTAGATGGGGAATCAAATTCAAATGAAATGTTTGTGTATATAATTATTTATGCAGAAATGTATATGTAGCTAAATTGTCCTTTATTGTTTAGTTGGAGACATGTCAATCTCCCACCGAATACATAAATGTAATTTTTCTGAATTATATATCAATGAAAATACATGAGGGCATGAAAGTACAACTTTTATATGAATATTATAATACAGGGGTCCGTGTTTGCCCAATTATCTATTTTGTATTGCTTGTAGGAGTTATGAGATTGATCACTGTTTGTTATCTTCACCTTTCATTTATGATATAGTTTTGATAATGATATAATACTGGAGTAATTTGAATTTCAGGATGATATAATATGTACAGCAAAAATTGATGGCAAGGGTGACATGAATCAGATTGACAAGAATCCATATTCCTACTCCTCAATAATGCTATCATCACTGCCATCAGATTCATCAATGATAGTGGCATCAGTGACACATGCGGATAAGTGTTGGACATCACTACAGGAATAGCTTCCTTGTTGTGCCTGCCAATAGCAAGGTACCAGATTATACAGCAGTTATGTGGAAACAGATTCCCACAGATTGACACCTACATTGTACAGTATCAGGCAGTTATATCAGAACTGGAAAAACTGGATCCAAACAAGACTATATTGCTTGGAAGAAACATGTCGACTCTGAAGTTTAACCCTTATTAACCCATGGCACTTCCAGAGACATCCTGATACCATGGTTCTATGTCATTTGAAATATACCTGTGGAGGTTTTTAAAGTGGTTTTTTTTTTGGGGGGGGGGTTATTAATTGGAAGAATTTATATTTGATGATTCAAATGAAAATCCGCATGTTGAATTATGAATGTCATAATAAATGTACTTTTTGAATGATTTCAAGAATGGTTGTCATGATAAAAAGTGTAGAGTCAAAAGTTAACAAATTGTCAAAAACACTGGTCAGGTCTGAATTCATCATCTTGGACACCTTGCAGTTGGAATTATGATCTCTATGAAGAAATGCTGAAAATCTTGTAAAAGAGGAAATGACAAGTTGGGGTCCAAGGCACTTGAATATATGCATGAGAAGGTGTTCTATCCAGGCTTGAGGTCAATTACATAGCAATGTAACACCTTACATTACCTAGAAAATTTCACATTACCATTACTCCTATTTTGATATATAATGTATTACATTACTTGAGAGTGAATTTACATTACACATTTACATAACATACTGTCAGATATTAAAGAAATGGCAGAAAAATTATTTCTGTATTATGATTTTTAATATAAGTACACAAAATATTCAGCAATGTTAGGAAACATATCTATTAAGTTATTCATTGCATTTGATTGTCATCAATGTTTCAAATGCTTCAGTCAATCACTAATATAATGAATTATTCTAAATCTTCAAAATATCATCAAATATTTGAAGTAGTGTAAATGTAATGAAAAGTAATGTGCAGTACAGTATGCATTACATTACCATTACTTGTAATGCAAAAATGGTTCATTACACCCCCATTACATTGAAACTGGCTGTCATTTAATTACCATTACCCCAGGCCTGGTTCTGTCGAGAGGTATTGAAATTGTCTGTAGAGACTTTGTCTCAGGAAGTGGCCGAGATTGGTTGTGACAATTTTGTTGGATGTGAATTTACTGACACACATGTCTACACTTGCTACACAATATAGCATGTGGTGGTTTCAACAAGAAAGTTCTTACGCTGCAGGAAATGACGAATAGCTAATGGATTCACATTTTTTCTGACTTTACTTCTGTACATTAGGTGCATTGGAAAAACTTTCCTTTCCATTATCTTTTGCTGGTTCATACTTTGAAATAAAATCAAGTCCGAAAATAAAGTATTTTGGTTTTTTTTTTTTCAATGAATTTAAAAAAAATGTAATCTGTAATCCTTGCATATTTTCTTGGTGTTCTGTGATTGCATAGGCCTATTGATTTTTATTTGTATTCAGGTATGATTTCATCTTCAGTGTCTTGAAAGAAATAAATTTTTCAATAATGCAAAGAAATATGTAGTTAACAGTATGATTTAAAAAAAAAAATGACACGGGTAGGAATTGAACCCGGATCTCCCGATTGAAGGACGGGCTCTCTACCACTAAGCCACGACGTCTATGACGTCATTCGCTCAAAAATCCTTCATACATTTACTTGCCCTAGTTAACGTTATACTTCAATATATCGGCAATAGTTTTAGTTATATCAATGCATGTTCTATAAATTCTTTTCATTTTGATCTTAGTAATTCTATTGGTGTCGTCTAAATAAAAATTTTCTATAGCATTGAAGGTCCGGTTTGTCGGACAGCAGATTCGTTTGTTTACGCATCAAAATTCTATAGCTTTTAGAATATCCTGCACAAACCTGTGATAAAAACACCACATAGGGGTGTATTCTGCATTGAAATGATGTAGACTCCACATAAGTATATTGTTTTAATTTTTCAAAGCAACATAATTAATAAAATACCCACAACTCTCACAAAAATAAATAATTCCGGATTGCTCTATTTTTAATTCAAAGTTGATATTCATCAACAGCACACCTTTCGATCCAAAAAATCGTTCGTGTAAAATTTATTTGTATTGATAGATTTTGATAGACTACAGTCAGTTTCTGGATCGAAGGTCGTGTTTTATATGAATTATATGACTAAATTTGAAAAAAAGTGGAGATTTCTGCAGAAAACCAGACCGATACCGGTTTTGTCTTGTATAGAATTCCACAAGCTGACGTTTTGGAGGGGAAATCTTGGTACGTCGCGATGGTATAAAGATTATATTATCAAATGATAACAATTTTATTTCAATTCATTCTGCTTTATTTTTTAACACACCACAGGGCCGATATAGCTAAACATGGTCTTAGTCCTTTATTTGTAAATTTGATTAATCTGGTAGAGTTAAATTATTTGATGTGGAGATGTGATTTCCTGACTTCACGACATAGTGGTCAGGCCTTGGTGGGAATGTTCAAAATATCATTAAAGTATGTCAGTTGTTGCATTATTGATATATTTTCTATTGATTAAAATCCAGATACGTATGATTCAGTTCAGGGGCCCCCTGTTTGCCCAAGTCTCCTTTGTTTTCCTTATAGGAGTTAAGGGGTTGATCTTTGTTCGTTATCTTTTCCTTTTTATTATCTTGTTTGGTCTGTGGGAGACTAGAAGTACTCGGCTCAGAAGGTACATGCGGCACGTCTGCTATTTTGGATGGAAATATAGTATATTACATAATACATTAACGTCAAAAATGTTCCGTATTATACGCTGTTATAACCCGCATTGATTCCACCGCGACAACCATTGTCGCGATCACGCCTAATGATGTTATATCATGTTGGCACAATTTCGTTCACTGCAGCCTCGTCAACAGATGATCCAAACCAGGTCTCAGTGATGGTAACTAAATCTAGGTCGTCTGATACTAATAGTAATAAAAGCACTTTGTACTTTTAATGGTTCGAAGTCGTGTACAAAAACATCGTGGTACAACTCCTCTACATTGATTGATTGAATCTTGCTTAACGTCTCGCTCGAGAATTTTTCACTCATATGGAGACGTTCAATTTCTCTTGAGAAGTGAACTAAAATTACTTCGTGTGATTAGTGATCACGGATCAATACGCCTAAAAATCAAAACAACTAAAATTATGAATTCAACACTTATTAATAGATGACACTTTTTTATAGAAATAATACAAGAGTGTATTCTGTAAGTTATTTAGTGGGTTTGTAACAAGAGCATCAGTTTTAACGATGTAACGAAACTAAATTGACATCGGTGGAACAGCCATGATACAGCTATAATACCGTTCAATGATCCCAACATAGGCTATCATTCTAAGGACCACAGTTGATAGGGGTATGCATGACACTCATAGATTAATTATTCATTCTGATGCAAGCAGGTACCTGAACAAGTTGACCATTTACAGAGAAACCACTTTCTTATGGTTTTTACCGCCTTCACTTTGTTGTTTTGGCTGAAACTAGCAAGTATTGTAAAATAAAATCATAAACCCCGCCTCTTTCATCACCCGATTAAACAACAAAAAGATATCTTTTATGTGTTATATCTATATCATTAAATACCAAAATTTATTGCTGACCATTTAATATTTTAAACGGAACAGACAATGTATCCCTTTAATTCTCCTTTTAAAAAACATATAAGAGAAAAGATTCAGTGAATGTAAATATAAAACATACACCACCAGTAGAACAATAATTCCGCAACCCGTCTTCTGCAACGATCATGTCAGACGGGTCACATGACCAATGTATACGACACCTCTTTAGTCGGGGATTCAGCTAAAACATGCACACTGTTCACTACATATAGCGGAACACACATCGAGGGAACCCGAATCATATTTTGTCATGAGGTTGTTAATTGAAACTGTGTTGTCAAGTGAAGGTTCCATCGTGTAGCCTTGGAAAATTACATCTGCTTTTGACAAAGCACATGTATAGAAGATGAACAGAAAACAGACAATCCTTTCCATCACACGAACATGTTTCATATTTCATCACTTTGTCATGATAACTCAACATACAGGAACTGTTCCCTACAGATAAGAAATACAGAAATAACGTGTAGGGGTCATGGTATATGGCTGTCTTATATCAAAGGACTGTGTCTGCGTTGTGTCAGACCTCAGGGAGCTTAGTGCGCCTCAATTATATACAGATATAATATATGCTCAACATATTTACCATGGGCATAACTTACCTTCAGGAAAACTTGGTGTGCTTCAAAATATACAGATATGTGCAACGTGCATATATGTCAATGGTCTGCTTGACTTTTACTATGGCTGTCAACTATAAAGAACATGACCCACAATATGCCATTTTTGGCCTACCAAATTTGGAAAAATTAAAGAACACTTTAGAATAAATCTAAGATTATATTTTTTATCCATAACATGAGCCAAGTTGTATTGCGCAATCGTTTCCTCACACCGGATGTTTAAAGCACTCAAGTAAATGCCCAAACCTACCGCAGTTTCACGTTTTCCGGGAAAATCGCATAAATTTGCCAACTTCAGTCTATAAATTCACATGGGCCGCATTACTCACGACTCAATTTTGTAAACTAAAATTAAAATGTAAAGTTAGATTAACACTTTCCATCAAAAAAATTAACTCGTAAGCAATGCGGCCATGTCGAAAAAAAAAAAATAATAATAACAAAAGTGTCGTCTGGAAACGTCAGATTCCAAGGAAGTCAATACATACAACTAACACAGTTGATACGACTCAAAAAGAAACAGCAAAGAGGTGAGTTTTTATGTTCTTATATATTTTTTAAAATAAAAAAATCAATATCTAAACGAGTAAATATGAGAGTCATGGCCTATGGTAAAAAGGTACGGGGGGGGGGGGGGGGGGGGGACCTATCGTGTATGTTTGATTCCGAAGTCCGTTCCGATGGCTTTAAAAGTACCGATTTCCCTACCTTTTGTTACTTTAAAAATGATATTGTTCGAAACAGAATGAATGTTCGAATCAAACGTACAGTACAAACTTATTCGGCCATACGGAATACCCTAGTTAGAATAATCTGTGTCTCGGGACAGGCCCTCACCACAATCGGTGCCGTAGGACATTATCATTTTAACGATAGAACATTCTCTCTAGGAATACCCCAGTAAACATTTCAATTAAACAGGCCCAGCATGTACACATGTATTACGCATGGAGATGTGTGATATATATTCAGACAGTATGATCTATCGTATGAATTTGTCCATTGGTTCTCATAATTTTTACAAATTATGTAGATCTACGTTTAATTAATATAGGCTACAGTTCAAAGTTTCTTATAAAATATTAAGTCTGTCAATCATAACTGTAAAGTTGTAGCAACGTGTTACATTAACAAATGTCCGAATATTAATTACGACAATGTCAAACACGGCTGTAAGCTCTATCTATTTTACATTTGTACTTGAACGCACAATATTCATACATCGAACGGAGATAAATTTATTGTTTTGTTTTCAACTTCAACTATTTAAGTTCGTAAATTCATAAGTCCCTTGTATATACGTGGAAAGACACCTACAAAAACACACAGAAAGTTTATTTTTAATGAAGTAGTTAATTTAAATACATATCAAAATATATCTTGTTAAATAATATTTGACATAACTTGTGTTGAAATGTAGAGTATTCTCTTAATTATATTTACTTTTTTTCGGTTGAAGGGCAATAACTCTAAATGGAAAACAGTTTACTAGTGGAGGATCCTAGTTTTTTTCTTTCGTTTTGTTTTATATATACACACGAAAATCAAACGCTTTAATTGATTTTAGAATTTTTATTTTGTGCTATAGACAAAATTGATATTGAAAAGATATGTTTTAAATGTTAGGAAAAAAAATCTATAAAGGGGAAACGGCAAACCCCCACCCCCCGAAAATGTATTACAATACTACTGATAATTTTTCTATTATTTATATTATTTCATGTATGGAGATGTGCATGGTTTTTGCACCAGTTTTCTTTTTGGATTAGGAAAATGGTTTACTTTTTCCTTAAAAAAGGACTTTGGAAGGGTCCATTAAACAGACCCAAGTTGGGAGATTTCAGGCTCTCATGGACTTAAACGAGGGGGTTATTTATATTCGGTCTTTCCTACCCCGGGATAGGAAAGACCGAATATAAATAACTTCCTCGTTTCCACAGAAATTTACATGGACTACATAATAGAAATAAATTAACCATGTAATATACATTGTTGTAAACCCCATGACATTAATCAACAAAACATTTGAAGATGCACATTTTCAGTTTATTAGTGGAAAAAAAAATAATTCCAAGTTTTTGAATACAATTTATTAATTGATTCACCAAGCATTAATTAACAAGTTAATTGATTTATAATTAGATTTTAGGAAAAATAACCTAGGCTAATGGGTTTTAACATGAAGATAAGATTTTCATCCAACCCAAATTGTATATTTTAATTACATGTATACGACATAAATATTCCAGATATGCCAAGGAGTGGTCCCTAATTATTTCTCTGCTTCAACTGTCCATGGAGAGTAAAACCAAAACACAGATCCAGGATTTCAAAGAAATATAGGTCAGTGATCACCACTCTGATAGGGAGGGCACCATCTGATCATGATTTTCTGTGCAATATATGCCAGAGTGTGTGTGTTGCTCCCATATTAAACAGAAGAATATCAAGTTGGTTAGGCAACAGATTCAAGACAGTCCAGCACCACCAGCAGCAGCAGCAGTTCTTCCAATTAGTCCCCCTTCTGTATCACTCCCATCCCCATGTACATCAAGAGGGCACACTTCATGCTGTATCTGCGAGTGACCAGGTCCAAAGTTAGTTGTAGTACCAGTAGGAGTAAGGCATGAAATCTTCATTTCAAAAGAGGCCATCATTCCTGCCGGCGCTCGCTTCTGTACAAATCACCTACAACAAGACATAGAAGAACTTGAACCTATTGCCGACAACACCATGTTCAACAAAACAGAAGTGACATAATTAATCAAACAAGTTTTTGAGAGCTGAAGTTTTGAGAAAAGAGAAAATAAGTTGGATTTTGACAACAGTGAAAGTCTAACAGTCCTGGGAACCCCTAAAGCTGCTTTTGAGGACTTCCTGGCATATGTAAACCTGTAGAATATGGAAACTTGTGCTAGATAAAAGCTTTATAACCTTTCTACCAGTGATGTATTTGTTGACAATAAAAAGGGTATTTGATTTTAGCAGAATGACTTATTATGAACTACTAGTATTATCATTATGATACTTAACTGGCAAATAACAAACAACAAACATGATTTGTAAATGTTACTTCCTGTATAGATCTACATGATGCTTCTATTTTGGGAACATTATCAAAATAGGCCAATTTAGATTATTTCTCATTCTGTGGCATTTACAAGCATGTATACATTACATGTAAATGCAATATAATCCAAACAATTTAAAACTACAGTGCCTTAGGATATATCCTATTTCAAATATGTATCTAGATGTAATTCTATTCAAATCTATATTAATGCCTGGAAGATTTTTAGATCACAGCTCATGAATTACGTTCTGTCAGTCAATAATGTATTGCACAAACATTTAAAAAAAATTGTTGGTTGAAAGACCTCAGTATATTTACATGATTAATACGTATAGGAATATACAATTATTGATCAAGATAAATACAGTAAAATGTATACAGTATCATTTCTCAAATCGTATTTTCAGAGTCAATAATATACTGACTCTGATCCCCTATATCGGTGTTGTGTTGTTATTATTCACGCTATGAAATCTACATGTACATGTAACAAAAAGATCATTTGATACTTACTATTAGGTGTCTACAGTAATTTTCCTTTAATCAGGTTTCACAGCAAATGCTCGTTGAACGTGTAATTCCGAGTAAATTCGAATTGAACATGTTTTGACGAGACGCGGTGTCAACTTATTTCGTTACCATTGCTTTCGATACTCGGTCGTTTTAATACTAAAAAAAAAAAAGAAAGAAAGAAAACAAAAAAACCCAAAACTATGGAATATGATATGAAACAGAATTGTTCCAATGATTCACTTCTTCCACCATGTAAATAAACTACATACTATATTTATTCTTCTTATTTCAGTATTTTAAAATTCAAGTAAAAATAATTTAAAAGTAAAGTTGAACAATCACGGCTTTGAACATCATTTCCAAAATATTTCTTATTTCTATTTCCCAAATTTGGTCAAAAATGCTTATTATGATCATTGAATAAGCCATTCTAGCTATTTGAGTGCATATAACTTGATAAATTCAGAGATTTATAGGTTCATGTACATTGTACATGGTCATTGGAGGTTTATTGTTGTGACGTGTATCCCGAAATGTTAATTTTTTAACATTAAATACCACAATATTCAACGTCATATTAACAAAAAAGTATAGAATATATGAAAAAAAGAAAAACATTTCTAGAAAGCCTATATCCCGAAGATTATTATATACAGAAATTATCAATATCCCAGGCTAGGCCATTTTTCATGGTTCGTGGGTCATGTTCTTTGCCTTCTATCCAGTCACAAAAGCTCACTGAGACCTAAGGCTCACCAACTCTACATAATGTTACTGAAACCTAGGATACCAACACCTCTCGCATACATTAGGTACAAGGGGACACCAACACCCCTTCCAATCTACGCTTCTTAAGGATACGAACACATCTCTGTCAAGAAGATACCAACGCTCTTAAAATTCATAAAATGTCATGGACACTTCTTAGGCCTTAATGATATACCTACATAATTTCCTTAACACTTATTCGGCGCTATTAATGCACATAGGAATCCCTCCATGCAGTCCCAATCTAGTCTGATAACTGACTTCTCAGAGAACCACAATTCATCAATCACACAACCCACGTAATGTCTCTAATTTGTGTTTCAAAGTTTACCATATAAGTGAGGTATTTTTTCATACTTTAAGAAAGGGTTTTTCAAACACTTATAGTTGAACATACAACATATTGCTTTATTTTCATGAATCATCTAACTTCAATATATATATATACAATTATAATTACAATTATAATTTTTGCTGAAATATCAATTATGAAATGAACTATATTCATCTTAAAAATGAACCAATGATTCAAGGGGATTTAATTATATACAATCCAATGAAATGTTGTTCCTCTCCTCATTACCCCCTCCCTAAGTTTATGTGTCCTTGCATAATCTAACTTCCCAGGTTTCTTTTCCTCATACTGTTCAAACGCATCTTAATCTGAGTCACCGACTTCAGAATGAAGTGCAGTATCATTGTCCCTGTCCTTGTTCCCACAAAACCACCTTGTCGGCCAAAAGTTGTTGTTTTTTAATGGCATGTGAACTACATGGATCACTTAGGTCTTACCAAGAGGCCAGCAGTCTACTTTGTATATAAGATAACGCTCCTTACTGACTACGAATTCCTCCAAAAGCTTGTAAATTTCTGGGAATGACCTGCTCCTTGTAATATTTTATGAATAATGTGAAATCACTTTAATTCGTGGGGGCCAGTGTTCATGGGTAAGCAAACTGTTGCTTGTTCATGGAGATGAAATTCCGTGGATAAACGGTAAAATGCCACTAGGAGAAATAAGTCTACTTGGTTTTAAGAAATGTTCGAGGACACGTAAATTCGTGGGTAAGAGTGACCCACGAACATTAACCCCCATGAACAATAATGATTCCACAGTACCAGCCACTTTATCTTGGCATTAGGTATCGTTTTTGCATGCGCGTTTCTTGGCCTGCATGATGTATTACTGCACCATGCGTGTTTTTAACTCCCATACCCATTTTTACTGAGGGATATCACTAACATCTGGCGATATTTCGTTGATAACATTTAGAAGTGTAGCAATCTCTTTACCAAGCCTGAGCGAGTTGAGGGTGCAGCCTGTAGTTTTTCTGCTGAGCGGTAGGCCATTATAAACTATGACAGGTGAACATTCTAGTCTCCTTGATGTTCATCAACGTAGTTGCTTAGCATTATTGCTAATATTTTATTCAAACGTTCTACCATGATGTCTGACTTAGGATGTCGTGGTGTTCTGTGGGTTCTCTTAATTCCCAAGAGTTTACATATTTCACTAAATAGACTACTCTGAAATTGTGTGCCTTGTCCAGACTGAATGGCATATAGCACGCCTAATCTAGTCAAGACTTGTGGAACGATTATTTTTTGCTACTGTCTCTGCTTCCATGTTTCTTCACAGGAAAGCTGTCAGACCACTTGGAGAAGTAGTCTAGTGTAACTAAGTCGCATACATGTATGTTCCCTTATCTGTTATGAGCAGTTCTCCAAGTATACCTGTAGCTATGCGTTTCATTGGTAAACCTACTTTTTGGTCGACACACTCTTAAGACTCAAGACCCATCAACTGACAGAGTTTGATGATTGTAAGTCAAATAGTATCTGAAATATTCAGATATAAACGTCAAATTCCAAAAGTAGTTCCTAGTGACCTACTTTTTGGTCGACACACTCTGAAGACTCAAGACCCATCAACTGAAGTTTGATGATTGTAAGTCAAATAGTATCTGAAATATTCAAATATAGCCGTGAAATTCTAAAAGTAGGTCACGGTGAACTACGTTTTGGTCAACAAACTATGAAGACTCAAGATGCATCAACTGACAAAGTTTGATGATCTTAGCTTTCATAGTGTCCAAAATATGCATCTAATATTGAAAATGTGAAATTTGAATGTCTGTAAAATTCAAAAAGTAGGTCACTGTGACCTACTTTTTATATAAATATGTTTTGAGGCCTCTAGACGCATCAACTTACAAGGTTTGATGATTCTAAACCTCTCGGTATCTGAAATAAAAACCTAAAATTTCATGGTGACATACTTTTTACAAGACGCAGTTCAAGGTCCCCTGATCCATCAACTGACAATTTTTGATGATCATAGGCTCAAAAGTGTCCAAGAAATGCATCCAAATCCATTCAATAATAATAACCTGCAAAATTAAAAAATGTAGGTCACCATGACCTACTTTTGAGACAACATGATATTAGGTCCTAAGATACATCAACTGACAAAATGTGATGATCCTAGTCCTTATACTAAGCAAAATATCAAAGTTTTAACCAAACAAAATTTAAGGTCAATTTTAAAGTGACCTTGAGACCACACGCTTTGCCCCAGGATGATGCCTTGAACAATTTTTTATTTACAACCTATCTTCATCTTTATGCATAAGTTTTGTATAATTTGTCCAGTGGTTCTTGAGAAGAAGATTTTTTAGCAACCACTACTTTTGTTTGCATTTTCCTAATTATCTCCCCTTGTTAAAGGGTCACAACCCTAGTTTTAGTACAAATGTAAGGCCAAGGATACCCTGTGACAAATTTGACAAAAATTGGCCAAGGGGTTCTTAAGATATAGCCCTTTTCCCAAAAAGTTGATGCACACCGCACGCCAGACATATGGCCATATGATTAACTCAGAAGAGCTAATAATCATGCCACTCTTGATAAAGCATCCCCTAAAACATTGTCTTTGCCTTGATATGTTTTACATCAATGAAAGGTGAAGATAACGAACAGTGACCAATCTCATAACTCCTATAAGCAATACAAATTAGATAGTTGGACAAACATGGACCCCTGGACACACCAGAGTTGGGATCAGGTGCCAAGGAGAAGTATGTCCTATTGACCGGTCACACCCGCCGTGATATATTCTTTAGCATTGGATCAAGTACAAGCAGAGATATAGTCTTTTTTTTGCAATTCACTCAACCACTGTAGTTGGTAGAATAGTTAGATTTGCCCCTTCATAAAGAGGTTATTGAACATCAATGCCTTGAAACTTATCTCTCAGAAATATTCAAGCGCATACCCCTATACTATGGGCACCCATATTACCATGTATAGCTTCTTGTTTCGTTAAGAACTATTTGCCTTAATGCTGTTGTTTGGTTTGTCTGTTTTACTGCTGTTGGCTTTCTTTAATTGATGACAATCTCATAACCAGCCTTATGGCACTAGAAACATTTTCTTTCTATCGTTTTGTTTCGTTCACTGACATTTGCATTTCTATTAAACATGGGAGACTGGACTGTATTTGCCGGAACCAAAGATGATAAAATAATTGGATTATCTCAAGAAAGCCGTGAATTTTTGAAGCTACTCGATGATAGGGTAACCAAGGACGATTCTGATAATTCGGTTGTCCCCTACTCTTTCATAAGAAACCAACCCTCACCCCCAGATAAAAAAAAACCCAGAAAACAAGTTTTCAAACGTACTGAGAATTGGCATCACAGTTGAAGACCCTGAGAAGTCAAGTCACATTGTCACCTTCATGCAAAGGGTGAGAATATTAAATAGGTAAGATTTTTAAACAGCAGGTTAAACTCCAAGGTAAAAGTTCCACCTTCACAAATTTATTTTAGAAAGCATACCATTGTTTCATTACCAGTTCATACACTCACTGAAATCTTGAAATATGAAGTATCATTAATCTGCAAAATAACAACGCTTCACTCTTCCAATACGTCATCACATGTATTGATGTAAGAACATACAACAACGTTGCGTCATACACTAACAGGGATTAACATACCATTAATCTAATGCCCCACCCTTCGATTTTCGCATTATTTACGTTAGCGAACACAGCATGGACCACTAGCCCATACTTTTGCGCAGACAATTACCAGAAACTCATTCATTTAAGCACTGCGATTCTACGACATAACAACATCTCACATTTCAAGTTATTTTTAACACAATACGACATAACAACGCCCCTTACTTCAAGTTTCTCATTATTTAGGTCTATGCGAGAGAACACAACAATGTTGTGCCATACATTCGCGCAGTGAAAATCAACATAGCGTTATTATATGCCATATTTTCTCATTATTAGGTTAGAGAACACAAATTATTGTAAGCAATCGAACCCAATATAAAACTACTATTTACACATAACATCGACGGTCTAACAATGACATTAGATTCTAACCAACACGTATTCATATCTACACAACAGGTCACACCCTACACGCTGACGGTACCACACACACTCTCTCCTTGCTTTAATGTTACTGTAAACAACACGCTATCGGAACTACACTCAACATTCCATGGTTTAACGTCACACAGTAAACAACACGTTAACGGCACTACACACAACACTCCATGGTTTAACATCACTGTAAACAACACGATAATGGTACTACACACAACACTCCATAGTTTCTCGTAACTGTAAACAACACGTTGTCACGCTAACACGATTATACACAACACGCAGTCGTTTACCGTAACAATAAACAATACATAAGCTCACTGAAGTTCTGTCACGCACAGTCACGCTAACGCAATGACACACAAAGCATATTGGGATAAACGTAATTAAAATCCTTAAAACAGTCCCGCCAAAGACGTCATGTCGTTGGTCTAACAATAGCATGAAACCAAAACGCTGTCACGCTAACAGAACTACATACAACACGTTGTATGGCTATTAAAACAACGCACGTCGGACACTTAACATAACATGTGGTAGTTTATGTAATTATTCGAAGTTTTAAACTAGGCTGAAAGTCATATAACAAACCGGCACAGCACACTGTTGTTCTGACACAACGTGCAAAGAATATATATGACATCTTCGTAAATTCACAAATCACGTCGGACCATCCCATTGTGAGACAGTGCTATGGAGAGCTAGCTGTCGTCCGTCAAAGCGTCTTTGTGCCAGTACATCGTTATTTTAAGTAATAAATTGTAAGTTCCAAGTAAAATTAAATTAGTATTAAATAAAGTACAAGCGAAATGATATAGGACATTTGATTAATGTTATCTTTTTTATGCAATGCAGAAACTGCAGTTGCGTACAACAATTTACATAGCACACCGTTGCGCAAATCAACAAAATACAAAGTTGCGGTAGTACAACTGAATAAATCTCGTTATAATCGTATTCAACTCGTGTTTTACCAGCAACCTATTTAACAACGAGGGGCTATTTCTTAGTGGCACACCATCGCTCCAACAATGTACCTCTCCTTTTGACAACGGAACGCTGTCCCGCTGATACAAATGTACACAACACAATGTTGAGTATTCACAAAACACTTATTTAAAATTGGAATTATTTCAAATAACACGTCGATGGCAAATACAAACTTCATTGAAATCGCTCCTGGATTGGTATTATTTTCTATAAACAGCGCACAACATACCGGTGCGCGGATAAATATCCGTGCATAACATGCTGTCATGCTTGTAGAACACACACCAAGCGTTTTCCGGCGAACACAGCTATCAATAACCCTGAAAAATAAATTTCGCTTTTGAAAATACATCTTGAGCTTCATGCCTGCATATGTAATCTGCAGTTCTGTTTCCTGGCGTGAAGCGTTGTTGTTCATACTCTCTGTCGAATATTCCCAGCTGTTAAATAAGATGTACTATATTTATCAAGATTCATACGCGCATTTTCACATCTACAAATCACTAATGAGGTAACGGCTATTACAGAAGGTAAAGATATCAAAGGCACAACATTGGAAATGTAAATATAAGTATATGTACATACTAACACGAACCCAAGAATGCTACATTGTAAAATCTTTCTTTTCATTCCCCCGAATTATCCACTTCGGACTTACTAAGTCTAGCTTGCATAATTTGTTGTATATGTGGCAGTAAACATTCCCCTTCCGATATATGAAATGTTGATACCGATATAAGAAAATAACGGAAATATTTCGTTACAAAGCTACATTCTCGGTAGCCATGCAATGAGCAATCACCGCTGCGTAAATTTAGGGTAAATTATTAAAATTCATTTATTTAGATACATGTATCAATGTCCAATTATGTTTTTGTACTGACAGAATTTGAATTATGCCTTTTACACCGACGTTATATAGTAACCAAATTTTTGTAGGCGAACATATTGTAATGCTTCGTTTCAAAAGCAGGCGGACATACAGTGACACTTTTGTACTGTTCCAAGAACTTTGTATGTCTGACATCGACACAAAATATCCTTCTAGCTCAGAACAAAGTTATCCGTTTAATTTTAAGATTACACAGTAGACAGTAGAGTATTATTCAAGAATGCAGGAAAGAAACTCACAGGACAAAATGACCATGGACCACAAGTCATAGTTACAAATTGTATGACAGTGGGACAAAATATCACAGGATAAAGAGTCACATTTTATACGAATATAATGTGGGGGGGGGGGGGGGGGAGAAAAGTATTCATTTCATATGAATTTTAAGACAGATCTGTTCTTTTGGTAAAGTTTAAGAAAATATATATATATAATGCTATATTTTTATGACAATTTGTTTAAATTCCATACTTTAAGTCTTGATAATCTTTATCTAATGTTTATCCATTTGATCTTATTCATTGTAAAATATTACCTAGATTTAAGAAAATTGATTTTTGTATTGATATCGAATAAAAGCAAGCTTTGTGGTCATTTGATATACAATACTACATATCAATGATTGTCAAAACAAAATATTAGCTGGCTTCCTTTCACTCCAGATGAATGTCAAAACAAGTAGCAAATGAAGTTGAATAATAATTCTTATATAAACAAGGAATGCTTTTTTTTTTATTATTAAGTATTCAACAAAGGACTGAATGTATGTGACACAAACGTTGTCATTTTTGTAACTTTTTTGTCCTGTTTACTGTTTTTAAGAAATTAATAGAGTTGTGTTTTTTTACCAATCGATCTATCAACGAGAGTGAAACAGTACTAAATCATGTACACAATATTTCGTCATTCAACTTCAATAAGAAAGACTGGCTGGGCGTGACACTGCTAGGGTGAAGAAAATCCAATATCTATAAACAGTGTAAATTACACATCTCAAGATAGTGTTAATTACATATCTAAATAAAGTGCTGTATGTTAATTACATCTGCTTACCATACAAAACAAGGCAAGGCTGGTCCTCTTTTATGTTAATGAAAGGATGAGTTAGTGGCCTATTAAGGTCGCAATTGGAAATAAGATTTATATATTATTGGGTTATCTTAAGAATTTAGGACATCAGTCATTATACCCACACTTTCTAAAGAAAGTTCGGGTATATTGTTGTTACCCTGTTCCGTCCGTCCGTCCTTCTGTCACTTTCTTTATCCTCAGATTCCTCCTTCGTCTTAAGTAGTAACCAATTGACCTTTTGGAAGATGATTGGTAGATGTGCAATAAGGTTTGGGAATTTTCATTTTCACCCTGGGGACGATCATGGGGGATCAAAAAAGACAATTTTATATATATACATCTGTTTCCCAGAATTCTTCTTACATTTAATAAAATAGCAAATTCATGTGTTCGAAGATGAATGATGGTGTCCTGTAGATGTGCAGTAAGCTTTCGGTATTTTCATTTTTACCCTGGGGCCTAAATGGGAGTCTTAAAACGGTTTTTTTAAAAAAGACCCTGGTTCCCCGAACTCCTCTTACATTTTACGCAGTACCCAAATGATCTTTTGGAAGTTCAATGGTGGTGTCCTGTAGATGTGCAATAAGCTTTCGGAATTTTCATTTTCACCTTGGGACCCAAATGGCAGTCGAAAAACAACGTTTTTACTAAAACAAAACACCTGGTTCCCAGAACTCCTCTAAAATTTTATGTAGTACTTGAATGATCTTTTGGAAGGTAATTGGTGGTGTCCTGTAGATATACAAGAACGTTTTGGAACTTCTGTATTGGCCTGGTGGGAGGGGTAGGGGGCAAATAAGGGCTGAGAAATGACGTTTTCTGTCATATAAAGCTGGTTACTTTAATTCCAAGGAGTAGTCACATTATATTCTTCAATGACCTTCAAAAGTGTGTCAATGTAAAGGTCATACTTTTCCCCCAAGGTTGTAGGGTTAGCCTTGAAAGTGAGGGGTGAAATACATATATATGATTATATATGTGTGGGGGGTCAGCGAAAGCGAAAAGCAGTGATTCCATAAAAATAAATACATGTATTTTCCAGTGATAATTAATCTTTTATTTAACTTCGACACGAAAAAAGAAATGACATATAAATTAGCAGTATGTTGAAAAACTACAACCCACCGGAACCCCAAACCCCTCTAGATTCACCAATGGGACAAACACATGCGTGCGGGTATTACTGTCTCATGACATAATCTAGTTTTATATATAATTTCTAAGCTAATTAGCCAAAATTCCAATTCTTTCACATTATAGTTGATATAATTGTGACTATAGAAACCAACCTTAGTGTATATAAAACATTTGCATTAATATCTAATTAACGCTGCAAGTTAGCTACAGTAAAAATAGTTGATGAATTCTTCATTGTACCTGCACGATGACTGCAATGCTTGAAACGATTTTAATGTTGTAATGTCTTCTGATTTTAATGTACAAGATGTAAGGTGAAGATAACGAACAGTGATCAATCTCATAATTCCTACAAGCAATACAAAATAGATAGTTGGGTAAACACGGACCCCTGGACACATCAGAGGTGGGATCCAATTCCTGAGTCATTATCGTTATTATTAAAGAAGGTGAGAGAGGATCACAATTAATTGACTTTGTGACATATTACATAAAATATTCAGTCGACAGGGTATGCTTACTCCTCCTGGGCACCTGATCCCACCCCTGGTGTGTCCAGGGGTCCGTTTTTTCCCCAACTATCTATTTTGTATTGCTTATGGGAGATATGAGATTTATTACTGTTCGTTATCTTCGTCTTTCATATCTACACCGAAATCTACAAAACTATTCAGTCAGTTTAAATAATCTATGTATTTTGATTTTAGCTAAACAATACCACCAGTGTACAGATATATGCACTTCCTTGTTAAATGTTGAATTATAAGTTACAGTCAGTTTGGGACATACTACGGAGTCATTCAGGGTGTGAAACATCTTTACAAGTCAAAGGTTGTCTATTCGATACCTCGCACTAACCCTTGACATCAGTCAGCATTAAATACATGGGTTTGGGAGTGAGGGTAAGTTAAAATTAAATCAGCCAATGAGATTCCTTTTTTTAACATGCAAGTTTGGTAAGAGCAAAACCAAAAGGTAAAAAAAAAATCTTACGTGGGGTATTTTTCTCGACAGCATGAACATAGCGTGTTGATTTTATATTTTATGTAATCAATTCACATTTTCGCCCCTTAAATGCAGTAAATATTTATCAATAATGATTTTGTTGTTATTTTTAAACTTGATCAATTTCTTGAAACACAATCGACAAACATACTTGGACAATTCATCGTTTTCATGCGCCTGGTATTCTAAAACTTTGTCTAATTGGTTCTCCAAAGAAAATAATTTTTCGAAAATCAATCGACGGTCACATATTCCATGTTGCCGATGCCTTGTCATGCATGTTTAGTTTCGTTTTACAGTGAGTATAAAAGCCGGTATCTGATTGGTTCCATGCTACAGGCTGCAACACCAATCATATGCTCCTTCTCGAGCCCATATTTCGAATGGTGACTGATGTCAAGGTTAGTGCGAGGTAACGAATCGATAATCCTTGACTTGTGAATATATCTGTAGTTTGACGAATTATAAATAAAACCAGGGGCGGAATCAGAATTTCCGGAAAAAAAGGATGGACAGGTGAAATTAAAGTATTTGCTCAAATACTCCGCCATTTTGGGTTCTAAATCTGAGGTTTTCATCTATATATACCAGTAATGCATTGTAAATTTGTGGCGATATAAGGGGGCTGACCCCCTTTAAATCCGCCAAAAGAAAGGAATCTCTTTCCTAATGCACATTGTCATTACCTTTCAAATAACTGATACGATTAATAGTATAGTGATTAAAATATTCGGGCTCTAAATATTCACTAATTTATAATCACCGGTATTTCATTACACTAATATGTGTATTTGTATATGTATATACATGTAACCGTTTGTATAATGTTGGTTATAATGATCGTTGTCCAATTATTATTGAAGCGTACAGCCCGCCTCAATTTATTACTTTTTATTTTTAGTGAACTAAACCCACGTCTATAATGCACAAATTGATACAGTGTATTTGTGAATTTCTCAGAGATCCTGTTGGACTCTAAATTATACCAAACTTTGAGTGTTTTAATGTATATTTTGAAATCATCGTTGGGAAAGAAATCAATGCAATATTGATATGATAGCAAGCGATCTTTAAAATGATCAAAGTTATGCTGAACATGCTATAGAGGTATATACATTGGACAAAATATTCCCCCGGTAGTGTCATTTTCTAACGTGTTTATCGAGTATAGAACAATGTGGGTTATCTCTCTTTGCATACACGGGCGTACTGAACTTTAAAATGACATAGACACGATTGACTAATTCTATTTTCCACATTTTGCATGTTTACAATGCTTAACTAAGATATTTCTTTTGGTCGGTAAACATTTGAATGCCATGTTTTGTTTACATATATATTGCGTATTAGAAAATTTGTTTAAAGTAAAATGAGATCTGATAAACATGTGAAACTGTTTCATTGTGTTCAGAATGAACTTATTTAAAGATAGGCTTTAATCGAAACGTTTATTAGTATATCTAACCATAGAAGAAGAAAAAAGCATGGCACAAGCCCTGTTTAAATACACGTAACAAAGAATTGTGAGCTCTGTATCTTTCTTGTAAATCAACAACTGACATTTAAATTTTTGCTGACCATTAGAAATGCCTTAGTTAAACTTTGTAAACAGTAAAAATGCAAAAATGGAATTTGAACATCTTCAGCTCAAATCGTCCCCATGCCCTTTAACCTTTCACCAATGTGTGCAGCTGGAGGAGGAGTTGACATCACAATTGTCTAAAATTACTGAAAATATCTGCTGTTGACCAAATTATCATTTATTCCTCTTCGACAAGAGTGATACTTTTATTAAAGAAAGAGAGAAATTCTCGATGTTTGTTTGAGGTATTTTATTATCAAATACTCATAAACTTACTTATAAGCATTTTTACCCAGTGCGTTGGCACGTAGACATACTTCCGTCTCACCGTACGGAGTTCAACAAAGAGAAACAACTAGTAAGCCACTCGGCAATTGCGTATTACACTGTATGTCAGGGGCGGATTCAGGAATTGTGGTTACGGGGGCACCACTTTATGAGGCAGTGGGTCCAGGACGAAGCCCTGATGGGGTTCCAGGTGGCAAAGCCCCCGAAAGTTCCTGGATTTTACAGATTTTATGGGGCTTGAAATATTTCTCCTATTTGAAGTCATTTGTACTATTTTCTATCATTTTAATAAGGTGAAATTGATAAAATGACACAAATTTTAAGAGGTTTTTTGGGGAAAAAATGAAGTTCTTCCAATAAAGTAATTCAAGAAATCAAAGGATTTCGTCATTTATTTTACCGGGAGTGTAAGAAATTATTCCTTCTTTTATCGTCCAGTACTATTTCCGAAACAAGATACCGCGATTTACCTTAAATTTGAAAATTTTAGGTGGGGGGGGGGGGGGCAGCTGTGCCCCCTCTAAATTTGTCACTGTATGTATCATACAGAGTAAGTACTCCCTATGAACGGTGATGACAAATCTTTTAAATACAATTTTCAACAATGCCTTTTTCACTCATTTCTTCAATACTATTTTTTTTTTTTGATAGCATGTGAATATTCAAATATATCAAAAAAAAAATAGTATTCTAACATAGTCTACCGTGATCCCTGTCCAGATGTCCTGAATCTCTCGGAAGAGGTCATCCCTACTCCTGATCCTCCCAACTCGTGTCTGAAGCTTTCTTTTTAGTAGCAACCACAGATTCTCAATGATATTGAGATTTGGACTCTGTGCTGGCCAACTCATGGTGGTAACATTGTTTCTGTGAAGAAATTCCTGGGTGCTTCTAGCCCGATGTACCGGAGCGTTGTCCTGCTGAAATATGTAATTTTCAGCGGGGAAATGACGGACTATAACTGGCCACAAGTTCTCATCAATGATCTCCTGATATTTATCAGCATGTTCAGCATAACTTTGATCATTTTAAAGATCGCTTGCTACTATATCATTATTGCATTGTTTTCTTTCCCAACAATGATTTCAAAATATGCATTAAAACATTCAAATTTTGGTATAATTTAGAGTCCAACAAGTTCTCTGAGAAATTCACAAGTACAATGTATTAATTTGTGCATTCTAGACGTGGGTTTGGTTCACTAAAAATAAAAAAGAAATAGTAATAAATTGAGGCGGGTTGTACGTTTCAAGAATAATTGACGATCATTACAACCAATTATACAGTGTGATGCAATAAGTATTCGTACAAAATGGCGGCGTGTTTACATTCGCGCTTGCAGCCAATAGATTTAACGGAGTATGAAATAGTTTTTAAATAGCGTAGGGATTTCGCGAGTTATTTATAACATTGTTTAGTCATGTGGCATCCCATGCGTCACATGATTTTGTTATCGTCTGCTATATTTCCGGAACTATACAAGTGAAAGCGAGATGGGTAGAAAGGGGAAAGAGTTATCAAGCGATGTAAAGAATGTTATATGGAATCTCTTAGACCAGGGAAATTCTATTCGGAAAGTGTCAGAGCTGTTAGGAATTCCTCATACGACGATTTCAAGCGTGAAAAAACGTATTGAACAGAGAGGTTCAGCGGAAAACACCAAACGAAGCGGCCGGCCTCCAAAAGTGACAGATCGCCATTACCGACGATTGGAAAGGTTGGTCAAAACGAACAGAAGGCAAAGTTTTTTAGACATTACGAACAAATTTAATGAAAGTGTGGATCAACCTGTTGCCAAACGTACCGTGCACCTTCATCTCCATAAACATGGTTTCTCGAGGCGAGTGTCTAAGAAGAAAGTGGTTGTGAAGGAAGTTAACAGGAAAAAAAGATTGTCTTGGTGCAGGGAAAAGAGACGATTGACAGTAGAAAACTATTGGAACAGAGTTTTTTCGGACGAATCTAAAATCATGATAGGACATGATTCCCGTGTGTATGTGTGGCGCAAAAAGGATGAGGGATGGCGGCCTGATTTAGTGACACCACGACAAAGTAAGCCATGTTATGAAGTGATGATTTGGGGGGATGTTACATGGGAAGGTGTGGGGACTATCACGTCTGTGAATGGCAATATAAACGCTGATAAATATCAGGAGATCATTGATGAGAACTTGTGGCCAGTTATAGTCCGTCATTTCCCCGCTGAAAATTACATATTTCAGCAGGACAACGCTCCGGTACATCGGGCTAGAAGCACCCAGGAATTTCTTCACAGAAACAATGTTACCACCATGAGTTGGCCAGCACAGAGTCCAAATCTCAATATCATTGAGAATCTGTGGTTGCTACTAAAAAGAAAGCTTCAGACACGAGTTGGGAGGATCAGGAGTAGGGATGACCTCTTCCGAGAGATTCAGGACATCTGGACAGGGATCACGGTAGACTATGTTAGAAGCCTATATCGATCGATTCCTCGAAGATTATTGAGTGTTATAAGATTGAAAGGACATTTGACAAAGTATTAGGTAAGTTTAGTTTGTTTTATTAATTTTAGAAACGGCATACCAACATTTTCATTCTGACCTAATTCCGTCGCGAATGTAAACACGCCGCCATTTTGTACGAATACTTATTGCATCACACTGTACATACGGCTACAAACGGCTACAAACGGCTACATGTATACACATATACAAATACACGTACTAGTGTAATGAAATACCGGTGATTATACATTACTGAATATTTAGAGCCCGAATATGTTAATCACTATACGATTAATCATATAAGTTGTTTGAAAGGTAATGACAATGTGCATTAGGAAAGATATTGCTTTTAGGTTCGATTTAGAGGGGATTAGCCATAAATTTACAAGGCATTACTGGTATATATAGATGGAAACCTAAGATTTAGTGCCCAAAATGGCTGAGTATTTTAGCAAATACTTTACTTTCACCTGTCCATCCTTTCCCCCCGGAAATTCTGATTCGGCCACTGGTTTTATTTATAATTCATCAAACTCTTTACGGAAAAGGACGAGCGCTTCATTGGATGGTAGAGTCTATAACATAACCCAGTCAGTGCATCCGGATATTTTTATTCCGACATGGCTTTAATGCTTACAATTCAGTAAAAGAACCCGATGTAATAACAAACAGTTCGAAATAGATTATTTCCATAATCCCTGCGAATATTATAAATTCTGATTATTAGTGTGTCGTACAAGATAGCTGATGTCTTTAGACTCTTGAACAGTCTGGATTTTAAAAAAAGTATTATGGTTTTGTAGCGGTCAGCCGGATTCGATCGACGGTGACCAGTTAGCTTAGTTGGTAGAGCACTTGACCAGATATTCAGGGGGCCCGGGTTCGAATCCCGGTCTAGTCCGTTGCATTTTCTCCCTTCCTGTTACATTTGGTGCTGTTGACCACCCCTGGACTTGCAGATGAAAGTCCTGCCACAGGCAATAAGAACCTGGGTTGTGTGTCTTCGGGGACGGAATTTAAGAAGGGAGGAGATAAGGTAAGCTTTATCTAAAGTCGGCATATCATAAAAGGCAGTGAAACATAAGCTTCGGGGAGCTTTTGGACCGACATGTAACATGTTTACATACATATTTACAAAACAACAATAATAATCAGCAATAAAGAAAATGTCGGTTATAAAAGCTACGTGTATAGTGTACCTGTTAGCCGGGTTCAATCGCCGATGGCCAGTAAGCTCAGTTGGTAGAGCACCTAACTAGAGATTCGGAAGGCCTGATATCTGATATGAGTACAAGTATATTGGATACGTTCTTGTTTGACAATGAGAAAACAATCTGTGTATTCAACAGAAGTATCTTATTGCACATGTTGACTTTCTATTTCAAAGAAGACTCAAAACAATGCTGCGATGTAACTTCAGAGAGGAAAAAAAAATAGTTGCAGTCGTTGGTTGTCAAGGGGGTGTGTCCTCATACCAAACCAAAATATGGAAAAATAACCTGCGTTCCAGAAAGTGAATCTGACCACTCAGAGACAAGGATACAATAAGAATTAAATTATATATATATATATATATATATATATATATATATATATATATATATATATATATATGTGTGTGTGTGTGTGTGTGTGTGTGTGTGTGTGTGTGTGTGTGTGTATATATATGTATATACATATATATATGCAAGGTGAAGATAACGAACAGTTATCAATCTCATAACTCCTACAAGCAATACAAAATAGATAGTTGGGCAAACACGGACCCCTGGGCACACCAGAGGTGGGATCAGGTGCCTAGGAGGAGTAAGCATCCCCTGTTGACCGGTCACACCCGCCGTGAGCCCCATATCCTGATCAGGTAAACGGAGTTATATATACATATATATAAGATATCTATAACTTTTATAAGATGATATTTATTAATCAATTCAAGGCCCCATGGGCATACTAATTATAAAGTAACAGAGAGATCAGAAAAAAAACCTAAATAGGCTATAATGCATATTAAAATCGTATATTCAAAAAATGTATTTTGCCATACACATGATGGCAGGTTTTTTAATATTCCACATTGTACTACACACATAATTCTTGATTGTACACCAATACACAGTCACTATACAAATATCCAGTCATGTATAAACACATCTCAATAATTACAGCTTATCCCAGACATTGCAATATGATTTAGTTACATCATTGAATCACGATCCAACCAGGAAAAAAAATCTCACACTCATAACATATTACCATATCACTACATAACATAATTAAGTAACATTGTAACAAACCAATTTACTGACCCAATCACTGCACAACATAACCCAGTCAATATACAACATACCCCAGTCACTGCACAACATAACCCAGTCATTGCACAACATAACCCAGTCACTGCACAACATATCTCAGTCACTACACAACATATCCCAGCCACTGTACAATATAACCCAGTCACTGCACAACATAACCCAATCAGTGCACAACATATCCCAGTCAATACACAACATATCCCAGTCACTGCACAACATATCCCAGTCACTGCACAACATAACCCAGTCACTACATAACATAACCCAGTCACTGCACAACATATCCCAGTCACTGCACAACATAACCCAGTCACTACACAACATAACCCAGTCACTGAACAACATATCCCAGTCACTGCACAACATATCCCAGTCACTGCACAACATAACCCAGTCACTACATAACATAACCCAGTCACTGCACAACATATCCCAGTCACTGCACAACATATCCCAGTCACTGCACAACATAACCCAGTCACTACATAACATAACCCAGTCACTGCACAACATAACCCAGTCACTGCACAACATAACCCAGTCACTACAGATCATAACCCAGTCACTACACAGCATAACCCAGTCACTACACAGCATAACCCAGTCACTGCACAACATATCGAAGTCACTACAGATCATAACCCAGTCACTGCACAACATAACCCAGTCACTACACAACATAACCCAGTCACGACACAACATATCCCAGTCACTACAGATCATAACCCAGTCACTACAGAACATAACACAGACATATCTTGCAATAGAGCGGATTAAAGATAAAATTTCATCTTTGTCATTTCCGATGCCATTGTGTGTTGCTTTAAGCCACCTTTCGCATGCCTGCTTTCAATGGGAATCATAGAGGTAGACGGGGGACTCTGCAAATAAGTGTAATTAAGATGAGTTTGTAAAAAGATGTACCACCTACTGCCTATATATATGCCATTGCTAGTTTAGACACTAACATAAATGAATGACCTTGATCTTTTATTTCACCAAGTATGAGACGTTATAAAAACCACAGATAAAGACATAATCTACTCTTAAGAGCATAATACAAACATTAAAACTTATAGTTCAAAATAATATGTACAAGTATATCCATTATAAATTAATTCGACTCTATCTTTAAAAAGTTATACGATTAATAACTATTTGAAAAATATTTTCACACAAAATCATTAAAATACCTGGAAAAACAGATTCAGTCGATGATATTTCCTCATCTGCATAGTCACACATGAAATACACAGGCTTCCAGTCTGGATTCCAGGATTTCATGATGGAAAGGTTCTCCTGGTTGGATACACTGTCCTCTGTTTCAACTATGAATGTGCCAACAAATTACATCTGTTGGCACACAGAGGAAATACAGAGGCAATGTGTATCTGGTGGTTCGGTAAGTTGCATCCAGGAGACAGATCTCATTTTCATATCTACTCAGGAGATGTCTTTGCTAGGCAGTCTGATGGACGTAGAGGAATTTGTTGACTCCATCCACACCCTTTCTGCAATTTCCGATGAACAGATCTTCGTCAACAAATAACCTCTTATCAGGATCACTACAAACAGGATCTCCTGAAATTATACATAAACAACATGAATTAAAATTTAATTTAGTAGCGTATGATTTCACAAAATTTTCATTTATAATAACTGCTCCAACTTTGCTGAGTTACCTTGTTCTTGGTCAGTTTTTAGTCTTATAAAAAAAACTTGTCATCTTTATGTAGTGACCTCTGATCCTCGATCATTCCTTGAATCTCTTTCTTATAAAATGAAAATAAAAGCATTGATGTTACTTTTGTTTGCAGAATAATTAATAAAAATACAACTTATAATTTTTTTGCTTTAAAACTTTTATAGGTCAGTTGTTTGGACTGAAAGTAAGTCATATTACATATATAAAGCCTGATACTAAGAAACATGTGGCTATTGTGATTACTCATGATTACTAATCTCAATGAGCATATGCAGATTTTCCCCATACCTGATCAAAACTGCTATCTCTTAGTTTGAGAAACTTCCCTGCCATATGGTTGTAAATATCTTTTAAAGAAGGTCAAAATCTCTTGTTGTGTTTAGGTGGCAGTGGAGAATTTTGAAAGATGGATTGCTTCAAGAAAACTTCAATGAGCAGCTTCATTTTAAGCGTGCTTGTTACACCATGTTCTGTAACAACTTTCTTAATATAATTTGAAATTCTCTTGTCCATTGGCTGCAAAATGCTGGATGCCTGTATAATATTAGGACATTTGTACTGAGACATTCTTCAATGCTTTTCTTCTAGGAATTTGAACTTAAAATAAAATAAATGTATTAAAAAAGTCCTAAAATAAAAAAACAACCATTAATTAAAACAACATATATCTATTTACCGCTCCTTTCAGGTGGCTTTTATGCGCCTCTGCAATGGTGGCAATCAGACATAGAATCGATGTTGAAAGTCTAATTCACCTGTGTTGCCATGTAAATCTTTCTTTACTTGTGGGATAAATTTTCTACTAGGTTTCTCTTCATCACTCACCTTTCGAATTAAACATTTACATTAATTAATTACTTAAACTACGGGTGTAAAGCCTTATACTATGCATATGTACATGCATGTATCTTAATTATTGTCATCATTTATTAATATAATATTACCTTGTAATTCAAAATTTTCACTATATGGATTTTTATTCTTACAGGGCAACCTTTCTTTTTGGTGTTCTGTACTAGTCTGCGCTTACGCGTGAGGTATGGTCAGACTATAAAGACAAGTAGAGTAAACATGTGGGTTAACAGTATTATGTACAATGTTGTAAATCACTATAATCATGCAGCCATTCAACCATACATTCAAGACGCAAAATCAAAACTATACATATATCCTCCGGGGCCATGAAATTCACAATTTATGTAGGGGAATCCTTGCTCAATATAATGATGCACTCTGTTTACTAGATGACCAGGAGTAGAGAAAGATCTTAAAAGAGTTAATGCATTTTGACTATATGACCTATATAATCCTGGCCTAATTCAAGAACCCTGGCCCCAGGGGCCATGAATATCACAATTTATGTAGATACTTCACAGCTTAATATAATCATGCACTCAGTTTGTATTCACAATGACTAAGAATTGAGAAGCAGATTTTTAAAAATTGCACTAAGTTTTGCAGTTTTCAACCAAAATTTAAATCCCCGGGGAGGGGGATGCAAGGTGAAGATAACGAACAGTGATCAATCTCATAAATCCTACAAGCAATATAAAATAGATAGTTAGGCAAACACGGACCCCTGGACACACCAGAGGTGGGATCAGGTCCCTAGGAGGAGTAAGCGGAGATCTTGAATTTCACAATTTCTATACCCCTTTCCCTACAGATGCCATATACCAAAATTGGTTCAAATTGACTGAGTATTTTAAGAGAAGTTTAAAATGTTCAAGGCATGACGACGGACGAAGGCCAATGACTCAGGTGACCTGAAAAAATCAGAAAAATGACTAAACAGATTTGCTTCTGTGTTATCTAATATTACTCTTACATAGATTCAAACAATATCTATGATATTGTTATTTTTCTTTGGTTACTTTGACTGTCTCTGTCAAAGCCCTGATGACATTCAAGCACTTTCTTGCCCATGATGATAAAAGGAATTCCATCTTACCTAATGTAGGGGTCAGCATTGCTTTGAATATCCCAAAGTCTAACTTGTGAATCACAAGCATTTGATTTCTCTATATACATGCAGATTGAAAAAAAAGTTCACTAATTTTGCTGGTTGCTTTCATAAGCTAACAAAATTATCAATGAAAAAATGGAAAAAATAAAAAAGTATACATTTACGTTTTTTCAAATAATTTAAGCTAGAAATTATAGCATTTATTATATATTGAAAGGAAAGATAATTAAAGTGGGGAATTCAGAAGGCTTGTTATACAAAATTATCGAAATTTAAGGGAAGAACTTTAAATTTACAAAAACATGATTAATATATAAACTACCAATTATACATGCATCTCCATTTCCCATCACTTACCAAATCTCTTTCCAAACTGCTTTCCACTTTTAAAACAAAGAAATATAGATGACTTTGCATAGTGAAACTCTTCCAACAATTCATCTAACTTCAAAGATTATGTCACATATCCAAAATGAGATGAAAACTTTACATCAAAAAGATACTCCCATGGGTATGTAGAGCCATCACTGCCGATTAAGATATAGGTATAGCATGTATTAGCTATGTGTCACTGTACAGTTTTTTAGACATTTATTGTAAAATGCCCAGTTATGATATTCAATGACTAGATGGTGTTGTATAATGCTTGGGTTATGAACCTATGATCTGTAGTAACTGAGTTATGTTGTGTAGAGACTGTGTGTAGCGACTGCGTTATTCTGTGCAGTGACTGGGTTATGTTGTGCAGTGACTAGGTTATGATCTGTAGTGACTTGGTTATGTTGTGTAGAGACTGGGATATGATCTGCATTGACTGGGTTCTGCTGTGCAATGACTGGGTTCTGTTGTGCAATGACTGGGTTATGTTGTGCAGCGACTGAGTTATGTTGTGCAGTGACTGCGTTATGGTGTGTAGTGACTGGGTTATGTTGTGTAGGACTGGGTTATGTTATGTATTGCCTGGGATATGTTGTCTAATGACTGGAATATGTTGTGTATTGACTGGGTTATGTTGTATATTGACTGGGATATGTTGTGCAGTGACTGGGTTATGTTGTGTAGTGACTGGGTTATGTTGTGTAGTGACCGGGATATGTTGTTCAGTGACTGGGTTATGTCTTGTAATTGACTGGGTTATGTTATGTAGTGACTGGGTATGTTCTGTATTGACTGGGATATGTTGTGCAGTGATTGGGTTGTTATATGTTGACTGGGTTATGTTGTGTAGGACTCGGTTATGTTGTGTAGTGACTGGGATATGTTATGTAATTGTTTGTTTGATATTCGTAGGATTGGTTAACTATATATCGTTAACCGATTGGTGACTGTATTATCTGCCATAATACTATCCATCTCATTGCGATCCAGCCTCACCCTCCAACACCTCCCAAATGCACTAACATAGTGAAGTTGAACTGTGTTGTAGTAACATACATATGCTCTGTATGGGACGAATGGGTTGTCCCATGGTTTAAAAATAGATAAATATAAATAAATAAGGACCATCGTGTACCAACACGTCTGATGACTGCGGTACTGTCTTTTGATGGCCGGACACATACATGTGGACGTATGTCATAAATCATAATGAAATAAAGAAGTAACTTATATTTTACAAAACTAAATAAAAAGGAAAAAACTAATTATATTTTTTATTTATATAATAATTTTAATAATAATTTTTATTTAATTTATTTAATAAATTAGAATAAAAAAAATTGATAAGTAAATTAAGGTTCAATAATTAAAATATTTTTTATTTATAATATATTATATTTTCTATTTATATAATAATTTTAATAATAAACTTTATATAATTTATTCAATAAGTAAATTAAAATTAAAAAAAAATATAATAAGTAAATATGAAATTAAATATTTAAAATATTTTTTTATTTATTTCGATTCTAATAGAAGGTAATAATTAGTAATCGCACGAGTCTCCGTCCTTCGTCCAAATAAATCAAGATACACCGAAATAAATATACCATAATTATTGCATAATTAGTAATATTAGTAACAGGTAATAGTAATAGGGATGTAGGTATGTATATATAACTAAAATATATAAAGAAAAGAATTAGGGTAGGGTCGCCAAAGAAAATTTTGATAATAGAGTGCCACTAGTTATTACTTTGTTAATCATAAATTATAAAATTATGCCAGACAACAATTTTGAGATCGTCATCAGGCAAGAATTTTATGTTATGTTGTGTAGTGACTGGGTTATGTTATGTAATTGACTGGGTTATGTTGTGTAGTGACTGTGTTATGTTGTGTAGTGACTTGGTTATGTTGTTCAGTGACTGGGTTATGTTATTTAATTGACTAGGTTATGTTGTGCAGTGACTGGGTTATGTTGTGTAGTGACTGGGTTGTGTTGTGTAGTGACTGGGTTATGTTGTGTAGTGACTGTGTTATGTTGTGTAGTGACTTGGTTATGTTGTTCAGTGACTGGGTTATGTTATTTAATTGACTAGGTTATGTTGTGCGGTGACTGGGTTATGTTGTGTAGTGACTGGGTTGTGTTGTGTAGTGACTGGGTTATGTTGTGTAGTTACTGGGTTGTGTTGTGTAGTGACTGGGATATGTTGTGCATTGACTGGGTTATGTTGTGCAGTGACTGGGTTATGTTGTGCAGGACTAGGTTATGTTGTGCAGTGATTGGGTTATGTTGTGCAGTGACTGGGTTATGTTATGTATTGACTGGGTTATGTTGTGCAGTGACTGGGATATTTTGTGCAGTGACTGGGATATGTTCTGTAGTGACTGGGTTATGTTGTGCAGTGACTGGGTTATGTTGTGCAGTGACTGGGTTATGCTGTGCAGTGACTGGGTTATGTTGTGCAGGACTAGGTTATGTTGTGCAGTGACTGGGTTATGTTGTGCAGTGAATGGGTTATGTTGTGCAGTGACTTGATTATGTTCTGTTGTGACTGGGTTATGTTGTGCAGTGGCTGGGTTATATCATGCAATTGACTTGGTTATGTTGTGTAGGACTGGGTTATGTTGTGCAGTGACTGGGTTATGTTGTGCAGTGACTGGGTTATGTTGTGCAGTGATTAGGTTATGTTGTGCAGTGACTGGGTTATGTTGTGCAGTGACTGGGTTATGTTATGTATTGACTGGGTTATGCTGTGCAGTGACTGGGTTATGTTGTGCAGTGACTGGGTTATGTTGTGCAGTGACTGGGTTATGTTATATATTGACAGGGATATGTTGTGTAGTGACTGAGTTATGTTATACAGTGACTGAGTTATGTTCTGTTGTGACTGGGTTTTGTTGTTCAGTGACTGGGTTATGTTGTGTAGTGACTGGGTTATGTTGTGTAGTGACTGGGTGATGTTGTGCAGTGACTGGGTTATGTTGTGCAGTTACTGGGTTATGTTATGCAGTGACTTGATTATGTTCTGTTGTGACTGGGTTATGTTGTGCAGTGGCTGGGTTATGTTGTGTAGTGACTGGGTTATGTTGTGTAGTGACTGGGTTATGTTGTGTAGTGACTGGGTTATATTATGTGTTGACTGGGATATGTTATGTAGGACTGGGTTGTGTTTTGTAGTGACTGGGTTATATTATGTATTGACTAGGTTATGCTGTATATTGACTGGCTGCTTAACTTGGCTAGGTTAACAAACAAATGTAAAAAAAAAAAAAAAAAAAAAAAAAAAAAAAAAAAAAAAGATCAGGAAATGCCATATTTTCCATATGCCTCATTCACATCATTACTCTCGGGTATTGTTATGAAGGGTCCACAATATTCAATATCAAAGTTTTGAAAGCTGCTACACAATTGATTAGTTATTCCCTTTTATGTAACATAAATTTCGAACAACTATAAAATTGTTACAGTCACTGATATCTGCTTATTGTTTAACATCCCGCTCGAGAAGTTTTCACTCAAATGGAAACGTCAACATTGCAGTTGAAGGGCTGTAAAATATAGGTGTATGCTTACGGTCTTTGAACAAGAAGGGATATTTATCGTGCCACACCTGCTGTGACACGGAGGCTTTGTTTTCGCGGTTTCATCCGAAGGAGCGCCCCATGTTTTAGCTTCTGGTCGGCGAGAGTTCGAATCCCGCTCATGATGGTAAATGAAAAAGTCTCCTAGTTTACTTTCGGAAGGTCGGTGGTCTCTTCCCATGTGCAATGTATCTTGGTTCTCTCTTCCAGCAATTAAATACTGGGGGCCACCAGATAACTGAAAACTATTTTAATGTGGCAGAAAACAGCAAAACAATCAATCTTTGAGGATTTGTTTTTGTAGGAACATTATATGACCAACTCTGTAAATATTAGTTTTCAACTTCTTTAGATCATTATGAACATATTAGCGATTATTTATATTTTTACACTTAACAACGACAAAAAGCACACATAGATGTGCCTAGCATTGCATGTGCAACCACCAGCACATGTACATTATTAACTTATCATTTCACGCGGTGGACAAACATATGTAAATCAGGTGCCAATGAACGGAGCATATCGAGTAAATCGCATGGGTATCTGTAATGTAATCTTTCTAATGAAATATATGTTTCTTTTACGTGTGGTTCCATTCTCTGCTTTTAATCAACGTATAATTCACATCTCGATCTGCATTGCTAGTACTGGAATTTACAGAACAATAATCCTTAGGCGGCACGAGCAACAGGTGGTATACCCCCCTTGTTTTGACAACGTACCTTTCCCGATATTATTGCTTGCAAGAGAGACGCAAAGTGTCGAGTTTGATTTGATGATCCGCGTCTGTCACCAAGACATGATCCACTTCCTTTGATCAAGTTACTGTAGCAATGATATATTTATTATGTTACTCAGTATGTATTTGAAATACACGCATATAAGATAATGAATACATTCCAAATTATCAAAAATACAAACATGCATATTAAAATATGTTTTTGTGTATGCAGTTTTGTCTGTGTTGCAGTAGATCACGTGCGTTGATTTATTATGACATCATTATTATAGATACATGCATAACACAGGTAACATTGCCATGAGACACAACACTGGTAGTACACAAGCAAATATTCCCCACATGAATTTCAAGTGAAATTTTAAACATGCATTTCAAGTGAAAAGAGCATTAAATGTGAAATTACGTGAATGGTCTTCACGTGAATTTTTAACATTCATTTTACCTGACAGCTTGAACATGTATTTCGTGGAAAGACTATAAGATGTGAAATTACTTGAAAAACTCATATTTCATATGAAACCCACGCGAATTTCACGTAAAGTTTTTAAACGTAAAACTATTAATATTTAAATGCATTAAATCTCCTATAAACTTTATTAATGTGAATATCATTGTAGATACCGATTAACATGGGGATTAAAGCATTACTCTGTATCTAATATGCAGATAATTTATTTGAATTCTAAATACGTTTCTTTATTGTTTGAAATAGTTCTCTGTATGATACACGCACAATGTCAACTTATACTGAATCCTCGTATCTATTTCCATTGAACATAAGGGGCTGTAAATCACATACTATATAACTGCTAAATTACGATCGTATCACGACAGATGCGTAGAACCAACGTAGATATTCGTTATTTGCGTACAACGCAGCTCTACCGGAACTTACGTGTATTTTATGTAAACACTACGTAAAAACATCGCAGACGTGATTGTGTAAAGAGATAACGGATAAAGTTTCTGCAAAACATGAATGTGCTGATAGGGGGGGGGGGGGGGGGTAGGAAGGAACAAAAAAGGCATGTGATGCCAACACATATAAAGGAAAGAATAATGACTGCTGGAAGAATATTTGAAATGTGAAGTAAAATGTATAATTTTACATCTATAACTTCAAAATTTATTTACCGGTAGATCTATTAAACAACAGCATTACATTACTGCGCATCAATATTGAGTGTATATCTTTTTATTCGGCATTGTTATACAATACAATGCACAAAATTCCAATATTGAACCAAGTACGAGTACATCATATGTCATGAACGATAGGCCTCATTCGGGATTCCTCTAAATAATTACGATATCATTACATTTGAAAAACAAATGATGAAAATACTTATCCGATACCGAATTAGTTGTTAGCTATAGGATGCCGCATGACATAATCATGACCACAAAAATTCTACACCAATAGGAACGAATAGTAGTTTCTATAAGATTGTACTAAGTCAAAGGGGAAGAACTAGTAAAGTCAATTTTAACCCATATATGTGGAGAAACGCTGTGGTTTCATCGTGCAACAAAGTTAATTTGTTGTGTTTCCAGGGGATATATATTGTGATACATATCAATACCGAAACTCCCCTACACAAAATAAATTAAATTACGAACTGAGAGCTACAGATGACAATGAATTTCCCCCAATATATAGTATAAACAGCCGAAGATGACAGTGAATAATGCAAAATAGGTCAAACACGGACCCCTGGAATCGCTGTATAAATTGTATACATTTGTTGATGTATACATGTACAATTTTACAACACACCTACTTGTTATAAATTTATTCTATCAATATTCTACAGAAACTGTTATTGATTTCTTAGGTGGACTAATTAGATTTTTGTGTCAGTTATGAAATGAAGATATTAATGGAGTTCAAAGCATTTCAAATTATCCCGAAAGATGATTGGTTGGTTGTATATCAACTAATGCCCTGCTCGAAATTTCTTCGCTCAAACGGAGACGTCACCATTACCGGTGAAGGCCTGCAAAATTTAGGCCTATGCAGCGAATAAGGTCTTTGAACAGGGATGGATCTTTATCATGCCACACCTGCTATGACACGGGATCTCGGATTTAGTGGTTCCTTGCGAAGGCCCCTCCCATTTAGTCGCCTTTTACGACAAGCAAGGGGTACTGAGGATATATTCTACCCCGGATATTGTCACAGGAGTCCCGGAAGATAGTTAATTAGTTTACATTGTCCCAAGAAGCTCCGAAATTGATCTCATTTAAAATTCACATTTATCAAATGGTATATTTTTGATTCCATAATTGTGTTCTTGTGTTTTATATGATATTTCGTCATGGATTCCAAGAACGGTTGTATAATAGATTAAAACCTTTGAATTGTTAATAAACTCCAATAAAAATGAATGGACTCATTTGAAGTACATTTATAAGTGGACGGCGACGAAACTGAAAACGTCTTAATACCATTACATTGTAATCGGTGTTTTCTTTTCTGGCAGTCCCACGATACGCGTGAGCGTTATACCAGAAACTCCATATACGAGTACAGTTAGAGTGGTGGATTCTAAATTTACATGTAATATACACGAGAATGTGGCAGTGGTAACTAATCGTAAACGGTTTCTTACAGATTCCGCACAGCAAAATGCAGTAAGCAAAACAATATGAATATTTTGCTGCAATGAGAGTTAATGCAATAATTTTCTTACTGCCACATTTTCGTGTATATTACATGTAAGTTTAGAATCCACCACTCTAACTAGCTTATTCATAAATTATATGTCTTATGCTTAATATGCTTAGCAAAATGGATACCATCAAATCAGTGTGTGCTTTTTCTCTATATATGACATTGTAATATTTGATTATCTCCTTATGTTTCTTGAAAAAGAAAACCAAATAGGTAAAAAACAATATGGTATTCCTTATTGTACCAAAGTTTACCTCATTACCGGATCTCGGTGAGGCGTGACTCTAACTTCTAAATACGGAACTCCTGGTTATTCTTGGGCGACTTTGTTTCTTAGTCAGGTTTGAACGAGGCTACCCGAGTTCCAATCCAACGGAGATAGTTTCAACTCTTATGACGTATTATGACATTTGAATGCAATTTATTGTGTACCTTATAGGGTCTTCAATATATTGTTTAAAACGATAAGGACCCTCTCTCATTGTATGTTGTTGCGTTATAAATGATGCTACATGTATCTTGTAAGTGCAAAAATAGGGTGGGGTCATTTCAAAATTTTCTTCTCAAGAACCAATAGGCCAGAAAAGCTGAAATTTATACGAAAGATTTCTGACAAAGTGGAAATTCAGGTTATTAAAAATCATCATCCGTAGGGGCAGGGTGGAGCCACAATATGTGATCAAAATATTATATGAGAATATCTAGGGATTTAAAAAAAAATATTTTTAAGAACCCTCAGACCATAAGAGCGGACATTTAAGTGAATGCTTCCTGATATAAAGTAGATTCAAATTTGTTCAGATTTTGACTCCCGAGGGTAGGGACAAAAGTTTTACAAGCTGATATATAGGAAAATCTGCTCCAGAACCACAGGACCAATTTCAATCAAACTTGATACAAATCATCCTTAGGCGAAGGGGATACAAATTTGTTCAAACGAAGGGTCATGCCCCTTCAAAGAGGAGATAATTACAAAAATGTAAAAAAAAAAAAAAAAAAAGAAAGAAAGAAAAAAAAAAAGGAGGGGGTCATTTCAAAATCTTCGTCTCAAGAACCACTGGGTCAGTAAAACTGAAACTTGGATGAAAACTTTCTGATATAGTAGGGGTTCAAGTTTGTAAAATTCCGTAGACCGCCGGGGTGGCCTAGAGGTTAAAGCGTTCGCCCCGCATGCGGGAGGCCGAAGTTCGAATCCCGACTGCTACAGACCTAAGTCATTAAAACAGATAGTTCCATTGCCAAACACTCGGCACCAGGCGGCCGTTTCACTAACCGATCATAGATCTTAAACGTACGATTACGTTTACGATCATTTGACACGCATGTATACGAAACCTATCGTAGTCGTAACACTTACGATTGCGATTTATGTAAATGTCAGCAGGTTTTGCCTAAATTTTTGTTTTTATACCCCCCGAACGAAGTTCTGGGGATATATAGGAATCACTCTGTCTGTCCATCTGTCCGTCCGTCCGTCCGTTTGTCCGTCTGTCTGTCTGTGCAGATTCGTGACCGGGTCATAACTTCTTTGACTTAGGCATACCATATTTGGCACACTGGTGGATCACCATGAGACGATGTGTCGAGTACCTCCATGACCTCTACATGACCTTGACCCTTGACCCCAAGGTCAAAATTAAAGGTTTTTACAATGGATTCGTGTCAGGACCATGACTTTTTTGTTCTTTGACATAGGCATATCATATTTGGCACATTAATGTATCACCATGAGACGATGTGTCGAGTACCTTCATGACCTCTATATGACCTTGAACTTTGACCTCAAGGTCATAATAGATTATAGGGTTTTGACATAGTCATACTATAAGACATGGGTGTATCACCATCAGACTATGTATCATGTACATTCGTGACCTCTTTATGACCTTGACCTTTGATCTCAAGGTCAAAATTATAGGTTTTTGTCATGGATTTGTGTTCGGACTATATCTTCCATTTTGTTCTACAAAGGCATACCATATTTTTACACTCAGGAAAGAGGTAATTTATACCTAGTAACAACACCCTTTGGGAGATTGGGGTAAGCGGGGGGTATTCTTAGTGAGCATTGCTCACAGTACATCTTGTGTCATTTTGTTTAATGTTACAAAAATTACATTTACTACATGTATTAGCACGCAGTATAATTATACATTCCAGAACTGTTCATTTTTATCGGTTCATTTTTATATCTATGTCGAGCATGTGCATTGTTTTAACGTACAGATAACGTAACACGCAACGTGCGATATCCACTTTTTGTTTACATCGACGCCTCTGCTGGTGGACTGTTAGTCCCCGAGGGTCTCTACAGCCCAGTAGCTAAGTACTTCGTTACTAGCTTGAAAATACGGATGTATATTTAATTGCTGTAATAAAATTTAGAAAATCATTTCCAAATTAAGAATTATCTCCCTCATGCATAGCTCTTATCCTTGGACGAATTTGGCTCCACTTTTTTGGCACGCTGTTTTTGGCTATATTTAGCTAAAAAAAACTTCATAGTTATTTCGGATTTCAAACATTTCGGTTGAGCATCACTGAAGAGACATTATTTGTCGAAATGCGCATCTGGTGCATCAAAATTGGTACCGTATTTTTTTTACATTATGACCCCTGGGTCGAGGCCTCTGCTGGTGGACTGTTAGTCCCCGAGGGTCTCTACAGTCCAGTAGCTAAGTACTTCGTTACTAACTTGAAAATACGGATGTATATTTAATTGCTGTTATAAAATTTAGAAAATCATTTCAAAATTAAGGATTATCTCCCTCATGCATAGCTCTTATCCTTGGACGAATTTGGCTCCACTGTTTTGGCACGCTGTTTTGGCTATATTTAGCTCTAAAACTTCATAGTTATTTCGGATTTCAAACATTTCGGTTGAGCATTACTGAAGAGACATTATTTGTCGAAATGCGCATCTGGTGCATCAAAATTGGTAACGTATAAGTTTTTACATTAGTAATAATTTCCTAGCAGTTTGGTCAGATAGAGAACAAGGTAATTTGATGTCTTATTATATAAGTTTATTGTTAATGTATGATTTTCTGCACCAGATTAGATATTGGGCCTACATGTTCTGTAGTATCGTGTAGTTTACACATGGCGCGCACTGTGTGACGAGTATGTTTAATCGTCCATGAGATTTGCTGTACTTAGTTATCAAGCTTTGTACATCTATTTTGCAAACGTTTTACTATTATCTAACGAATTAATGAACATGTTATAATACACAAATACTGCAGTATTGAACATCAAGCCTGTGCAGAGAATTTTGATTATTTACAAATTAGAGTTATCTCCCTTTGTCCACTTTATACATGATTTGAAGCGTAAATGTACTTGAAGAATTTAGTATGAAATGATGCAGTCTTCTCTAAGCCATGTCAATTAATTGAATGTGAATTTAATTAATCGCTGGGCGTGCATGCGCCAGCAATTATTAGGAGGGTCGTCAAAAGTCCTCCAATCAACGGCACCTATCGGCAAATTTACAAAGTATTCAGAACAAATAGTGTAAGGAACAATAACTCTGGGTAGACATTACAAATATCCTCATCCAATGCGCTTCTGACAATGTACCGATGCAGTATCATTTATTTCTTAAAGTACTTAGAAAAATTTTGTGCTGCAATAGCAAACAGCTGTTTTATGACAGGTTTTGAAACGCATAGAGTAAGCTATGAAGTCCGAGTGGGTTGGAAGAGATTTCGTGGTTTGGCTGTTTGTAAACAATCATTGTGTGTTGCTAAAACGTGGAATGGAAAAATATGGAACGACCCGAACGTAAAATGCTTAGTTGATAGTATGGGGGTGATCGACATTTTGTAAAATCAAAAGGCTTATTGTATTATGAACGAGGGCAGCAGAAATTGCATTGAAAACGGGAAGTCATCCTTATGTTACACCGTTCCATATATATTTATATACTTACAGTATACATGGTGTATACATGTACCTATTCTAAAATCGTAACAATGTACTATTTCAGCAAGTGCTAGTGTATACTACCCCTTTTCCCGGAGTTGTCATTTTATAACACCTTCTCTCCCACCGATTGTGACAGTATGTTGTTTCACAAATATAAAGGAAATTCAAAATGAAAAAATAAAATACCGAAAAACAAATAAATTATTTGAGGTGTCAATTATTACATGTATTAAAGAAAATAATGTTATGTAGTATATTATTGTGTGTAATTAGAAACGGGAAGGTATTGGCTGCGATGATATTGTTAAATTCAGAAATTTGATTTCAATGTTTAATATAAGCAAAAAAACAAAAACAAAAACAAAAAACCAAACAAAAAAAAACAAACCAAAAACAACCCATAGTTCGAGGAATTTTAATTCTACACGAGATAATTCATCGTTTACCCTGCGCTACGCCACTTGAGGTAGGACACCTCAAATAACGGGTTTCTAGGCCATATAAAGGAGTTATTGTTATATAATATTATATATCATATGTGACTATTCGCAGACACATGTGCAGTGAATGCAAAAAGGGCTTGATCCTCACCTAGGGCACACTGGACTGGATACATTAATATAATACAAGTTCTAGGCATCATTAGGAAATTGTTTGAGAAAAGGAAATTTACTTTCACATGTTTTAAGAAGTGTGATACTAACAAATTAGAAAATTATAAATAATAAAAAAAAAACACCACAGGATACATTATGTAAAAATCTACGTGGGATTAATTCGATTTAAATTTCTTTAGAATGTGAGATATTTTGAGATTATACACTTATATTTGATTTAGATAATGATGTATACTTTTGAGATTTCATCAGGCGAACGCAAATACCTTCGGAATCATTTGAGAGCATTGGAATGTTCCCTATCGATTTTGGGGTCAAAAGGTCAAAGGTCAAGCGCACTGGACATCGCAGTAGCAATATGGTTTCCGGGCTCTAAAGCGTTGTCCTTTCCACCTACAGTCACCATATCATACATATGGACTACCCATGGGATGAAGATGTTCCCTATCGATTTTGGGGTCAAAAGGTCAAGCGCACTGGACATTGAAGTAGCAATATGGTTTCCGGCCTCTAAAGCGTTACCATTTCCACCTACCGTCACCATATCATATATATGGACTACCCATGGGATGAAGATGTTCCCTATCGATTTTGGGGTCAAAAGGTCAAAGGTCACGCGCACTTGACATCGAAGTAGCAATATGGTTTCCATTTAAATTCTTCAATGGCTTTTTTCATCGGATGGAGATGCTGTGTTCCTAGATACCTTTTGGATCATAATACTGAAGTTTTACCTATTACCAACACCCTTTGGGAGATTGGGGTAAGCAGGGGGTATTCTTAGTGAGCATTGCTCACAGTACCTCTTGTTTGAGAACATTCTAGAGTTTGTCGAGAAATGCAATTACATTTGATCGAGGTGAAATGATGAGACATATTTCTAACATTTTATGAGAGGAATGAAAATTCTTTTGGGTTAATGGTTTTAAATTTTTCTCTCAGTGGTGACATTGTGTTGAGTAAAAACCAAATACTTTTCTTCATAGATGTCATTTAATAAAAAGGTGCACTCTTCATATTATCAAAACGAGTTTGTAATTTATTCCAGGAAACATTTGATGCATAATATGTATATCACTGCAAAATGCATTCATTTCATTAATTTAACAGTAACATTACGTTATAAATCTTTTTTTTTTTACAATAACGATAGAACTAAATCTAACAACAATATGGAGTACTATAAAACACAGTTTCATTTTTCCATTTCATGAAAATTATTTCATAAGGGAATCCCCATCTTAAATACTAGTATAGCATGCATTTATAATTGTTGAGAAAAGTGTTCCAAACTTCCAATAATTTAATCTTTCCTTTACTTAGCAATTGCAGTAAATTATTGAACATTTTATTTTGATATGTTAATAGTACTATCATAACTTGGATAACCACAAAGCATCATTATAAGCCAAGCCTAGCGATTCTCAGTACTTTCAGTACTTTGATTTTGTTGTAGTCCATATTATTCTAAATGTTTATAACTTTACTACTCAAGTGTGCTGATTTGTCACTTTATTTTGTCTCATAACTGTGTATACATTATACATCATTTGTATGTTTCAGTTCTTACGTTGATGAATAAACGACAACGCTTCATCATCAATCTTAAAATGTAATTGATAAATTGACCAGGGCTACTACAGTTAAGTCTGATTTTTCAGAACTCTTTTCTCTATGGAGGTAGATTTAAAATTAATCCTACCATGGAAAGAACTATTCATTCATTATTTCCTCGTGGTATTAAACATAATTATCATTATTGTCTGCGGTAACTCATGCATGTTGGAAATTTTAAGCCCGATCTATTATATAATAGTGTAACGTAAAGAAAATTCCTCGAATGTTAAAACAATTGATAGAATAATTTTTATTGACTTTTATGTAACCCAGTTAGAATCGGGGAAAAAATGCTATAGAAAAAACATACAAGATTTACATTTTATAGAATTTTAAATGTCATGTATCGATCTGCTCTAGTGAGTCAAGTTTCCATCAATACTGAGACCCCAAGTAAATTATATTCAAAGGATTAAAAAAAATTGAAAATGAAATGGTATTGATAAAACAATATGATAATAAAATGAAAATAGAACTGCACACAAATATATGAAAGTTTATCCTGCATCAAACATTTCAAACCATGGATATATACATGTAAAGTACGCTATAACACTATTGACATATCTATTCCCTTATTTGTATAAATTTCATACAAATCATGAACTCAATTTGTCCCTTAAATGACTTGAAATTTATTTTTCCTATGCGTTTATATTTTTTTCCGTTTAGGCATGGAAGCATATACTAACTTCTGGCTTTACGTGATGATGCATAATCCAGATCATGTATTACAAATCATTATTGATATTGCACTTTATAACAAGGGGTCGTGGGAACCCCAAGGGGCCGATGATGACCCATTTCTTTTCTGTGTAAACATATAGGCCTAGTTTGTATGTTTAATGGCCTACATTTTTCATAACGCTACAAGTATGCGAGTTATTTCCCCCTGATTACAAAGGGCGCACAGCAAATTACGGTCCTCAGTTGACGGTACCATATAAGGAATAAATAGAAAATTTACAATTTTTGATTGCAATCTATTGCCAGTTCAGGAATTTTTCTAGAATTAAGTGTAATGACTTTAAAATAGTATAATTGAACAAAATATTTTCGTCCCTAATTACATTTATATGTGTCCCTTGTGTAGTTTTCTCGCAAGCAATGCATGGTCATGATGTGTTAAAGTATGTACATGTTACCTAGTCCTCGATTTCTTTAGATAAGGATCACGATGTCCTTAGCATATGAGCAATTCTTGATTATCAAATTTTTATCAATATTTTCGACAACCAAAACACACACAAAAATGCAAAACGATATGCCTAAAAACATGTGCAAAACCAACGCATACATGTATACATTATCAATTTATTGTTTCACACTAAACAAAACTACTTGCTGCTAAATGTGCACTACAAAATGTAGGTGCCAATAAATAAAACATGTCAATTGTCTCTAGTGTAATATTTTTGTTAAAATATTTTTTTTCGCGTGTGATTCAATCTTTTGAAAGTTAGATTTTATGTACATCAACGCACATGTCTTCTTGCATTTCAATTACCCAAATGAGAACAAAAGCAATCATCAGGCTCCTAGCAACAATGGGTCTGCCTCCTCTTATTATTACATACAAACCTGGTTATTTTAACGTGTAGAGAAAGACCTATAGTCGGATTGGCTGCCCCCCCCCCCCGCCCCCCCCCCCCCCCCCAATAAAAAGTACTGTAGTGAATGGTAGTGGAAATGTTAAATTTGATCAATGAATGGTATAGCTGTAGAACTGTAGCTCTCTGAAAAAAATATCGTGACGTAACAGAGAGCTACAGATCCATCCCTTATAAAAACCTTCGATTTACGGCGCACAAAAAGCTGCGCACGGTTGAGGCCTAATATCGTTGTATTATTGTGTTGCTGTCTCAAAAATTTAATTTTAAAAAATCTTAACATATTTTCCTACTATTTTTGTGTCCAAACATACCTTCAAATATTCATTAAAGCCCCATACTACTCGAAAACTCGCAGCTTTTGATGATTTCGTTTGTTGACGTAGCCATGTTAGGTAGCCGGTCAGTTCAAACCCTGTTGCTATTGGTATCTATTCATAAAATTCGTTACAAGTCATGTATTCGCTCTCCATTTGTTATCAACACGAATTATTAACAGAAAGTAAAATGTATAGTTTTTTTAAAGGTAAAATAAGCTCTTGACAAATGAAAATGCTACAAAAGCCTATTACGGTCCTTAACACTCCAGTGGCAGGGATGGAGTCCGAACCAACTTAATGAAAGCCGCGATGCCGTGAGTTTACCTATTTGAATAATTATTATTGTTGAATCCCTATATGTTCGCCTGCACAATATGTCCGCATTCGCTATATGTCCGCCCAATTTTGGACCAAACTGTCCTTATATGTCCGCCTGAACAATATGTCCGCCCAATTTTTCCCAAAGTGTCACTATATGTCCGCCTACATAAAATAATGTCATCCCTACTACTTGTTTAAATGAACTATTAGAAAATGTCCATCCAGATTTTTATTTATTATTTGTTTGTCGTTGGGTAATATTTTTTCATAAAACAATCGTCAAAACGAGTTTGCAGTACACATGTATATGCATGTCAGCATGAATTAAGTTCGCTTTCACAACTCTTCGTAATGTGTCCATTCTCGTAAATCTTTTGCCAATATGAATATCCAATGCATTTTTATATACATATAGGCACTATTATGAAAAAAGTGACCCGCAAAATAATCATAAATAGCTCTTTTATATCTAAAATGGCAAATTTATCAATTAATTGATTACTTCGAATTATAATCATTTTAAAATGAATAACGGACCATCATACATTTAGAAGGTTACAGTGGAACATTGAAAGCGTGGGGATATTTATAGATTAAAGAAAATTGTCTCTAATTGCTTCGTTAACAATCCAATTATCAGGTATGGATCGAGTAGGGTGTCACGGACAGTTGCGCGATAGGGTGTGTATATACTACACATTGCAGGAATACTGGAAACTTGCCTACAGAGGGAATACTTTGAGGATGTCGCGCCGTTCTCTTGTCCCCATTCCGAATTCCGTTAATTGCATAGTGTGTGGATATTCAACACGTGATATCATGTATTCGCCAATGAAATAACGCTACAGGTGTTTTTCCCCCAAATCGATCATTTGCGCAGTTTGAATTAACGTAGTGTTATCATATGCCATATGTTCTCATTATTTACATTAGGAAACACAAATTATAACCAAACGAACCCAATCTAATAACATGTCGTTGGTCTAATGATAACATTAGATTCTAACCAACATACAGTCAGATCTACGCAATAAAATATACCCAACACGTTCTCGTACTAGCAATAACGTACTTTAATAACCACCTTTAAGTCACGCAGATACAATAACACATCGTTGGTCTTAGAATAACATTAAATCAATTAAGCAACTACGTACACACCAGATATTGTCGGCCGTACAATAACATGAAATGATAACCAACATGAACTTGTGCAAACGCAGCTACAAACTACACATCGCTGAAAGATTGAATTATAACAAACACAAACAAAACTTACGCTGACGCACCTATACTAATGTCACCATTGGTCTAATAAGAACATGAAAATAAACAAAACGAAGTCAAGCTCAACCAATTGAACTCAATGGTGTTTTCCCGTAAACAGCACGATATCGGTACTACACTCAACACTCCATGATTTAATGTCACTGTAAACAACACACCAACGGTACTACACACAACACTCTATGGTTTAATGTAATTGTAAACAGCACGCTATCGGTACTACACAAAACGCCCGATGGATTAACGCTACTCAGTAAACAACACGCTAACAATACTACACACAACACTCAATGGTTTAACGTAACTGTAAAAAAAAAAAAAAAAAAACAACAAAAAACGCGTACGGTACTACACACAAAACTCAGTAAACAAGACGCTAATAGTACTACACACAACACTCAATGGTTTAATGTAACTGAAAACATACACGCTATCGGTACTACACTCAACACTCCATATCTTAATGTCACTGTAAACAATATGCTAATGATACTAAACACAAAACTCACGTAAACTTTATTCTAACGGTACTACACACAACACTCTATTCTTAAATGTAATTGTGAACAGCACGCTATCGGTACTACACAAAACGCCCCATGGATTGACGTTAATCAGTAAATAACAAGCTAACGGTACTACACAAAACACTCCATGATTTAACATAACTGTAAACAACACGCCATCAGCACTATACACAATACTCAATGGTTTAACGTAATTGTAAAAAAAAAAACCACTCAAGTAAAGAAAACGCTAACGGTATTGCACACAACACTCCATGGTTTCTCTCAACTATAAACAACACGTATAGTCACGCTAGTGCAACTATACACAACATTACATGCGGTCGTTTAAGGTAACTCTAAACAACACGCAGGTAATCGCACTAAACTTTTTACGCATAATCACGCTAACACACAAACACATTCCGTTAAACGTAATTAAAATCCTCAAAACAGTCCTGCCAAAGATATCATGTCGTTGATCTAACAATAGCATAAAACAAAAACACTATCACGCTAACGGAACTACGTACAACGCGATATGTGGCTATTAAAATAAAGTACGTCGGACACTACAGAGCATGTGGTAGCTTATGTAATTAAAAAAAATAAAGTTTAACCTGACACAACACGTTTTAAACTAGTCATATGACAAACCGACACGGACATGCGTTCTCAACACATTGTTCCGTTGGCACAAAGTGCAAAGAATACATGCTATATTCGCGAACTCACAAATCACGTTGTTGGACTATCCCGCAATGAGACTCTGCTGTGAGAGCTAGCTGTCGTCCGTCAAAGCGTCATTGCGCCAGCACAGAATTGTTTAATTGTTAAATAAAATTAAGTGGGGATGACACAGAACATTTAATTTATGGTATATTTTATGTAATGCACAACTTGCAGTTGCGTACACCAATTTACACACTACACCGTTGCGAAAATCAATAAAATACAACGCTGCGGACACAGCAATATCGGACGCCTGTTGAGGCCAGTTCATAGAGAGAACTTTCTTTTATTGCATTTATTCACAAAAAATTGCGATTAAACGTAATAATCATTGCGTTTATTCACTTTTACGTTTTCGATTAAACACAATAAGACAAGGTTCTTTCTATGTATTGTCCTCAGCAGGCTTCCCAGCTATATAAATGTCGAATTATGTCTTTTGTACAGATAGAATTCGAAATATTATGTCTTTTTCACCGACGTTATATAGTAATCAAGTTCTAATATAGGTGGACTTATTGTAATAGTTCGTTCAAAAATCAGGCGACATATTGTGGCACTTTGAAAAAAAAAAATGGGCGGACATATAGGGACTCAACAATTATTCAACAGAAATGGGATGATATATTATTGAAAATAATTAACTAAAATATTTATGGAAATTTTAGTTCACATTTAGACGCTATTGTGCAAGTATGGAAATGAACCAGGATTCGAATTGACTGGCTACCTAACATGGCTACGTCAACAAACGAAATCATCAAAAGTTGCGACTTTTAAGGTCGTATGGGGCTTTAAGGAATATTTGAAGGTATGCTTGGACATAAGAATAGTAGGAAAATATGTTAAGCATTTTTGATATCAAATTTATGCGACACCAACACAAGAATACAACGATATCAGGCCTCAACCGTGCGCAGCATTTTATACGCCGTAAATCGAAGGTTTTTATAAGGGGTGGATCTGTAGCTCTCTGTCCGTCACAATATTGTTTCAGGGAGCTACAGTTCTGCAGCTATGAATGGAACTGAAAAATCAACCTTTGCCGTCTTCCTTCTCGAACTTTGGATTTTTTTTTTAAATTACTTGTCAAGAAATTTTAGGCAATACTATGAAGTCAACTTGACTCCCCCCTCTCCCCTCCCTTACGATTATACGTGTCTGCTAGTATACAGGGGTACGTTAAGACAGGTTATGAAAATTTTTACTGGGATAAAATCCGCGAAACAATGTGAGGTCATAATTGAAATAAGTATGCAAGGTGAAGATAACGAACAGTGATCAATCTCATAACTCCTACAAGCAATACAAAATAGATAGTTGGGCAAACACGGACCCCTGGACACACCAGAGGTGGGATCAGGTGCCTAGGAGGAGTAAGAATCCCCTGTTGACCGGTCACACCCGCCGTGAGCCCCATATCCTGATCAGGTAAACGGAGTTATCCGCAGTCAAAATCAGTGTGCCAAGAACGCCTTAACAATCGGTATGAAACACCAAGTATATATTAAATTCCGATTTTATTTTTTATTTAAGTTATGCATAAAATAAACCATGCAGCTACAAAGATCCAACGAAAGTCGAAATGCTATACTGCTGTTGTGTAATTTCTGTCTGATCGATATGAAAGTAACTGATGACGTCATGACTATTCATCGAGTGGCGATGACACATGCAAGGAATTTGTTTATGTGTGCCATGCAAATATTGACAAAATGTAGAGTATTTGAAATATATGACACGGGGTATATGGAATATATATGTGAAACGCTGAGAATTTATTTATATCAAGAAGGTATGTTGATGTCATTCATTGACAACTTTGTTTAACGGAGAAAACATTCGAATTAGCATGTCGATCCGATTTTCCTCTGTCACAGACTGAAATAAAACTGCAAAAGTAGCCCATCAGCCCTCATACTTTTAGAGACTTTTTATACACCGTTTGAAAGGTCATAAACTAATGTACACGGCAATTACTGATATTATCCTCTGTTAAGAAAACTTTTAAAGAAAACTACATAGCATCACGCAAAATGAAAAACATGAGCTAGATGGTTTCGTGTTTAAATGTTCAATAATTATTTCTTATTGAAAGTGGTAGGATTCTATCAGTAATTCTGATATACTATGGGTGTTTTACCGTCATTATCGCCAGTTAGACCAATATTTGAATCTTGGGATAATGTGTTACTTTTACATTTTCTATTAAGGTACCTCCATGATCTATTTATAACAGTCATGCAATGACGTCAAACGGAAGCACATGTTTGTCATGTTGTTCTGATACAAAATGTTCTCATGTAAACAACCAAAATAGTTTTTAAAAGTTAGTAGCTCCCTCTCTCTATGTAAGACAGATTTTAAAAATTATGCAGTTTACATGAATAAATGAAGCATGACCTGCCTTAACATACCCGCGTAACATTCCTTCAGCGTGCGTTTAATTATAGGTGTCTGTTCTCTTTAAACAGATTATTATTGAACTCCTCGGTATTAATTGCATAATTTGGACAGAAATAAACGTCAAATACACCTAGAACACACCCCTTCCCCAAACTCTACAATTTGACGAAGTGCATACTTTAAAAAGTTTTCTCCATAAAATCGAAGAAATTAAACCTTGTTTTATCATGGATATATTACAACCTCTTAGAACTCGGTATACTATAGAATTTGGCAACGAAAGCTTTACTATACACTATTTCTTAATACTATTTATGTGAAGCTTAAGACCGCAACCGTAAGCGCGCCCCAACTTACGGTGTAAGGGAAGTAACTCCAAAAATGTAGGCCATTTCTAACGACCTTCATAAAACTACAGATACGTTCCACTTGCAAAAGTAAGAATTTAACCCCTCTCCCATTACCAAATCATGTTATAATATTTTCCTAAGCATTTGTAATGTTTATCATTCGAATGTGCATGTAGTCAGTTGTATCAAAGGTATTGATCCGACGAGAAAAAGTAGCGGAGTACGTCTCGGATTTAAATCAACTGTTACTAAAGAAACTTAATTTCTGAACATGTCTATGATAATTCTAATGTCTTGAATTCTGCCTAATGTTAAATATACATGTAAACTAACGGTGATGCAGGCGCATTTTCCCTTCCAATACTACTTTTTTAAACAACTATTTTCGTTATCCTTACATGCAAAGTTCGATATATTGACTGCCCCTCCTCACTTAAAAAAAAACGATAGTGGAAATATGAGATAAGTTTAGCGATGAATTTATTTTCTGGGCTTTATATTTATTTGGACAGACTGGTCACATGGGGCTAAGCCCGTTTTGTGCCCGAACTCTGTGACATTTACTATATTCATGGTATCACAGAGTTCGGCCCCAAAACAGGCTTTGCCCCTGTACGACTGGCATTTCTGTAGTTGTGCGTTAGAAAGAAGGATAACTCTAATTGATTTAAGATTCGGGCTCGGATTGTAGAATATTCACACTACAAGTCATTGGGATTGTTTTCTTCCTACAAAGTATAAACAAACTCAGTCTTGTTTTTGCATCTACCATTGGTGCAGAATCGTGTAATTTCGAGCAGACAATGCCAGAAGTGTGCAATAAGAGTCTGCCGCAACTTTGTCACAAACTGTGTGCCAAAACATTGCATACAAAAATATACGAGGGTTGTACCAAAATTCCGTGGACTGGGCTTATAACTTTTAGAGTATTGATTTAATTTCATAAAGACTGCTATAGATGACAAATTATACCATTGCTGACCAATATCCAAAATTTCAAATTTCTACTTCATTTGTTGTTTATTTTAAAATAAATTATGAAAGAATAAGGTTGTACTCGACGGCGCAACTTACGACGTCAACTACTTTTTATGCTCCCGAGATCGATGATCGGGGGCATAATGTTTTTGTCGTGTCTATCATTCTGTAATTCTGTCTAAAACTGTAACTTTGCTAGTAACCTTTGAACAGTAAGTGCTAGAGCTTTGATATTTCACGTAAGTATTCTTTGTGACAAGAACTTTCCGTGGGTACCAAAATGTATGACCCTGTGACCTTGACCTTGGAGTTTGACCTACCTATAAAAAATTGACATTCGTCATGACTTCTAAATGCTAAAAATTAGAGCATTCATATTACACATGAGCATTTCTTGTCACAAGACTACCGGTACCAAGACATTTGTCATTGTGACATTGGCCATCTTTAGAATCGGGCATTTTCGGGGAAATTTGTGTCTCACAAACACATCTTGTTATTCGTTTGTTCTCAGGAGTATCAACGATCTCGCTTAAGGTCAGTATTTCGCAAATTATATGATCGTTGTAGCGTTGGGCTAGGTGCTGTCTGGTTTGTTTCATACGATGTGTTTGACCTTTTTTTATTAACCGATTTTGTCGACGGATCACTGTTTACTTGATCAATATGTAGAATTAACAGTGGGTGGGACAGGTGGACATAGAATGCTTACTCCTCTTTGGCACATGACAACGCCTCTGGTATCAATTCTACATTCTCAAAGGAGTCGTGACATACATCACTGTTCGTTATCTTCACTTTCTTGAAGTATTTGAACTATAATTGTAGTATTCAATGAAATGAATTAAAAGCTTCATGGGTTGCATTGGCTAATGTGTGTTGCTTGAATTATAGAGACAAAACTGCTGAAAACAGTAGAAATAAATAGAAATTACAGTCAACATATGTAGTTTGAAAAGTGAAGATAACAAACAGTGATCAATCTCATAGCTCCTACAAGCAATACAAAATAGATAATTAGGCAAACACGGACCCCTGGACACACCAGAGGTGAGATCAGGTGCCTAGGAGGAGTAAGCATCCCCTGTCGACCGGTCACACTTGCCGTGAGCCCTAGATCCTGATCAGGTAAACGGAGGTATCTGTAGTCTAAATCAGTGTGCCAAGAATGGCCTAACAATCGGTATGAAACACGTCAGACAGCATTTGACCCAATGATAAGTTGTATTGACGAACTAGATCGTTATAACGACAATAGAATTTGCAAAATGCTGACTTCAATCGAGACTGTTAAAACCCCTGTACCATCAACTTGTTAGTTAGTAGCTTGCCTCGATTAAAAAACTGACTATACGCAGAACAAGTTCTTGTGCATCGAATCAGTTGAGATATATAAACACCATATGCAGGTGATAATGGAATATTGCTACATAGATATGGGAAGTTAACGATGGAGAAGCTGAAATCATCCCGTTTGCCATACAGTTGAGTTGTCAGTTTGCCGTTAATGTCTACGTTGATTAAAATATCTAAGTATGAAGAAGAAGTGGACGAATCTGTGGTGTCTTTTATTTCGAGCTCACAGGGATATATCGAATCAACATATGAATGAAATTTATTATTGTTAATAGACAAAACGTTGATATATCTAAATGACGAATTGAAGGCCTCAGCAAGATATTTCTTCTCAAGTAGAATTTTGTTTTAATAAATTCTGCTTCATATGAATATAGAAACAGGTCAGCTAACAAAGGAGCAGGATTCGTGCCCATGGGAATTCCAACAGACTGTTGGAAGACCTGATTGATTGAACTCACCACGTTAAATTGTTACTGGAAAACCGGTTTTGACACCGAAAGGTTGAAATCCCTTTAAGGTTGATTGACTGAGTGATGTTTTCCGCCACACTCAACAATTTTTCAGTTTTCAGTTTTTATTGGTGGAAGAGAGAACCCAGATAGATACAATGTACCTGGGAAGAGACCACCGACCTTACGAAAATAAACTGGGAAACTTTCTCACTTACCGGCGCGAGCGGGATTCGAACCCACGCCGACAGATGTTATAGGCCGTGTGGTTTTGAGTACGATGCTCTAACCACTCGGTCAAAGACCACGAAGATATTGTCAACTCTAGCATATTTTTAATCAAGTTGAAGAGTACTTGTGCAGTGAATCAGAGTGGTGTTTGACCAAGGAAGTTTTTGGATGACAGATCACTAGATATGAATATTTCCTTTTTTCCATTTTTGTTGAAGAAGCAACTGTCTATGATGTCAAAACGTCTAGTCTTTAATTTTTCGTGAGGAATGGTCATGTATAGAATTGAAAAGTCATAGGGTTTGATGTTATTGATTTGGGAAAAGTTTTGCAATTTTAAGTTTTTATTAAAGAAACAAATCAGATTACAGGAAACGATACAAAAAAGAAAGGAAAAAAAACCCAGCTAAATACTATACATCAATAAATAGACTTGCTCAAGTCTCTATGTTCAATAATCAGTGCTCTCTTTAATACTTTTAATAATGCCAAACATAGAGACTTGTAAACCCTGCAAAATCACCGACCAGAATACGGTCGGTAAAGGGATCATATTACAATGCTGCAGTGTGGTGCTGCTGAATCACTGATAAGTTGACAGGTGATGTATGGCTATAGGGATTTCCAACATGTTACAAAGTTGAACAATTAAAACTTCTCTGAATTAAAATAAACACGGACATATCTAATCTTCTAAAGCCATATCATAAGAATTAAATCAGTTGTCTATAAGTGACTTCAAATTTAACCAGAAACTAATCTCTTAGATGTTCCATGTCCATAGGATTGCAACAGACTACACTTTCATTCACCTTATTGACTTCTTTTGCACACTTAAGGCAAACTTTATCAGTATGGGTGTCTGGATTTATGTCCATGTGCAAGTAATATCTTTCAATTAAGGTAACTCCATACTCGCAGTTTTATCTGATACAAGTTTAAAATGTGTATTTATTTCCATTCATTTCAGTTAAAACTAACAAATTATCAAAATATATAGGTCAACACACTTTTTAAGATGTGAGACATACACAAACAGATTCATATATCACCATCAAAAAATTGCAATTTTCCTTAAACAGCGTTATCAAAATTCCATACAAACTGGTTATGACGATATAGTTGCATTAATTACAATTTCATGAAACTGAATCTTCACAAAAATATACAAAATGCTTGTAAAAAATAAAGGAAATCTATCGCATAATAAACCTTACAAGGAAATCAATAGAAACAGAGTTATTGCCCTTGGATTCAATATTTTGAAACGTATCATTGATTATTTATCTATAACTTAGATTTTTGAACTATTTTATTTTTAACAAGATTTTTTACAATAGCTACAGGAAAAGACTCCAACAAAATTTATGTTCCTATCATGCATAAATCTAAATAAATCATTGATTTTGCAAAATCTGATGACATCACAGGAGGGTGGAATTACTTTAACACAAAATATTCTGTCTTTGATGATCCTTGAAATAACCTTGCACAATTCGCCATTTTTTGTACATTCTTTTCTGCTTTTCCGAATTATGCAATTAGTTTTTATATTGCATCAGTAAACTTAAAGAAGTCCTTCAAATGATAAAAACAATATACACTATAATAATTTTAGCTCCACCATGAAACCAAAGCCTTACCATCTAGAATCATGAACTTTACAATTTTGGTAGAGGCCTTCCTGCTCTATATACTAAGCATTTAGTCTTTCTTAAAAGATATTCAGTTATGTAGAAGGTTTTGAGAAAATTCGTCTACTTTTGGCAGTTTTTGCTCCGCCCTAAGGCCCCAGGGGTGCAGGGGTCCTGAAGTTTACAATTTATGTCCCCCTTGTCCTGAAGATTGATTGATGTTTTACATCATGTCCCGAAGATGCTTCATACCAAATTTGAAAGGAATTGGAACAGTAGTTATCAAGAAAAAGTTAAAACAGTTATATTTTTCACACACTTAATAACTGACCATTTTAGCCCCACCCAGAGATCAAAACCCCTACCCCCTGAGATCATCAAATTTACAATTTTGGTAAAGGACTACCTTTTCTTTCTAAATATCCATTTAGTTGCAATTTAGTATCAACAGCACAAAAGAAGATGTTATCTAAGCGTTTTACATATAAATGCTATATATCACACCCTGGGGTCAGAAACTCTATCCCGGGGGTGATGAAATTTACAGTTTTGGTAGAGTCCTTCCTCCTCTATATCACATGCATTTAGTTTTTCTTACACATGTTAGGTGTTTTAGAGAAGAATTTTTAAAATTGGCTAATTTTTGCCCTGCCCTAAGGCCCCAGGGGTGTAGGAGTCCTGCAAATTACAATTCATGTCCCCCTTGTCCCAAGGATGCTTCATACCAAATTTGGAAAGAATTGGAATGGTAGTTATCAAGAATTGTTAACGCATAATGGACGCAGACCATTTGCAATAGGTCACCCGAGTTTACTAAGGTGACCTAATAAAACTGAGAAACTTTCACAGTGTAGAAACTGCCATATGGAAACACTAGGAATGCAACAGCTAAACTAAAACATTTTGATTTGGGGAAAGGTCATATAACACCCTATAGAGGGATACACGATGACAGATTTAATTAGGAGGCTGATAAGCCCTGTGCAGGGTTTACAAGTCTCTATGTTTGGTGACATTAAGTATGGTAGAGAGCAGATATTTAGACTTTTGAAACAGTAAAATTTGAACGAAATGATAAAGTAATTAAAACAACATAGAGACTTGAGCAAGTCTAATCAATAAATTCTAATGATCAATACATGCTAATCTTGATAACAGGAAAATCTTGTAGATTTATAACCAAAAACAGAAAAACAAACACCCGAATTATCCTTGTGCAATTGTTAGTGGCAGTTATGCTATATGACTTTACATTCATGAGGCTTAAATTACAAATCGGAGGCTCAACAATACATTAAACATGATAATATGTGAATACATTAAGAAGAGTCAACAGAGTACAGTAATAAAGAAGGTATATATACATTGTTCAAATCGGTTTTATGGTTTTATGGTGTAAAAGTGTCAAAATAGGAAAATGATTTGATTTGAACTTATTATATTGTATAGATATACAAAGGGATTAGTTACAAGTTCCTGCAAACCTCTCCAAAAACCAAAAAGTAGAAACCGACCAAAAACGGATTAAAGGGAATATGTTTGTGATTCTATCAATAGTTCTACTTGTAAAGCAATTTAAAATATCAGCAGAGCACGATATTAATCTTTATGGCCATCTCTATTAAATTCTCTTGAAAAAGATATTTATAAAATTATGTTGATCAGATATGAGATAAACTAGTGTTCGTTCTATTTTCTCTCCTGAACATATTCGAACTTTATGCGTACATACTAAGACTTTCTATGGCTTTATCTTTATCAACTTTGAAAGCATCTGATTCTGGAAAATCTAGCGGTTTAGCATGGTAATATTTCACAAAATCCTTTTCAAATTCTCTGAAAACCCAGTTCCAGTATTTTGAAGATGACATGTCTGGAGAACCAGATATATCCCATGGTTCCTTCATATGTTTTTTATATTCTTTACAAGGATGGTTTTCGTCAGTTTTTTGTTTACATTTGCACCAGCTGCCACAAGACGTCGTTGTGTCACCCTGAACCTGAAAGTCACAAGATTCGATCACTAATTTCCCAGTCACTTTCCAATGAAATCCTGCTATACCACTTGGTCTATGTTGTTTGCAGAAATGCCTATCTTTATCTGATGACACGACGCATGGCTCATAACACCATGGGCAATTTTCATCACAACTCCAAAGACTCTTCATTATTTTTTGATAAGGATCAGTGTCCCTCCAATTTATACTTGATACATCCACACCTTTAAATTTAGCCAATAAGGACTTTCCACATGTGTTCAATTGTATCTTAATGTTTTTGAAAAGATTTTCAAAATTTTTCACTTCTAGTTCAAAAAGCGTTTCAAAGGAATCCTTAGATAGGTGGAAGCCTTCCGTATTAAGCTTGTCTTTGAAACAGTCAATCCAATGCTTCCAAGGTGTTTTATCGGGTTTTCCTGCCCTTTCAGTCCCTGCAGCCGTGGCGCACGTTTGTATAGTATTGCATGATATTTCTAAATTTGTCTCAATACAGCACTGAAATTCTGAAATGTTTTGTTCGTTTTTTTTACCGAAGATATCGCTAGTGTATTTTTCTATCCATAACTGCACGTGAAATTTTGGGTGTTTAATGTAGCGGATGTAATCATCAAAATTATGTTTTTCCGCCAAATCTGTAAGAACTTTTTTTATGAGAGGTTCCTTTCGATTTCCAAAGTCACTGGTTACTTTCTTCCATATTTCGTGAGATAGGTCTTTAAGCAGTTTTGTATTGAGAGCATTTTCTAGATGTTCAGATATGATCGATGTTGCTATCTCTTCATTCGCTGTTTGAAAGTACATTCCCACAAACAAGGATTCCATTTCATTTTTACATTTTGCCATCTTTGATCTCAAACTATTGTCAGTCTCATATTTCGTTATATGCCACTCAAAGTGATTGATTGCATACATCTGTACCATTTGTACTGTCTTAATCTCCAGTGTTGTTGTTACCATGAATTCATGATCACCACTTTTCTGATTATGTTCATGAAAACCATCTGTTATATACTTCAAAACTTGAATAAATTGAGCCGAGTTGTATTCTACGTCTTCTCTCTGTGTTGTCATATATTTCTCTATCTGAGTAAAAATTAAATCAAGCATGTCCTTTGCTTTCTTGTAATAGTCATTAAGTGAAAGAAATTCCTTTCTCATGGCCGGAAGGTACTTGCCAAACATTTTTTTCATTTTATATATCATACCAGCCACTTCGATGTCTTTTTCATCTATGTCGGTTACCTTGATGCAGCCCTTAAGCTTAGGCACGTATTTTGCGGATAAAAATTTCCTGTCTGATATTTTCGAATATAGAGCATTTTGATAAGAGAATTTCTTCCTTATTTCATTGTTGATCTGCGTTTTCATTTCTCTTATTTTATCCTGAATAGTGTCCTGGGAAACTTCAGGAGCGAGATCATCGAGCCATTCTTTCCATAGAATCTCAAATTTGGTTTTCACGTCTGTCTGGCTCATTTTATCTGTCATATTTTTTGCCGACTTTGCAAACCCACTTGCCTTGCTGGCTACCTTTTTTTTGACTGATGACAATTTCTCATTGCTTTGAAAAAGTGCTTCACATTTCCCCTTTTCACTTTCAATTTTCGTATCTATTTCAGTTTCTATTTTCTTTGAAATAGCTCTAAGTTCTTCTGTTTTGCGTGCTCGCCAGTGTATCATGTAATTACTTAAATCAGATGTATCAAAAAACTTTTGAAGTTCTTTGTCACATTCATCTGTTTTTTCCAGAAGGCTTTCATGAAAACTGGCTCTAATATCTGTGATGGTACGTTGAAGCTTTCCTGATGTTTCGCTGCATCCTATCCGAACTAATGGCTTTTGAAGAAATTGCAACTTTAATTCTTCTAAAGTCCAAACAAAGTTCTGAAATTTCATTTCCAACGATGTAAATGCTTTCACTTCCAAAGCATTTCTAAAGCTGAATACAAAGTCTTCTGAAAGAATTCCTCTCCAAAGATTGTGTACGTGAAGACTTGTGTTCTCAGTATTGAGAAAGCATGTTTTATTTTCACAAATGTTACCTAGAATGCATTTAGCGACTTGAACAACCTTCTTGCTATATTCAGGACTTGCAGGAGCCATTGGAGGAATGCCTTGCCATAAATCTGGCACGTGTATAACATTTTCAACAGGATTAAAAGATATAACATCAGTGAAACGCGTGATATTTGCCATCTTTTCCTGCTCAGCAATATGTTTTGTCATTTCGTCCAAGACTGATGTAACCTTCTGACTACCTTGAAAAGTGCTTTTTCCTGCATTGGACGCCGACACATTTTGATGAACAAAAACGCACGATTGCTTGATTTTCAGATCCTCATTTGCATTCTTTAGCCTTATCAAGGCATGAACTACAATTTGAAGCACATCTTGCATGTCAGCTATAGTCTCACCCTTTATATTGACCAGCGCAACATCTGCTAGGCCTATGACAAGCGTTGCAAGCTCGTTATCATGATTATACTTCTCACCTGCTAACTCTGGAGCTCTTAATCCTTCTGTATCTATAACCAAAGCATAATCAAACTTTAGACTAGATTGTGACTTGTCAACAGGGATAAGTTGCGCATATATTCCACGTGTGCATCTTCCAGCACTAACAGAAAATTGTAGACCAAACATTGTGTTCAACAGAGTTGATTTGCCAGAACTTTGAATTCCCAAAACTGAAATAACATACAATGTTTTATTTTCTCCAATGATCGATTTTATCTCCTTGAATACAGCTTTAATCCAAGATTCTGGAACCGACGCCGCATCTCCGTCCATGATCTCGAGTGGATGACCCCAGGAAAGAAGTTTAGCAGCAATTTCTGGCATTTTCTGTATGACAATTTTTGTTTTACTCGATACTTGAATGAACATTACTTCACTGCAATACATGAATGACTCATAAAATTGTCCCATTTCTCGGAAAAAATGCTCTAAACCGAACGAAGCCTTAGCCAGATTTTCCTCCGCGCTCTTAATTTGAGACTTCAATGTTTCTATCTTATTTTTGTCGATGCCACTTTGTGATCTCAAAGTTTCATATTTTCTGAAAGCTTTATAGAGATCGTTGGAAAGCTTAGGGATGACATGTCGGGATTGACAGTCCATGTGGAATTTCATATATTGCAGAAAATACGTAATGGTTCGTTCATCATCGATATGATTTGCCAAAACATTTACAAATTTCACAATTGTATTTTGAGTCTCCAGACCATACATTACCTGCCACAGTCTTAGAGTCTTCATCACATTTTTATGATGTGTGTTTTCTAAAACACTGTTTTTTCCTGAACGAAAAGACTGTTTTTCTTCCAAACACCATGCGTGCCATATATGCTCTCCCTGTAATGGAAGGACTATGTCTTTTATTGGTTTCCGAAGCGTCATATTTGCTGAGAATTCAACATCTGCAAAAACTGTTTCACTTAAATTCCACCCGTGTTTTGAGTTTGCATTATCTTCATCTATTGCAACGAATGTTGGCAATGACTTTGCCTTCCTCTCCAGGCTTTCAGGAAATTTGATTCGCCTTAATGCTGATATAATTTGCGTAGTCAAACTGTCTTTTAGATCACTTTCATTTAATGCCTTTCCCATATCCAATGTGGAAAGAAATAATGTGTTCGGATGATTTAAACCCGTTTGTTCTTTGTAAAAATGATGTAAATCTTCTCCATAATGTTCTCCTGGTGATATGTCTTCTTCGTCCTTTTCCTCTTCGCATTCCTTTTCCTCCTCCTTCCCATCACTTTCCTCCTCCGTTTCCTCCTCTAGGTTTCCTTCTATCTCTGGAAAGTCTGTCATGATTATTGGAACTGATGCACTGCTGTGTACTTGTTTTAGCACTTTCAGAGATTGTTCGTCTTTCAGATTTTCAAATTCAGACATGACAACTACCACATCTGAAAGTGTGAGTAACGCTAACAGCTGGGTGCTAAACCCTGTTGCATCTCCCCGCATATTCAAGATGCATATTGGTTGAGATATTCCGTCCAATTCTTCCCCTATTTCAGTAGAATTTTCATCATCATCATCATCATCATCATCATTGTTTGCTTTAGGTACATACCAAGTAATTTCAACGAGTCCGTTAGAAACTAATCGTTTGTTTGATGCCAGGGCACAATCTCTGTGGTAAAAAGTACTATGTTCATTATTCTCTCCCCTGATCAGTTTATTTATTATTCTTGATTTCGATATTGACTTCAAATCTCCAACCCTTATAAAACTAACAGTTTTTAGAGGTTTGGTCAAAACAGAATCCGGACTGTCGTCAATGAATATATCACGAATTGGCCAAAGTGATATAGTTAGTTGATCTCTGGATGTTATATCCTCGTATATGAAAGGCAGAGCAAGTTGACAGGTGGTGATTTTTGAAGCAAGGATTTTTTTCAGAAATGGATCGCAACAATGCCAAAGAGCAAGAAAAACATCCATTGGGTTGTGTCTCTTTTTTGAATTCTGCTTCCCCCTCTTTGGTTGGGCAGTATTTGACTTTTTCAAAAAGTCCGACATAATTTTTTCCCTGAAATTGTAGTTGATGGCTATGGCATGCCGAAATATAGCCCATGGTATATCTTTCAGAGTCTTTGGACTAGTCACCAAGGCATCACTCAACTTCAGAGCATCTTCAGTTGAAAGTTTTTGTGGAAAGAACTTTTCCATTCCAAATGTTTCTATTAAAGAATGAAATGCATCATATTTGCCGTTATTAGGAGAACTTTCTGTGGTTTTAGAATCTATTGATTTGACAGTTACGTCATCAAACAGCTCACAAGGAAATTTGGATATTTTTGCTAATGATTGAATAACTCTATGGGCGAAAGCTTGTCCCTGCTCTGAATCGATAGCATTATTTATGGTTGAATGAAATATGAAACCTTTTTCCTTCAGAAAGGAAACAAATGTGTTAATTTCGTCCGCAAGTACAATGGAATCATCATACATTCTATAATTTGTGTCGAGTTTGAAAATCATTCTCAACAATAACCACGCTTCGTGACTTTCCCGATTCTTGTGCTTCTTAGCCAGAGAAATTTCTCCTTTTGCTGATGATATAAAAGTTTCCAGAAGTTCGGATGTGATATCTGCTGAAACCTTTTCTCCCTTGTAGTGATACCCAATGGATATGCAGAGGACGAGAAGAAGCAGGGCATCGCTGTATTTCTTTCTATCTATCAGACTCTGGAAGAAATTTTGTACAGTTTCTTTTAGTTCAGTGTTTGCTAATGATTGTACGTTTTTGAGATCAACATCATTGTATTCTTGCAGAACAGCAATCCCCGGTAAAAGCTCAGATTCTAATAAACTCAACAACTCTCCAACGTTATCCAATTCTCTGTGTGATAACATACCAGGAATGAAATAGTCTGATGCAATCCATGAAGCACCAAACGCTGATGATTTCCCGTTGTCTATTTGCAGAATTTTTAATTTGGTAGTGAGAATTTGAAAGCAAATATGTTTGGGCGTTTTGTATTTTGCACTTTCTTTGAATAACGTCTGGACGGAATTCTCTGAAAAAACATTTACCGCCTTGGTAACCATTGGCTTTCCAACTAGGGTCACATTATCTTCTAAAAAATGTAGTAAATGCCTTAAGGATTCCAGATACAAACTGACTGAAGAGGGTATTGGTAATTTTGACTGCAAAGATTCAACAAAGCTCTGCCATGAGCATCTCAACAGATGATTAGAGTCAATTCCATGAGCAACATGATCCATCCAAACTTGTGCTAAACAACACGACAACTCTTCTGCGTTAGAAAAAAATCTTCTATGCCTTTTCACTAAAGACCAGATTCCAATACAATTTTTGAATGAAATTTCCCCCATGTCACTTACAGTCCAGGTCTTTGGATTTTCCATTAACTCTGATTTCCACTCTGTGAAGTCGTGCGTAATTTGGGGTCCTCCGAATTTTTTATATGCGATGCCAATTTTCGTTCTAAATATGGACTTTTCTTCCTCATTCTCTTTCATTCCTCTACTTTCTGTCATAGTATCTTTGATTAAATGACCAGAAATAGCTTTGTTGTGAACTTGTTGGACTAAGTCCTTTGTCGATTCTGCATCATCATCTTTCTGTAATGCGGTTTGGGCGCTAATTGAAAATATCCCACCTACAGTAACGTTTGCTAGATACACGTGTGTCCCGAACATTTTAAAGAAAGATATACAATCGTCCTGTGCTGATTTTTTTTCTTCATCTTTACCCATTAGCTTTTTGTCAATATCTTGTAAAGATCGAATAGCTAGGCGTGATAGAGATAAATCCTTTATATTGGGCGTCCATTCTCTGATATTTATAATACAAAATGAGGATCTATTATAAAATGTATGTAGATCACCAGTTTGATTCTTTTCTATAGTGCATCTATGATTTTGCAAAGCTGCACTATACCCAAATGTGCCTATAATATGCATGAATTTGTCAGCACCTTCTTCATTTGTAAAATGCACAATTTCATTGCGTTCGGAAACATGTTTTAAAGGAAGCAGTGCATTGGTTTTGCTTTTTACAACTATGCCCTTACATCTTTCAAAACACTTAACATTGTTTGTTACATAAACTCCTCTAAGACAAAGATTTTGTAAATCAATGTTCAATTCCACAAACTCACAGCTGCCCTGAATGTCTTTACAGTCACTGTTTAGTGGTGTTACTGCCATTTCTTGTTGTTCTTTTCACATCCTTTGTATCCTTTGTTTGTTACTTGCAAATCTTTATCTGTATCAAATAAATTCCTTTTTATGAACTTTGAAAAGAACCATAAAACACTACATATATTTCACAGTCACCCTAACAGTGTTGGTTAATCATTTTCGTAATTGTTTCTCTGATATTGAGGCATAATAAACTTTAGAAGTACCACAAATTAAAGGTGAATATATCGAACAGTGATCAATCTCATAATGCCTATAAGCAATACAAAATAAATAGTTGGGCAAACACGGACCCCTGGACACACCAGAGGTGGGATCAGGTGCCTAGGAGGAGTAAGCATCCCCTGTTGACCGGTCACACCCGCCATGAGCCCTATATCTAGACATATGGTTATCGTCTAAGGACGTTACAGTTCCTATACATGCTAACGCTATCACGACAGTAAAAACCCGCATTAAAGATCTATCTGAAAGATGCATTACTATCACTTTCTGAAACGTTGTATTTTTCAACATGAACGGTAATCACACAATATAAACCTTATACGGTACCAAATTTGATGTACCAGATGCGCATTTCGACAAGTAATGTCTCGTCAGTGATGCTCAACCGAAATGTTTGAAATCCGAAATAGCAATGAAGTTTTAGAGCTATTATAGGGGAAAACAGTCTGCCAAAAAGTTGAGCCAAATTAGAATGAGCGAACGGCGAACAGTGAACGTACACAAAGGGAACGGTAAATGGTGAGCAAACGCTGAACGCAAGATGGTCTATATATTCCTAATACTTACGACTTTCCCCTTTGATTATAGTCATCTATATATATATATATATATATATATATATGTGTGTGTGTGTGTGTGTGTGTGTGTGTGTGTGTGTGTGTGTGTGTGTGTGTGTGTGTGTGAGGATAACGAATTGTGATCAATGAAAGGTGAAGATAACGAACAGTGATCAATCTCATAGCTCCTACAAACAATACAAAATAGATAGTTGGGCAAACACTAACTCCTGGGCACACTAGAGGTCGAATCAGGTGCCTAGGAGGAGTACGCATAACCTGTCGGCCGGTCATACCCGCCTTGAGCATCTATCCTGATCAGGTAAACGGAGTTATTCGTAGTTAAAATCAGTGTGCCAAGAACGGCGTAATAATCGGTATGAAACACGTCAGACAGCATTTGACCCAAATGATCGGTTGTATTGAAAGACTAGATCGTTATAACGACAACAGAATTTGCGAAATGCTGACTTCAGTCGAGACGGTTGAAACCCCTGTACCATCAACTTGTAGCCAGTAGCTTGCCTCGATTTAAACACTGACCATAAGCAGAACACGCTATTGCATATCGAATCAGTTGAGAGATATAAAAACCATATGCAGGTGATTATATATATATATATATATATATATATATATATATATATATATAATATCAATTTGAATTAACTGAAAATCTGTTGAGTGTGGCGAAAAACAGCCAAAAAAAACCACCCAAAACCCGAAAAACACAACAAACAACAAAAACAACCAATTCACGTTGTCCCGCCTGCCTTGAAATAATCAGCAAGACAGCTAAATGGATTGTCATATGACGACTTATACAGACATCATAAAGTTAACATTACATTATTATAAAAACAGAATATTACACACTGGTTCAGTTTTTATTATAAACTTACTCTCCAGGTTTGCTTAGCAATACCGTTCCATGAGTTTCACAAGAGTGATCATGGTTTTCAGAGAGCATTGTAAAGAAAAGGAAAGTTCCTTGGAGACTTCATTCTAAACGAATTTACACCTGCCGAAAAAGACAACTGTTAGCCACTGATATGTAAGCAAAACGCGGATTACCAAAATTCTATCGCGGATTTATTTAACGACTACGGTAAGTTTTTCTTGCAGCCCCAAGTCCTACTTAATTACGCTAAACCGCCACTAAACGTTTTTCTCACTTTGATCACTGTTCGTTATCTTCACCTTGCTTTCAAACTCTGCTTGTCTCTTCAATTACTAAATAGCGGCCCCAATAACAGTTGATTCATTGCTAAGGTTTTACTCCACCCCACCTCACGCGCGGATCTAGAATCGAAATGGCGGCCATACCTGTAAAATGCAGTCTATCAACTCAGATGGTAATAGCAATGAAATAAAAACAAACACTACTCCTCACCTTTAAACAGATTTAGCCTTGGCTCTTAAAGAAACTGGGACAGTTTGTACTTAGTTGTATCCACATAGACAGAAACTACGGAGTGATGAAAACTGCAATTATCAAGCTTACATTAAGTCACAGTTACTTTTAATTTTCAAGAAATTAAGTAATTCAGTCCTATACATATTTGTATGTAGCTACACCACAAGTACCTTCAAAATCTACGAAGAGATACTCTATTGTATAACATCTAACACATACAAACATATAATGGATCTCTCAAAATTGTTTACACATATAACGTAATATCATATTGCTATACTTACCCATCACAAGTCATGGTGTACACTTGACGAATATTTGATAGAATACTTGCTCTAGAAAAATATAGAAAACTACATGTGGGATGTTGTCATAACTATATTTAGCGTTAGATGATTAGAAATCATAGATAAAAGAAATCTGGTAAATAGATCCTTGATTTTCCTCACCTAGAATTTGTGTTATTTGCAAAAAGTGCTTATCTACAAAAATCAACGTTTAGAACATTTTTTTTTTTCGTAGGTTCTTTTGCAAAAATCATACAAAACATAAGATAATTGTGCACAAGAAGCCCCAAATGTATATGCCGGAAAGGTTTTGTGAAATGTAAGAACTAAAGATTTTATTTGCTCTCGTCAATTAAAGTAATAAGCTTCTTCTTTGAAAAAAGAAAGCTGTTACGAAGAATTCCTTTCTTGAAAAGCGCAAGAAAATTAAACGCAGAGGCCAGTGAAATTTAGAGGAGTTTCGATCAAATATTGAGATGATGGACCTAAGTGAATTGAATCGTGTATTCCAGCTTTGTCGGGCAATAATACAGCTAGCATTTAGATTTTAACTTAATTGGTCAACACCAATTATAACAGTTAATATTTCCCCGATCAATCGATATAAAACCTCGACTAAAATAATTTCATAATAGAGCAGCGAGCTATTCACAATGTACGTTTCTCCGACCAACCGATATACTTGGCCCCAACAAAAATTAACTTATTTGATTTCGTTCTTTCCCGTTATACAGAAAGAAATGCTGCTCGTGGCAATCTCTGTAATGTCACATGGTAAAAATATTTCTAAATTATTCAAAGATATAAAAGACCTCTAAAGTATGTTTGCCACTTTGCATGTAAAACTTAATACGGTACCAATTTTGATGCACCAGATGCGCATTTCGACAAATAATGTCTCTTCAGTGATGCTCAACCGAAATATTTGAAATCCGAAATAACTATGAAGTTTTAGGGCTAAATATAGCCAAAAACAGCGTGCCAAAAAAAAAAAAAAAAAAACGGAGCCATCTGTATTCAAAATTTGAAAAATAAAAATAAATGTTCATTTAGTCTATAGCACTGATTTCACGAAAACATTGGGGCCTTGGTGTTAAAATACAAACATTCCGGTTTTCGTAAACCGTTAAATAACTCCCTTTAATAGCTTACTAATTTTAAGTAGCAACACATGGGGAGTGGCTGGTATATTTACTTTCCCTATTTCAAATAGCAGGATATATTCTCAAGATTTACATGCATTATACCGAGCGAAGCTAGGATCCGTCCGCGAGCAAGGCTTTAAAAGTAACACGTATGTATAAGAAAAAAATGTGAAAATCAGTAAATGAATAGAGATGATCTCTACAAACGTTCACTGAAAATTTTGTGATTGATATGGGCGCTGCAATATTGTTTTTGTTCATTAGTTGCTTCTACACTTATTCATGTTTTGATCTTGAATTACAAGAATACAAGACAGACATGCGATTTGTAATCCAAACACTCAGTTTGTTAACAATGAATGGTGTAATTATTGTTGTAACAGTTTTAGGCAATCACCAAATAGAAAAAATAGTAATACGACGAAATAGATGAATTTAGAAATTCATTTCAAAATTAAGGATTATCTCCCTCATGCATAGCTCTTATCCTTGGACGAATTTGGCTCCAGTTGTTTGGCACGCTGTTTTTGACTATATTTAGATCTAAAACTCCATAGTTATTTCGGATTTCAAACATTTCGGTTGAGCATCACCGAAGAGACATTATTTGTCGAAATGCGTATCTGGTACATCAAAATTGGTACCGTATAAGTTTTACATGAGCGAGGTCATATGAGAGTTTCTATAGATAAAAATATAAGATATATTTACGCTTACCTTTTCACTACTTTAGATTTGTTGGTTAATTTTTGTTTAGTTTAACTGTCTTTTGAATATTACAAACGGGATATATTGTTGTTTGTAATTGTTTGATTTGAAAGACTAAGAAACATGTGACGTCACAATGCAAAGTTTACGTCAGCTGGCGTTATATTCCCCGCAGTAGAGGAATAGGCGGATCCTCTAATCATCTTTATATATCCTCGATATTTAGATGTTACCGGGCGTTTGGCGCAAGTAAGGTTTCATAAATTTCATAAATAACACGTTTAGATTTTATATGAAATATAATTTACAGTACTTAACAGAATGATGATTATCACTTGGCACACATCAATGACCATTTCATGCTTCGCTCGGTCCAAGGGTTACACACACACACACACACACACACACACACACACAATGGATTCGAATCCCATTGAATACTGTCTGACTTCTTTCATCTTCTACGTACAAAAGACATAATTACACATTTGTATAGTACGGAAGCCTGCTGTGGTCACTATATAGAGGAACATTACTTTATTGCATTTAAAAACAAAAAGCATTACGTTTAATCGCAAAAGATTGTGTTTAAACACAAACCTTATTGTGATTTAACGCAAAATTTTGCGTTTAAATGCAAAGTTGTTTGCTTTTAAACGCAATCTCTTGCAATTACACACAATGATTATTGCGTTTAAATGCAATGAAAGAAAGTTATTTCTGTATACTGGCCTCAACAGTCGTCTGTAATATAGTAACATGTATCTGCATAAATCCCTTTTAATCATTTAGCTTATGTTTACGCAGTAGTGTGTGTGCATTCCATAGCTACCGAGAATTTAGTTTTGTGATGAGATCCAGGGGTCCGTGTTTGCCCAACTATCTATTTTGTATTGCTTGTAGGAGTTATGAGATTGATCACTGTTCGTTATCTTCACCTTGCATATTTCCGTTATTTTCTTATATCGATATCAAAAACTCATACCAAATTGGACAAAAAATGTTTACTGTCGCATATAGATATGCTAGCTTGATTTAAAATGTCCCATATGAATAATTTTGGGAAGTAGAAACAAAGATTTTTCGATGTAGCATGTTTGGGTTCCGTGTTAGTGTGTACGTATATTTACATTTCGAATGGTTTTTCCTTTGATATCTTTACCTACTGTTGTAGGAATCACCTCAATAATTTATAGTTGTGAACAATGCACGTATGAATCTTGATAAATATAGTACGTGTATTTTAATGGCTGGGAATTCCTGACAGAATTGAAAAGAGCAAGGAATTATAAGAAATAAATTTCATTTTCAAAAAGAATTGAGATCATGAACAGCAACGCGTCTCGTCGGCATACATCACTGCAAATTACATGCAGGCATTAAGCCTCTCAGTTTATACCCAAAACGGATTTTCAGAAGCAACAATTATTTCATAGCGTTATTAATAGTTGTGTCCGCCGGGAAACGCCAGGTGTAAGTTGTCCAGGTGTGGTGGCACCTGTGCATAACGGATATTTACCCGCGCATCGATATGTTTTGTGTTGTAGCACAACGGCGAGTTGTGCTTAGTTGTACTAACGCATCAATGTATTTTGTTGATTTGCGCAACGGTATGGCGTGTAAATAGTTGTACGTAGTTGCAAGTTGTGCATTGCATAAACGATATCATTGATTAAACGTTCATTGATTGCATTGAGCTTTATTTAACAATGACGCTTTGACGGGCGGTACCTAGCTCTCCATAACAGTGTCTCATAGAGGGCTGATCCAACAACGTGATTTGTGAATTTACGATTATGTCATGTATTCTTTGTATTTTGTGTCAGTGGAACGATGTGTTGAGAACACATGGCTGTGTCGGTTTGTTATATCACTTTGTGCCTAGTCTACAACATGTTGTGTCAGGTTAATGACTTCGTTTAATTACATAAGGTACCACATGCTCTGTTGTGTGCGACGTAATGTATTTTAATAACCACATATCGTGTTGTGCGTAGTTCCGATAGAGTGACAGCGGTTTGATTTTATGCAATTGTTAGATCAACGACATGATATCTTTGACGGGACTGTTTTGAGGATTTTAATTACGTTTAACGGAATGTGTTTTGTGTGTAGCTGCGTTAGCGTGACTATGCGTGACAATTTCAGTGCGCTTACCTGTGTGTTGTTAAACGACTGCATGCTGTGTGTAGTTGCGTTAGCGTGAGTACGTGTTGTTTACAGTTAAGAGGAACCATGGAGTGTTGTTAAATTACGTTATTGCTAGTACGATGACGTGGTGGATGTATTCTGCTGCGTAGATCTGATTGTGTGTTGGTTAGAATCCAATGTTATTAGTAGACTAACGACATGTTATGTTAATAGTAGTTTTAGATTGGGTTCGTTTAGTTATAATTTGTGTTTCCTAACGTAAATAAGGAGAAAATATGGCATATGATAACACTATGTCCATTTAAACTGCGCGAATATGGGATACAATAATGTTGTGTTCTCTCGCATAGTCCTAAATAATGAGAAACTTGTCATGTCGTGTTGTGTTCCCTAACGCAAATAATAAGGAACATGAAGTATGAGGCGTTGTTTTGTCACAGAATAACGTAATGTTTACTTGAATGAGTGTGATGCAACCGTGTTATATTTCCTTACGTAGATCTTTAAAAACTTGAAGTGTGAGGGGTTGTCATGTCATAGGATAACACAATGTTTTCTCGATTGAATGTATATTTTTTGCGCAACCGTATGAGATAGTGATGCACCCATGTTTTGTTCCCTAACGTGAATAATAAGAAACAAAGTGTGAGGTGCTGATATGTCATGGAATAACGCAATGCTTACTTGACTGAATGTGATATTTCGCTATGAGAGTGTATGAGCTAGTAACGCAACTTTGTTTGTGTTCTCTCGCATAAATCTAAAAAAAAAAAAAAAAACTTGAAGTGTACATTGTGAGCTCTGAATCTCTTTGTAACTCGAAATTAGAAATATATGTACTATAGTTAAGCATTGAAAACATTAAAAATGTAAAATATTCAGCTCAAATATTGATTATATGCCCATCTAGTCTAATGATAAAGCATAAACAAACTAGGTATATTTTACTTAATTTCCTTACTTGGGAATAAATGTTACCGTTTAGTTGTAGAACGTAAGATTTGTAGCTTATGTGTTTAAACAGTGTCATTGGGGAATTCATATTAATCAATCAATATTTTAAGAGAACCGAATGTTATTAAACATGTATTTATGCTACTCACCACCTCTTCATCTTGAACCGACGAGGATCAGCAAAATGATCGATTTAGAAAAAAAAATTCACCCCTGTAGCCTATCAATGGAAGTTAGTGTTATTTCATTGCTGAATACATGATAGCACGTGTCGAATATCCACACGCTTTGCAATTAATGGAATTCGGAATGGTGACAGAAGAGAACGGTGCGGCATCCTCAAAGTATTCCATCTCTAGTCACGTTTCCGATGTTCCTGCACTGTGTAGTATACACACCCTATCGCGCACCTGTCCTTGACCCCCCAGTCCGTACTTGATAATTGGATTATTAACGAAGTCATCAAAGACGGATCTTTAATCTATAGATATCCCCACGCTTTCAATGTTCCCCTGTAACCTTCCAACTGTATGACGGTCCGTTATTCATTTTAAAATGATATAATTTAAACTAATCAATTAATTGATAAATTCGATGTTTTATATATAAAACAGATATTCTATGATTATTTTGCAGGTCATGTTTTCCATGTTTTCGAAGTAGTGCCTATATATATATATATATATATATATATATATATAAAGAGCATTATATACATATTGGTAAAGGTTTTACGGGAATGGACACATTGCAACGATTTTTATAAAGGGAACTTAATTCATGCTCGCATGCATATAATGTATAATGCAGACTCGTTTTGACGATTGTTTTATGAAGAAATATTACCCAACTGACAATGAAATGATAAATAAAAATATGGATGGACATAATTATTGTGGTAGTTCGTGAAAAAAAGAAGTACGGAAGACATTATTTTGTGCAGGCGGATATATAGTGACACTTTGGCGGGGGGGGGGGGGGGGATCGGGCGGAAATAAATTGCAGGCGGCCATATAGGGACTCAACAAGTTTCGAATATTTTTTTAAAAGCACTGTAATGTATTGTGATGATTGGCAAATAAGTTTTAAAAGGATCTCATGCAAAGGTTGGTGAAAAATCACAGTGATGACTACATTCGATGGATGGCCCACATGGAATCAATGGATATATTGATTGTTTATCTTACATCACGTAAATAATTTTACACTCATCTTGAAACGCCACCAGCTATAGGTGAATAGACGTATGCGTAGTGCTCAGGACTGCGACACGGGAGCCCTGTTTTTAATGTAATATCCGTGATTCTCACTTTTAAATGCTGATAGGATGTATACTTGTGCGAATAGTATTTAAATGTATGATTTAAATCTCTTCTCATATAGTGTAGATACTGACCAGTCTATAAGAAATTTTATTACATCCTTCCAAATATATCAAATACTGGGGTCTTATATGCATGTGTTCGATTTAATATAGTATTTTGAAGCTCTGGCTTCAAGTGGGTCCGAGCGAGAGATAAGGTATAAATATTTGGGGGGGGGATCTATCAAAAATTAGAGTATGAATCATGTACATGATAAATGACAAAAGTCTGACAACACTGAAAAGGGATTCTGGTTTTATCAAATAATCATTTTTCATAAAAGTGGAAACCACTGTGTGTAACACACCTAAAATTGTGATTTCTAATGCAAATATACATAGCTTGTGGAAAATATATATCTTTATTATATGTCATAGCGAAAAGATAGGATATATTATTAGTTTGTTGACTTGAGAAAACTTTGTGCGTGAAACATTCCTCGAACTTTTTATTGGTCTCGATATTCGTGTAATCTACTTCCCTCAAAAAGAAAACAGCAAGCGATCAAGCTAAACAGATTAGAAAATCAATCTCATTTTTGATTAATTACCACCACAAAATTTTATTGGAAATATTGACCATGATTGACGTGCGGCGTGCTGAATATAACATAACCTTAAATACGGATGATTAAGATATTGTGAATGGTATGTATTCACATAGGAATTTGAGTTATCTCTCTTAGACCATGTTAGTAATCGAGGCGGTCCGTCTCCGTTTCAACGTGATTGGTTCCGTAATTTATAATTCGTAGTTCCTGCGGACGAGATTTGCTTGATCGAAGCACATATTTAACAAATTATGGATTGACGCCTCCCTGCACTATGTGTAAGTTGCATTTTTTCTCAGCAAACATTTTTTCCTGATATTGTAAGGTATGAAGTCTTTTAGCAAAATATATATATATATATATATATATATATATATATATATATATATATATATATTGGTGCAAGTGGTTTACTATGCTCAAGACTAAATATTTGTTTCATGTCGGTAAAGTTGACTTTCTTATGCATTGTTTACCAAATTTCGAACCCAAGTTTATCGTACCTAAGATGCCTTATATTTAAAGTAACTCGGGAATTATATGTAGAATATTTTGAATATTTATTTTAATTATATCTTTGTCGATGTAACGTTCATGTTATTGTCTAAATTGGAGTGTCTTTGTATCACAAATTGAACATATTGTGAACAGCTTTTTCATTTTGTGTATTTCAGTTATTTACCACAGTGCACAGTACAACTTATGCAGTAATAAACTTCATTGAAAGAAAAAAAATATGCTGACTATATTGTGAATAACATCTGCAAAAAGGCAGAATTGTGATTCATACATAATCATGCTATATGGCTGTATGATACTTCCTCGTGGCATATATTCCTCCAAGGCGTTTTTTTAAAAATTTGATACGAATTAGCAGGGGTTTCTGTCGCAATCGCAAAAAAGCAAAATTCAGATGCAGATCACACTGCTCAATGCATTTGCAAATGTTTAAAATTGAGTATCATATTGTTTGACCATAATTATGAACAGTCTGTAATAATAACGTTCAAATGTAAAACTTATACTGTACCAATTTTGATGAAAGAATGTAAGAATTGAAAATATGATTGGATTCAACCTATAATTATTTACCTTTTAAGAATTGTGTCACCGGAATTTGCATCGTTGTCTTGTAGCATTCAGCACTACTTTTCAGTATTTGTTTGAAGGAAATTTACAGTACTTCGATCTGTAAAAAAGGAGATTAATGAAACATGATATATGTTTCTTGACAACTTTGCCAGTGTTTTCGATTTACAAACGCTGTGATTTTGGAATGAAGTATTAGAGGGATAACCTTGTGTACCAAGTAACAGTAGCTGTTAGAGAATCAGTCCCTGTATAATTGTATTTGTTATCTACTTCTTGTGAAAACTGCAGGAATTAATCTAATAGATAAAGGTCATATGACATAAATATACTACCTCTACAGCATACAAAAATATCATTTTCAAGCTATCATGAATTTATTCATATTTAAAAAATATGTTCGCACATATTCTTCAGAGATTTATTGTAAATTTTCGTACATGCATAGAATAACGATATTCGATTTTAGTTTTGTTGCACGCCAGAGTTAGATTCATTCCAGTCACAATCACAATGAGTAGATCACAAATCTTTGTCAATATAACAGTTTGAATTATCAATGATTAATTAAAATATATTTTCGTATACATTGCAAGGCATTTTGATATAAAGAAATTTTATATAAATCAGAATCAACTCTGCAAATGAATCAGTAAATGCATACCTGTTTAGACTTCAACTTCACCAGTTCTGAAGAGTAAATGCGACGCTCGATTATTTATACTTATGTTTAACAGTAAACGCATGCGCTCTCTAATTCCGCTGACTAATCTAAAGCTTACACAATCTACAGGTTGTCATAATAGAAGTTTTCAGATGTCTAAAATGAAATCAAGAGATTGTTATTCAAATAAATTTTGATTTGAGATATATAACGTCATCTTTGTTATTTGATTTATTGCATGTGTTCTGTACAAGATAATTCTACTAGTATTTCGAAATGACACATACTTATTGTGCCTTTTTCCATTCCGAATTAACCATCATATCACGCCACAGGATACTAGTTTCGCTCCACTGCGACTTCACAACACCTTTACATAGAATATAAAACATTGGAGAATTATTGCATAAGTTATGCATTGAATATAATTTGAGGTGCTTGATATAAGAATGAAAAGAATTTTGATGAACCTGTAGAACTTCAGTTTTCACCTGAAATTAAATCAAATATCTATCCATTTGTCTGTTTGACGCATGTAAAAATTGTCATGATGCTGTTTATGCTTTTGAACTAGGATTGAGAGGGCTTTGCAATTTAGTAGAACTACTTCGTTTGGCATTCTTTTCGCATGATCATTCAAATCAGTATCAACACCATTTAGCATACAAATTTTACCCAAATTTTGATAGACGTTAACATTTTATCATTATGAAACTATAGGTTCTACCGATTTGCAGATCACTACGTCTAAGTCATTCAATCATGACACTGCATAAGGATAACCTAATACCTTTATCTTAGATCGAAGTTACTTCACAATTACTAGTCTGCTCTATCAAAGGAATCCATGTCTACATCATGTACATTTAAGAAAAGAGTTTTAATTAAAATTGCTTAATTAAGGAATCTTGTCAGCAGGTGAATCTTTTCATATTTCCACACCAGAGCAAGGTGAGTGTTTTCACCTTCAAAATAACAATCAAGTTGTAGGTTAAAATATATGTTGTCATTTTTAGTGAATCCCAATGCAGGCTTTTACAGAAAATTGAGAGGTTTAGACTACTATTTGAGCTTTAAATGACAAAGTTGAATTATGAATGTTTGTTATAAAAAGTGATAAATGAATGGTAGATATACGAGAAAGATTAATAAGCCATTTTACTGTCTAGAAACGGACAAGGGAAAAGTGCTGTACCCCAGTCCAAGATTGCGACAGGCAAATACGCTTCCACTTTTCTCCTTGAAATATTGCTGTTTTCTGTCTTGGGTTCTAACTTCATTCGGTATAGATTAAATAGGTAATGCAATTTGTAAATGGCTATTTTCGAGATTTATAATTCGGCGTATTTAACAAGAAAACCCGTCTTGAAGTTTTGATACAGATTAGAGTTAAGTTTTTGGAATGTTAATAAACGATTAGCGTAAGGTTTTTTTTTAGATCAGGGTAAAGTTATTTATCGTAAATTCAAATAGCAATGTTTTATTTTTTTTACTTCTTTTTATAATTGATATACATTGTACAAGCTTTAGAGACACTTTATCCGAACATAGTTTAATATACAGACGTAGAGGTCACACCGATTGCAAACTTTATGCTTTTATTAAATAAGTTGTGTGCAATTATAAAATCGTAGTAATTCTTAACATTATATATTTTCCATTCCATGTCCATTATTCTTGCCATAATGGAGAATAATTATCATGTATTTATTTATTAATGAAAGGTGAAGATAACGAACAGGGATCAATATCATAACTCCTATAAGCAATACAATATAGAGAATTGGGCGAACACGGACCCCTGGATATACCAGACGTGGGATCTGGTACCTAAGATGAGTAAACATCCCCTGTTGACCGTAAGCCCTATATCTTGATTAGGTAAACGGAGTTTAGTCAGAATCAGTGTGCCAAGAACGGTTTAACAATCGGTATGAAACATGTCAGACAGCATTTGACTCAATGATGGGTTGTACTGGCAAACTCGATCATTATAACGATCATAGATTTTGCAAAATGCTAACTTTAAACGACACTTTTGGTACCCTTGCATCATCAACTTGTTTGTCAGTAGCCTGCTTCTATTACAAAAACTGACCATAAGCAGAACAAGCTCTTGCGTATGGAATCAGTTGAGAGATATAAACACCATATGCAGGAAAGAATGTAGACTTGCTCAAGTCTCTATGTTTAATAATCAGTGCTCTCTTTAATACTTTTTGATAATGCCAAACATAGAGACTTGTAAACCCTGCAAAATCACCGACCAGAATACGGTCGGTAAAGGGATTATATTACAATACTGCAGTGTGGTGCTGCAGAATCACTGATAAGTTGACAGGTGATGTATGGGTATGGAGATATCCAAAATATATTAAGTTCAACAATTAAAGCTTCTCTGAATTAAAATGAACACGGAAGTATCCTATCTCTTAAAGCCATATCATATGGATTAAATCAGTTGTCTATATGTGACATAAAATTAATCAGAAACTAACATCTTAGATGTTTCATGTCCACAGGATTCTAATATACTTCCTATTGTTCGCTTATAGTTTGTCTTAAGTTTCAAAACACTTTCATTCACCTTATTGACTTCTCTTGCACACTTACGGCAAACTTCATCAGTATGGGTGTCTTGATTTATGTCAATGTGCAAGTATCATTCAATTAACACACAATATTCTGTCTTGAATTGATCTGCAAATTCACCATTTTTGTACATTCTTTTCTGCTTTTCCTAATTATGCAATTAATTTTTAAACTGCATCAGTGAACTTAAAGAAGTCCTTCAAATGATGAAAATAATAATCACTATAATAATTTTGGCTCCATCATGAAACCAAAGCCCCACCACCTTGAATCATGATTTACAATTTTGGTAGAAGCCTAAAGAAGATTTTGAACAAATTGGTCGACTTTTGGCCCCACCCTAATACTAAAACACCTACCACCTGATATTATTAAATTTACATTTTTGGTAAAGGACTATCTTTTCTTTCTAAATATCCATTTAGTTTCAATTTAGTATCAACAGCACTAAAGAAGATGCTATTTAAGTGTTTTATACATAAACACTATATACCAAGTTTGTCCCTGTCCTGGGGCCAGAACCTCTATCCTGGGTATAATGAAACTTACGATTTTGGTAGAGTCCCTCCTGTTCTGCATCACGATGCATTTAGTTTTTCTTACACTTGTTGTTCTAGAGAAAAAGGTTTTGAAAATTGGCAAATTGTTGGCAGTTTTTGCCCTGCCCTAACGCCCCAGGGGTGTAGGAGTCCTGAAAATTACAATTCATGCCCCTTTGTCCCAAGGATGCTTCATACCAAATTTGAAAAGAATTGTAGTGATAGTTAACAAGAATTGTTAACGCACGATGGACGCAGACCAATTGCAATAGGTCACCTGAGTTTACTAAGGTGTCACCTAATAAAACTGAAAAACTGTCTCAGTGTAGAAACTGCCATGTGAATTCATCATAAGTTAAGAATGGAAACACTAGGAATGCAACAGCTAAACTAAAATATTTTGATTTGGGGAAAGGTCATAAAACATCCTACAGAGGGATACATGATGACCTATTTAATTAGGAGACTGATAAGCCCTGTGCAGGGTTTACAAGTCTCTATGTTTGGTGACATTTAAATATGGTAGAGAGTAGATACTTAGACTTCTGAAACACAATAAAATTTGCATGAAATGATAAAGTAATAAAAACAACATAGAGACTTGAGGAAGTGTAGAAAGAATATTTTTATTTGGACTTAAGAGTGCATTTGTTTGGAATCAGAGTGACGTTTAACAAAGTAATTTTTGGATGACTAATCATTAGATAGGAATATGTCCGTTTTCATTTTTGTTAAAAAAGCAACGGTCTATGATGTCAAAAGTCCTTGTCGTGTAACGTGTTGAGAAGTTATACGTTTTGATGTTGTTGATTTGAGGAAAGTTTTGCGATTTGAAGTTTACTAAAAGTTCTTTAGAATTTTTTAGAATCCACATTTGAGATACCCCCTTCTAGTAAGTAAGTAAGTGATTTTTATTTAAAGTCGGAACTATATACAGGTAAACAATAAACATGAGCTAAGAGCTCTTTAACCGACTATATAGCATTAAAAAAAACCACAAAGCACTAATGATATATAATTGCATGCATAGACATAACAACAGAAATTTGAAATAAAACAGGACGCATACATGTATACAGACATCACAAGTCATGCATATATATACACAGGGACTAGTATATTAAGATGTGCATGCAGCACTGAAAACAGTTTGCAACACAAACATAAAAATATGGATATATACATAGAATAAATAAATATGCATACCTAAGAGACAGAGCGGAGTAAAAATAAAACAGTTAAATTTGTACATGTAAGCTTAGAAGCATAGTTAGAAGTTAGATCAAAACTTTAAGATTTAGGCAGGAGAGGCTGGAATTTGCATGAGCTGCATTTACAATTTAATTCCCCACACCAATTTTGAATATAATTTGAGAATAGATTATATGATGTAATATTTCTTGCTTCGTTTGGCAAAGAGTTCCAGAGCTTTGCTGCCTCGTATCTGAAAGATTTAATCCCGTACCTGGTTGTTCTAGATCTTGGTACTTCCGCTGTATTTGTATATCTAAAATTGTATGAATGGTTTTTTTATAACAACTAGATCTTGTAAAAAAAAGTGGGGACAGCTTGTTGATAATTTTAAAAGTTTCTAAAGCTATTGTTCGCATTCTTCTGGTTTTTAGTGAAGGCAATTTAGATTGTTTTAATAGGTTTTCGTAAGTACTTTTATAGTCACCATAGATAAACCTCAGAGCTCTTTCCTGAATCGTTTCAATTTTGCGGGTGTTTTGTTCAGTGCAGAAGTGCCATGTCAACGGGCAATAACTAAACTTTGACATAATAAATGAATGATATATGGTTAATTTACCTAATTTGCTAAGATGTTTGCCTATTCGTTTAACAACATTTAATTGTCTTGCTGCCTTTTTACAAATATTGCTAATATGTGTGTTGAAAAAAAGTTTAAAATCAATTGTAATGCCCAACAATTTTATTTCTTCATCACATGAAATTTTTATCCCATCTAAATCAAAAACTATGTTTTCATTGTGTGTTTTGTTTCCAACAGAGATAGCTTGGAATTTTTCTGGACTTGCCTGCATTTTGTTTGATTTAAACCATTTAATCAGAAATCTACTGTTATCTTGAAGTTCTGCTATTACATGATTTAAGGATTGATCTGACTTTGATAAAGTATTGTAATCTGCATAGTTGTAGAGATTGCATTTATTTACAAAGTGAAAGAGGTCATTGATAAAGATGTTAAAGAGTAAGGGGCCGAGGATAGACAATTGTGGCACACCTTTGATTATATTTGACATGATGCTGGTGTGCTCCCCTACTTTAACACACTGTTTTCTACATGAGAGATAGCGACTTAACATCTCTTGTGCTGCTTTTTAGAGACCATATGCTTTTAGTTTAAGAAGAAGTATTTCATGAGGAAGGCAGTTAAAGGCTTTAGAAAGGTCCATTAAAATTGCTGCTGTGTACTTGTTTTTATCCAAATATATCAGTTTATAATAGTTTAGGAATCCAGTATCGATATGGTAACTCATATTCATTCGACTGGGATATTAAATGTGTCTAAAACTGAAGCATGGTTTTGAAGAATTTCATCTTTTGAAAGGGCAGTTGGAGTATAAGTATGATTACCAAAAGTTGAATTAATGCCAAGTTCGTTTAAAATACAGTTGTAATAATGAGCCTTACAAACAAAGACAATGTTGTTACAAGCGTTCTCAGCTGGAATCAAAACATATTCCTCATGTAATCTATCTAATTCTGTTATCACTTATGCTTTGCTAAACACAGAAGGGTAGATGGTACGTACTTTTGTTTTTATATGTCTGATGCGGGATTTTAATATTCCTCCTATGCGTTTAACCCATTCTGACATGTATCACGATCTTCTTTATTATTAGCCCATCGTCTGACATAATCCTCGACAGAATTCATATTAGAGATGAAGTTATGTCGCAAATCTGTCTGACATGTTTCATACCGATTGTTATGCCCGTTCTTGGCACACTGATTTTGACTACGGATAACCCCCTTTACCTGATCAGGATATGGGGCTCACAGTGGGTGTGACCGGTCGACAGGGGGTGGTTACTCCTCCTAGGCACCTGATTCCATCTATGGTGTGTCCAGGGGTCCGTGTTTGCCTTACTATCCATTTTGTATTGCTTAAAATTGCATCAAAATTAGTACCGTATAAGTTTTACATTATTACCCCTGGGTCGAGGCCTCTGCTGGTGGACTGTTAGTCCCCGAGGGTCTCTACAGCCCAGTAGCTAAGTACTTCGTTACTAGCTTTAAAATACGGATGCATATTTAATTGCTGTTATAAAATTTAGAAATTCAATTCAAAATTAAGGATTATCTCCCTCACGCATAGCTCTCATCCTTAGACGAATTTGATTCCACTTTTTGGCACACTGTTTTTCCCTAGAATAGCTCTAAAACTTCATTGTTATTTCGAATTTCAAGCATTTCGGTTGGCAGACATTATTTGTCGAAATGCGCATCTGGTGCATCAAAATTGGTACCGTATAAATTTTACATTATAGGAGTTATGAGATTGATCACTGTTCGTTATCTTAACCTTCCATATATGTATGTGTATCTATCTACGATTTTTACCTATGTTTATATTTCATTTGTGTATGTATACACACGTGTAAATACATACACAAAACCCACTTTTCTGTGTCTGTTCTGGTATAGATCTAGGGAGTGAATTCTAGTAATGAATAAACATGTATCTGTTAAAAATTGCATTTTGATGCGACACACCCCTCCTTCTAATGAATGATTTGCTCTTTATTATGATCTGAATGATATCATAAATGTATTTTTTATTTTATAATGTGTATTTATGAACAAGCATAGAGACATATTTTGATGTTTTCAACTTTTTTGAATTCATTGCGTGTATAACACTACGCATGCTCTATAAACTTTGACATTTTGTCATGAAAGTATATCATATATTCATACTGTAAAAATACTATAAAATACATTTGCCGGCAGCAGATTTTTATATTTTATATACAATAGATTGGTTATCAGAAAGTAAAATATTTTTTAAAGTTTAATTCTCCACTATGACCGTAAGGGTATTTTAAAAGCTTAGACAATTTTCATATTTTTCAAAATGTGACAATATGTCATTTTCATGACCTTTTTGCACTTAAACAGGATGGATATCAGCCATGTTGACTCTAATAGCACGAAGTGCTGATCTGATTTATTAACATGCAAAATAAAATATATCAACAGTTATTTAAGATTTTATTTGATTAATCCCTAAATTTGGACAAAAACCAGTAAAATCTTGTTACAGAAGGTCTATTCTTAGAAACAGGTTTGCCACCTTGTATGAGTAGAATGATCGGCATACTAGATACTACTGGCAAAGTTTGAATCCAAACAGAGAATTTTACTACTGGACCATTTTGCATGTTTTTCTCTGAGACATCCTCTTAAAGGCCGGTAATTGGGTATAAAAACAGCCAATCGGTGAAGATGGTGGAATATATGAATTTTCTGGTCACATTCAGATTGCAGCACTTATTTTGCAAAAAATAAAGATTAAGCTGTTGTACTGAAATTTTAAAATGGGTATGCTTGTTCCCCTCATAACTGTGCATATATTGGTCATATCTATTTTAGATATAGATTATCATGAAGTTTTAATTTTGGCCTCAAAAATCTGAAGCAGGGCTAAATTTGTATTTCAAACTAGAGATTGGCAGTTTGTGGGTGTGATTATCTTTTGTTATTGTTTACACCGGATGTTGACTCACATATTGCACGAGCATGCTTGTCTAGTTCTAGATAAGGGGGATTGCACCAAAGGAAACATGTAATCAAATCACTGTATAACATGGAAAAAAAGTACTTACTCATAAATCATTGGTAAATCCAGATTTTATTTTTAGTTATATTAGTTATATATAACCACATTCCTTTAAAAAATCGGTTAACTTTATAAAAATAACTCATTAGGACATTTGTCTGGTTAAGCAACAATCTCCTAGGCCAGTTGTGTAACTCCCATTATCTCTCACCAATGATGACAAATGTCCAATTGATCAACCATCACTCTAAAATTACTCTCAATCTGGACTCTTACGTGTGAACATTACAATTTCAAAAGAGACAATCACAGATAGTATATCTCCAAATATCATAATGGACAAAGTGTTTCTTAATAATCCTTCAATGCACATGTCCTCCATTGCACAGCTACAATCCCCCCCCCCCCCCAAATTCTTCTCATAATTGAAAGGTACCAAGAAGAAAATCATAAGTATTAGTATATCATATATACCAATATTGTGTGTATATTATCAAAAAACTACATGTTTTAAAAGACATGGATAAAACAATGATGAATTTATGTTGTAGTTCCTAGGGTGAAGTTTTGTTAAAGTATAAACATATCCTTTCAGTGCCTCACAGATGGAGCAGAGTGGTAGAAAAATGCGGGAAAACTTTAGTTTATTTTGATAAATCATGCCAGTCTCCCTGCTCAAAATATCGTCTGCTACAGAGCAGGTGTAGAGTCGAGCATCAGACTGCTGCTTATTCTGATAACACTGCTAAGCCCTGCCCTCTTGCCATATATGCTTAATTGCTGTAGGGTGTAAATTTTTCTAGGTTACTCCCGGCCTTTAAATTCATAAACATTCTAAAAGGGAAAATATTGTACACAAAATTCCATTTGGGAAAAACTGTACAAGTTGAATGAAGTATTTGCAGTGTCATCTTTATTTAAACTAACATTTTATTTTCTATTTGGTGACAATAGAAAATATGTATATACTTGTTCAAGTCATGTATACTAGTGCAAAAAAAAATTAGTATATATTATTTTTATATTTATTGTTTATACTTATAAAATCTAAACAATCGATGAAGGGGATGTTTTTTAGCAATATCGGATAGTACCCGACTTACATGCACGGACTTTTTCATGGTGAGTGAACACATGTTGTTTATTGGAGTGTTCATACGCACGAGTTTTACTTGGCAATACTGTTTGGAGTAAGAAGTGTAAACGTTTTGTTTAGACACTATTCGTTAAGGAAAGTCATACCACGACTCAGCGAAAACCAACGTAATCATGCTGTTGGGATGCTTCAACCTGGAATGGCAAAAACTATCGAAGTAAAACACTTTGGATTTCATCGGAACACCATCCAGTCATTATGAAGACGTTTCCAACAATCTCGTAACACTCGGGATCGGCCACGTTCTGGACGTCTTCGCGTGACGTCGCGTCGACAGGACAATCACATTAAACTTGTGCACCCGAGAAATCGTTTCCAGACAGCAAGTTTGACTGCTTGCAGCATTCCTGGACTTCGATCAGTCAAAAAAGTGTGCGTAATCATCTGTGCGAGCACAACAGCAGACGAAAACGTCCAGCTATGCGCCCAATGCTGCTTCAAAGTAATCGTATCGCTAGACTAGCATGGTGCAGACGACATCTGCGAGTCAGAATACAGGACTGGGCCAATATTATGTTCTCTGATGAATCCAGATTTCCTTTGGATAGCAGTGATGGCCGTTGTAGAGTGTATCGTCGCATTGGGGAGCGGTACAAGGACGCTTGTGTTGTGCAACGTCGACAGTTCGGTGGAGGTAGCGTTATGGTGTGGGGTGGAATAACAGCATGTAGAAGAACCCCTCTATAAATTGTCAATGGAAATCTCACCGGCGTACGCTATCAAGACGAACTTGTTCAGCGCAATGCGATACCCTTCATACAGAGACAGCAAAATCACATCACTCTGCAGCAAGACAACGCAAGGCCACATGTTGAACGTGTAGTCAGGGACTTTTTTGTTCAACAGAATGTCGTTGTCTTGCCTTGGTCAGCTGTTTCACCCGCTTTATCGGCGATCGAGCACTATGGGATGGGATGGAACGACGTCTACACCGTTTACCAAATCAGCCAGTGACATTGTTTGATTTAGGCCAAGCTTTACCAAACAATTAGAACAACATCCCTCAAGCATTTCTGAACAGTTTAGTGGTATCAATGAAGCGCCGTTGTCAAGCATGCGTGAATGTAAATGGTGGTCACACGCGTTATTAACTTTGTTAATTGAAGTTCGAATACCTGTGTCTTTCGAGTGTGCTGAAATGACGTTATTCGACATTAACATTAATGGATTATGAATGTTGTAAGGAAAACATTTGTTAACAGTAATACAAACAAACAAAAAAATAAAAATAATAATAAAATGTGTTCATTGTTTTCTCAAATCATTTTTTTCATACATGTATATTAAATAATGCACAGTTTCTTTTTTTCCGCTAGTATATATACCTGCAACATATTTTGTTTAGAAATGTAATTTATGAAATACTTTGCCAAGCTTTATTATCACATGTACTTACAACGATACTTTGAGGGAAAATCAATATACTTATTTCATTTATTCAAACCTACACGTAAATGAAAATATTGGGAAATAAATACGTGTAATTATGTTCCCCAAACAAAGTTTGGGAACATATTGTTTTTACTCTGTTTCTTCTTCTTATTATTTTTCTCCGGTACTTGTTTGTCCGGTAGTGTTCTCAGAAACTACAAAAGGGATCGATATGAAACTTTCCAGGATGATAGTATAGCGTTTGTAGATGTACATAGTGATAGTCATTTTGTCTGCACGTGCATGCACGCGCGCGCACGTGCACTGCAATTTTGGTACAAAAAATGGAAAATCAGAATATTAAAGGGATCGATATGAAACCTAAATAGGGTGGTAGTATATCATTTCTAGATATGAAAACTAATAGTTATCTTGTCTGTGCGCACACGCATGCACGTGCACGTGCATTACAAAATTTGTACTCTAACTTTGGAATCAGTCTAACTTTTTTGTTGTTCATTGAAATGGCTTGATATTCATATCACACGTAGACATTGAGACACACAACTGATTTGTATGGTCAAAATTACCAATTTGCACGCGCATGCACGTGTGCTTCATTTTGATTGGATAATACTAAAACGTTTGTAACTATCTTATTTATGAAGCGAATGAGATGATATTCACAGCATACGTAGACAATATGTGTATCTATATACCGGTGTAACAAAAATATGCCCACGCGCATGCGCGTACAACGTTTTTCAAATGTTCAATTTTTAAAGGACGACAACGTTTTTGTTTTTCATCAAATTCTATTGATATTAGGGATTTTGATGTGTCTTGGTACTCCTTACAAATTGTTGTGGTTAGAATTATTGCTCATCACGTGCATGCACGTGTGCTGAATTCTGATTGAACGATTTTAAAATCGTATATTTGGTAGAAACGTCATGAAATTCATATTGTGGGTATATGATACAAATGCCTGTTGAACGACATCAACAAAAATTCGGAATCATACACGCGTGCGCGTGTATGCACGTGCAACGCTTTCTTTCATTTCTTGGTACTGAAATGACCATATTGAACGTACTACATGTAATTAAAGGCTAAAATAAAATGATTTTTTGCTATAGATTCACAAGGACATCACTTTTTAATTGGATGAGGTTTGGGGAACATCTGTAACGGTCCCCGTTACAATTAGAACTAGTTCAATTATAATATTTATCTAAAGTATACTGTATATTTGGAAGGAATCAACTCCACATCAAGCAAACACTATCATAGCGTACCATTACATCATATTTATTAACATTTTAACTTTGACACTTCATAACATTGCTTCAATAAAGATTATTTTCCTATTTGTCAGAACTTGGATAATTTTTGAAGTAGTTAAGGACAATTTTTGGTTTCGGTTTATTTGAGGCCACTTACTACAAACTTTAAAAAAAAAATTCTGAAAATGATTAATTGATTGTATCTTGTTTAACGTCTCTCTTAAGAATTTTTCACTCATATGGAGACGTCACCAAGACCGGTGAAGAGCATCAAAGTTAGGCCTATACTCGGCGCTTACGGTCATTGAGCAGTGAGGGTTCTTTAGTGTGCAACATCTACTGTGACACGGGACATCCGTTTTTAAAGTCATCTCCGACGACCCGCTACATTCACACCTGATGCCGAGCATTTCACGATGAAACTGTCACTACATGTTTTAACAACTTGGGTCTGTAGTGGCTGGCCTTCCACATGCGGGGTGAACGCTCTAGACGCTCTACAAGTGCGATACACGTCTAGACCACCGCGGCGGTGATGATGAATCTAAATATTACATTCAGTCCTTCATTCATTTTATTCTTAATAAACATAAACGTACTGTTCATTTTCAAACCTTTTTAACAATGATAAAATGAATACTACATTTATGTTTATAAAAGTAAAATAAATAAAGCCTAGGACTAAATGCATGTTTCATTCACATATTGAAAAAGTAGGGTAACAGACAGTAAATAGGGATCTTCTACCGCCTCGCCAGTGAGCAAGCTTTCCTAGTGATGTGATAGAGTCTCTCTCTTGATCATGCAAGAGGAATGCATTATGAAATACTTGATAAATCTGTTGAAAGTGTAATATAATACAGATTAATTTGCCTTCATGCCAGATTAATCTCATTTAATTGACGGAAGAACTGTTTTCCAATGTTGGCCGATCTAAAAATCGAACGAATTAATCAAAACCAAAGCCATCATAGTACGAGTTAATGTGCAGATAGCACTTCCTTTTCCGTCCCAGACGCGAGTAGATTAGCACTGAAACATAGCAGATGCTCTCTAAGAATTTTCCATCGACATCTTCATCATGCCTCACAATAGGAGAATTTTCCATCGACATCATGAGAAGTACTACTGACGGGGTGTAATTCGCCACTGTCGAGGAGGCCTCACAATAGGAGAAGCGGAAGGGAGTGATTTGAATACTTCATCTTCCCAGCTCAAGCACGGGGGAGACGACGCGCCACGAGATACGGAACGAACAACCGCTCCAACACATCAACGTCAAATGCCACAGCATTGACGAGGAAACAGGCACTCTATTGGGTGAGTCAGAAACCAATATTTTGCTACCTCCAGCTCCAGTCGACAAAATATTCCCACATACCCCAATTGGCGCCCACGTGCCACAATATAAAATCAAAATATTCCCACATACAACACGTACAAGTAGTGCCGAAATCAGCGCTCTCCATTTCATAAATCTAATTCAAACCCCGATTTTTCTCAACCCAATTGGCGCCCACGTGCCACGTAAAATCTGGGAGGGTATATATATTCATCGGGCTATCCTTTTGAAATCTGCGTGGGAAATCTAGGATCCCGTGGACACGCTCGGTCAGATTCGTATACAGTTTTTTACTAAATTCATCATAACAAAAAGAGCCATGTACTCTAACAATTCCACACTGTGTTTGTGTGTTGGTGATCACTTCTTTCTTTGCTTGTAACAGGTATATGTACTTTTCATGCTGCCCCTTGGGGGCCCCTGGTTGGGGGGTGGGGGTGTTTTCTATACGTGATGTCTCCATGTGCCTAGTGAAGCGAATCCTCGCACATGTTGTCTATTGACGAATAACGTCTGCCTGTAATTTTCTAGCATTAGGTTAGAAATGTACAAAACAAGGGTCCTGAACTCTTGAAATACTGGAGGGATTTAGAATGGCAGTCTACCGATCTGGGAACGGGTGGTTTACATATATGAACAGTCTCGGATCCACACTCATCTGGGGAATCATAAACCCTGGACAATTCTGTCCCTCACGACAATTACCTACCCACACAGGCCCAGAATCAACACTAATATATATCTTAAAGTTGTCCGTATTAGGTGGGGGTGTAATTCCTCTTGCAACATATATGTTGCCAATCTTGCTTAGGGCTATACGATCCGTGGATATCGACCTGGATAGCTCAGTGGTTGAGCTCCTGTCTGGTAGTGCAGGGGGTCCTTGGTTCGATTCCTGGTCCAGACAAAGAGTTTCTCCTCTCTCCTATATATACTAATACATTTATATATTTACTACATTTGGTGCTGTTGACTACCCCTGGTCTTGCAGTCGCAGGTCCTGTCAGGGGTCAGAATCTGGGTTATGTGTCTTCGAGGGGGAAGACTGTTTAAGGAGGGAGGTATGTAGTAATTAGGGATATACGGACCGTGAATGTCGGCCTGGATAGCTCAGTCGTTGGAGCACCTGACTAGTAATGCAGGGGTTCCCGGTACAGCCGAAGAGAGTTTCTCCTATCTCCTATATATAATTCAATATATAAATACTACAAATTTGTTGGTACTCCTGTAGCTGAGTTTTGCAACACATCTTTATAATCATCTAACAAAGGGTTTGTTGTCCCTTATCCTGGGGGAAGGTATCCCCTGAGTAATGGAGGAACATCATATCGATGTATGTGGCGGGTCCGTAGGGATGGATGGGAGGGTTGTGGGCATATCTGGCTCGTTGTTTCCCTGCTCAGCCATTATGCATAGTGGTGGGCGCAATGTTGGGTAGACAGGTTGTCTACAAATGTATGCCATGTAGGCATGTTATCAAGTAAAAAATGTTGGGTAGACAGGTTGTCTACAAATGTATGCCACGTAAGGCAAAGTTTTCGATTGGGGTCATAACAAAGCCTGCAGGCTTGGGGCCCTCTCCACCTCTCATAACAGGAGGAGAGACTTAGTACTGGAGTACTTGGGTAGAGAAGTACTACTAACCAGAAGCAATCACCGGGAAACAGGGTATACAGATGTGCTCTCAACCATCTCGGACCCAAATGTCTAGTACCTAAATTTGGGATCCTTGGCACCTGCACCCAACGCAGGGCCACTGGTTTTGCCCGGTACTTATTATTCGGTATACCAGCTATCCCTTCTGGACCCAGTTTTTTATTGTATATCCCACAATGCGGCCGTTTCAATGCCAATTCCCTAATGTCCATCACAGTTCGGAACATACGTTGTACCCTTTTGATTAGTCTTTAATAACCATAATAAACTATAATACTCTTGTTGTCTAGTTGGCATCAGGAATGGTAATGGGTATGTGAATATCACCAAATGCAAGGAATCTTATGTTTGTAAGCATTCCTACCTGACTGTTCAATTAATTAGATACTCTTAATTACAACACCTTTTGCGAAAGGGGTAGCAAATTTTGACTGTTAAAATTTTACTCTAAAATGACACAATCAATACATTTTCAATCATATGTTCAACTCATGTAGAATTGACCTCATGAAATGCATCATGCTTACTTTATAATTCTATCATTTTCCTTCAATTTGAAAGTGTTGACGCTCTGTAGTATATATTCCCATCAACCTATAACTTCAACAACACTTTTGGACTGAATTTTCAAAATAACAATATCCATTACCTATGAATAAGATTTTTTGGTTCACGAGGGGGGGGGGGGGGTGCTTTAAAAAACTATTTCCTAATTAGTTATTATAATTCCTTAAGTTTAACCAAGTTATAGAGTTTTTATCTTTTTATCGACAATTGATATCAGTTTAATGAAAATTGATATGAATAGATATGCAACCTGAAAAAATAAAATTGTCTGTAAGGATTGGGCGTTAAAACAGTACTATTCCCTGGGTCCTTTTATCGCATGGAATTTATTTTTGATTATGATTTATTTCTCATTTATGTCCAATACAGTAGGAAAACTTAGTATAGTGTTATGTAGGGAAGGGCAATATATCACAAATTTGAACATCATAGAAAATAAACAAGTTCCTAATAGTTTGGGATTTTAATAGTTGTAATTTACTACCAGAAAATCCCCCAAACATATATTAACCTATGCGTTCATTTTTGTGCATCATAACGTTATATAGTTTCCATGCTAAAAAACAATACTAAGTTTAAACGACTGTAAAACGAAAGTAGAAAAAATATTGTAAAAAAATCGTATTTGTCTGTCGCCATCTTGGACTAGGGTAACGCACTTTTCCCTAGTCCGTTCCTACAAAGTGCATTTATTAGTTTGTGTGGAGTATGAATATAATTGTTAATTAACATCTTGGTATCAAATGTTCATGGTGGAAATTCTTTTCTAATTCAAAATTCTTGCGACTTGGCACTCCAGCTATATCTTCACAATTAACAGGACATAGAATTTTTTCCAACCCATAAAGACAAGTAGTTTTGATTTATAACCCCCGTGGTTTAACAGGCCCATGTTCTTTAGATTATTAATGTGCCATTTGTCGCTCGATATATGTTCCTTCATCTTCACCTTGCATGCAATAAAAGAAATTTACGAGGTGGGAACCCGCACGCAATCGCGTAGATTTTTCAATATCCATTTAAAATGTCTATTTAGGAGAGGTTATAAACGCCCAATACTTAAACAGCATCAGCTGAAAATATATGTATAAGATATCGCAAAATGGCACAATGGGTCTCATGGTTGATTATTCAAAGCACATACGTAGTCATATTTTCCGTATGAAGACCTTTAACCATATTTTAAAACCACTATTCATTAATCAATAGACTTTTCATATCCCTTATGATAATAAAAACAGAATTACTTAAAAGAAATACCTCTAAAATTAAATCTTTGAAAGTATACGGCAAGGTTTATGCTTTATATGGATATTTTTGAAATATCCTCTACTTTTACTTGGCAAACATCCATCAAGTAAATAGAAGTTTTCAATAAAAAGATGATGTGAAACACATCTTTCTTTAAAATGTCGCAAAATTTTGTCGAAAGGTGGTTTTCCTCTTGATATGCTTTTCTTATTAAAATTCTTGTACGAATGCAGAAAAGGATATGTTCCTTTTTTTCATTAAGAATAAACAACGCTTGCTGCCATGAACTGCTATAAGAAAATATCATTTTTTTGTACAATCAAGTATTAGTACATCTTTATATATTGCCCTTTAAGTGTTGGAAAAGATAGGCGTTTTGCTAATATTCAAATAGGGAAAAGTAAGTACACCCTGCAACGTAAAAGATTCTCCTTTTTGATCAGCTTATTGTGCAATAATTCTCGATAGTTTTTATGTTATGGCAAATTGAAAATGGGAATTACTTGGAAATTAGTGACAAAATGTCGCTGAAACTTATCAACACACGCCGCACAATAAAGTAGTGAAAACTATGTCAAATGGCCCTCGTTGGTAAGAATGCTTTTTATACACAAAAATGATATTCATACATGTAAATAAAATCATCCTTGTATTCTCTGTTTATTTTTAAATATAACACATAGAATAGAATACAACAGATTCTTTGCCATAAATGTATTCCACAAAGGATATTATATTATATCGATTTACAGAATCACCTGTATGAACACTGCAAATAAGTTGAGTACAAAGTAATGATGTTAAAATAAAAATGATCCCCGGTAAACATTTTTGGCAGTCATTTGCATTAAAGCACCAGTAACTTAATTCATTTTTTCTTTATGTTTTAACAAGTGATTGATTTACATAAGTTCATAAAGAATCTATGTTATGTTGAATTCTCTCTATCAGCTTGACTTCTGATTTCAATTTCATTTAGTTAAAATCCTCAAATTCATGAAGATGACGAAAAGTTAAAAATATTGAAAAAAAGTATTAACATTTTTAAACCAAATATTTTAAGTTTAAAACGTACACTGCTAAAATATATATTGTCGTTTTCAGTAATTCCCAATACATGCTTTTACAGAAAATTTAGAGGTTTCAACTACTAACTGTACTTAAAATGACTAAAAGTTGAATTTTGATGTTTGTTATAAAAAGTGATAAATGAATGGTAGATGTATGAGAAAGATTTATAATTGATTTATTAGGTTTTTGTGTAATGCGAATATAATTGTTAATATCTTGTGAACAAATGTGCATGGGGAAAATATTTTCAAATTCAAAATTCTTGCGACTTGACTCTCAACCGATATATTTTCAATTACTTTCTTAGCGGCGGGTAATTTGAAATATATATAGATTAATCGTTAAGCAAGGATTGTTGTTGTCAAAGACTGTCATTTACGATATCAGTAAGTAATACTTTATTCATAAAAGCGACTATCTGGTTAGTGTTGGCTTTCCCTTTAAATAAAACACATCTTTCTTTAAAAATGTAGCAAAGTTCTGTTGCGAGGTGGCTTTCATCTTGATACTTTAAAAAAAAGAAAGATATCGTACGAATCGTACGAATACCGCATTTTTCATATATTGTAAAAGGACATGTTTCTTGTTGAAATATGTATAAAAATGTTTGCTGTTTGTAACTGCTATAAGAAAATATCAATTTCTTGTATATGCATGTTTTCTTACGCCTTTATTTTAAGAGATTAAATATATAGGTGTTTGCTAATATTCAAATAGGGAACATTAAGTACACCCTGTAACAGTAGACGGAATGCTCTTGTTTGATGAGCTTATTTGTGCAATAATTCTCGGTAATTTTTATGCTAAAACAAATTGAAATTGGGGATTACTATGCGATTGCTTTGAAATTAGTGACACAATAAAGCAATTAAAACATATTGGTATTGCTTTTTATACACACAAATAATATATATATATGTATATATATATATATATATATATATATATATATATATATTTAGATAAAGTCATCCTTGTATTCTCTGGTTTTTAAAACATAAAACCTACAATGACAGGTTTGCAAATCATCGTATGAAGTACATGTAATTTCATATATCACATTCCCTGTGGGGATCCGAATTAAAATAGGATCTCGATATCCAAATTTTCAAATAATAAATTTCAAATAATACATGATGTTTATATTTAGATTTCAATGTTTTATCTAATCTTTTGTTATGAATTTAGTCCACTATTGCAGCGCCCATAAGATGCGTTTCATGATTTTTAATTGATTGTTTAACGTCCCTCTTTAGAATAGTTTACTCATATGCAGACGTCATGCCGTCTCATCCAAAGGACTACCCCATTTCTTTGCATCTTACGACAAAAAATGAATATCGAGAATATCGTCAACTTCCCATATTTGATAGCGAACAGTGATCAATCTCATAACTCATATAAGCAATGCGAAATAAAGAGTTGGACAAAAACAGATCCCTGGACACACCAGAGGTTGGATCAGGTGCCTAGGAGTAGTAAGCGTCCCCTGTCGACCGGTTACACACGCCATGAACCCCAGATTCCGATCAGGTAATCGGAAGTATCCGTGGTAAAAATCAGTGTGCCAAAAACGGAATAACAATTGGAATGAAACACGTCATACAACATTTGACCCAATGATAGGTTGTATTGGTAAACCAGTTCGTTATAACGACCATAGAATTTGCGAAATGCTGACTTTAAACGAAACCACCAAAACCACTGTACCATCAACTGGTTTTTCAGTAGCTTGCTCCGATTTAAAAACCGACCACACACAGAACAAAATCTTGCGTATCGAATCAGTTGAGAGTTATAAACACCACATGTAGGTGATAATGGAATATTGCTACATAAATAAGGGAAGTTATCGATGGAGAAGCTGAAATCATCCCGTTTGTCATAAAGTTGAGTTGTTAGTTTGTCGTTGATATCTACTTTCAATAAAATATCTAAGTATAAAGCAGAAGTGGACGACTGTGCGGTGTCTTTTATTTCTAGTTCACTGGAATCTATCGAATCGACATCTGAATGCAAATTATTCTGAATAGATAAAACGTCGTCGATACATTAAAATGTCGAATTGAAGGCCATATCAAGAATATTTTCCTTCTCATATAGAAGTTTTTTTTAAAATAAATTCTGCTTCATAGGAATATAAAAACAGGTCAGCTAGCAAAGGCACACGGTTCGTGGCTATAGGGATTCTAAAAGACTGTTGAAGACCTGATCACCAGAGACCACGAAGATATTGTCAATGAGGAACTCTAGCATATTTTCATTTGGACTTAAGAGTACTTGTACATGGAATTAAAGGGGTGTTTAACAAAGTGATTTTTGTATGACTGATCACTAGATATGAATATTTCCGTTTTCCATTTTTGTTGAAATTGCAACTGTCTATGATGTCAAAAAGTCTACTCTTTAATTCATAGTGAGGAATGGTCGTGTAAAATGTTGATAAGTCATAAGTTTTGCGATTTCAAGTTTACTAAAAGTTCTTTAGAATTTTGTAGAATCCACATTTGAGATACACCACTTCTGGCATATGTAATCGCACAGTAAGTTTGAAGTTTCTCCTTCACAGCTATTAATAGTTTCGTGAGGAGCAAAGATAGGGGCTTGGTAGAGGACTTACTGGATCCAGCAATGTATCTTTGTTTGTAAGAGTTTTTATGTAGTTTAGGAATCCAGTATCGGTACGGTAACTCATATTCATTCGACCCATTGACTTGGATCTTAAATGTTTCTAAAACTGGAGCATGGTTTTGAAGAATTTCATTTTCTAAAAGGGCAGTTCGAGTTGAAGTACCATTACCAAAAGTGGAATCTATGCAAGGTTTTTTTTTAAATGCCATTTTAATAATGAGCCTTACAAACAAACACAATGTTGTTACAAGCTTTATCAGCTGGAACCAAAACATATTCCTCATGTAACCTATCTAATTCCTTTATCACTCTGGTTTACTAAACACAGAATGATAGATAGTACGTACTTTTGTTTTGATATGGCTAATGCGGGATTTTAATATTCCTCTTATACTTTTAATATATTCTGAGAATGTATCAAGGTCTTCTTTATTATTAGCCCATCATCTGACATAATCTTCGACAGAATTCATAATAGAGATGAAGGTCTGTCGCCAATTGAAAGACCGAGGACCTCTGTATCTATGAACTTTTAGAAGAAGTGATTTTAGGTCCTCATTTTCAACTATATCAACATCACCAGTAATGACATGTTCAGCTGGACTATAGTTGAAAGAAGATGAAGAACAAGAACACGTTGGTGGGTTTTGTGTAATATGGTCTATATCTAGGCACTGTAAAGTTTGTTGATAATTAAAAGTTTGGATGCAATGGTAGAAATCTACTTGTAGGAAATACAAGGTGTAGACTTGAACTTAAAATAAGTTGGAATATGCGACTGAACTTTTTCATGACAGACTATTGCTTATGTTGACGGCATCTATTCCTTTGTTTGTAAATTTGACCGTGGGGAATTGGTGGCATGATTTAAAAAGGAATATTATCTATGACCCGTGGTGGTTTAAAGGACCTGTGATTGGCAACATCCATAATCATAGAGTTCATTTATAATCAGGTGTTGAACAATCCAAGTATAAACTACATGTGTTTTCCTCAAATAACCTATGTAAAACTCTCAATGGAACAGAGTAAAGATTTGTACGAATATGATGTGAACCTAACTAATTGTCTGTTGACGTAAGGTAAAAATGAATCAATCGTGACATCATTTATGCTTGATCTTTTATATGAACGATGCTCATGACTGTGTTTCCGTCTTTGAGTACAACATGTATTGGGAAAGAGTCCCATCACATTCACGTTATTTCCTTGTGGACTAGTAAAATTTCAACATCATAGAAATTATCATTCCATCCATATGGATATACAGTACCTAGAGTCCTGATCCAGTGATCTTTTTATTGTCTACGAAAAGGGGTACTTAATGTTAATAACATCCCATTATCACCTGCATATATTGTCTCTAAAAGGATTTGGTAATCAAAAGTTTGTTCTATTTATGATCGGGTTTTAAATCGAAACAGACTATTGGCAAAAACGTTGATGTTACAGGGGTTATAAAACTCTTGTTTAAAACAGCATTTTGCATATTACTATTAAGGTCATAATAAGGATGATTTTGCCAATACAGCTTGTCCTTGGTTCGAATGTTGTCTGATGTGTTTCATTCCAACTGTTAGGCGTTTTTGCTCTGATTTTGACAACGGGTCACTCCATATACCTGATCAAGATATTGAGCTCACAACGGATGTGACCGAACAGTGATAGCAAACGAAGATCAATATCATATCTGAAAATGGATATACTAGACATTGGCTGAAGAGTAAAACATATTAAAGTATCGCCACTAGATTGATGAGGTAAACTGTAGTCAAAATCAGTGTGAAATGAACGACACAACAAAAGGTATGAAAGAAGTCAGAAAATGATCAATTTACCCAATCATATTATAGAAACTAGATTTCAAGTCTGACGGATTAAAACCTTCCCCCTTCCCCTTCTGTTGGTTATGAATAAAGTTTTGAACTGTTGAAAAAATAAAGCAGTTCAAAATAATCGACAACTTGTCACCACTTCATAGTCATAGTGGAAATTCCAATAAAATGATTTACCATTCATGAACTCTATGACGTTTAATTTCTTTTTAAAATATTGCAATCATGAAGTATTTACTATCTATTCATATTCAATATTATTCATAATTGTCAATTTGCTTGAAGTCGAAACATATCTGATCATTATTGCTTGTGGGAATAATGAGATTGATTACTGTTAGTTATCTAGACCTTTCATTAAAAGAACCACACGCCATATTTTGTAACAGGCTTGTGTTCCTTGACTGATTCGATGTGATTATCAGTATGTAGTTCCTGGTGCTTCATTTATAAGTAGGCTGGTTTTAGGACAGATTGCTCTATGACACTTAAAATGCCATATATTTAACTGCATTATCAAACATTTCTGTACAAAATATTACTTTAGGCTTCAATTTTCGTGACTGATATCTCTCAACTAACAACAATACAATATTGTTTATATGTTTAAGAGACTTGACTTAATCCTGAAAAAAATAATTTTCCTTATATTCTGAAGAAGTTGATATATTGCATGATATTACCCCAGGAATTAAGTTTCGCATAGATTCAAATTTCATATATGTTGAAATTGCTTAGGAGTATGGCGATGGGAAATAAGAAACGAAAACATCAAAGATTTAAAACCAAAACTTAATGTGTGGAGGATAAATGCTTATTTTCTTATGTAATACATGGAAGGTGAAGATAACGAACAGTGATCAATCTCATAACTCCTACAAGTAATGCAAAATAGATAGTTGGGCAAACACAGACCCCTGGATACACCAGATGTGGAATCAGTTGCATAGGAGGATTAAGCATCCCCTGTTGACCGGTCACACCCGCCGTGAGCCCTATATCCTGTTCAGGTAAACGAAGTTATCCACAGTCAAAATCAGTGTGCCAAGAACCGCTTAACAATCGGTATGACACACGTCAGACAGCATTTGACCCAATGCGAGGTTGTATTGACGAACTAGATCGTTATAACGACCATAGAATTTGCGAAATGCTGACTTCAATCGAGACTATTGAAAACCCTGTACTATCAACTTGTTTGTCAGTAGCTTACCTCGATTTAAAAACTGACTATACCCAGAACAAGCTCTTGCATATCGAATCAGTTGAGATATATAAACACCATATGCAGGTGATAATGGAATATTGCTACATAAATGTGGAAAGTTGACGATGTAGAAGCTGAAATCATCCCGTTTGTCATACAGTTGAGTTGTTAGTTTGCCGTTAATGTCTACTTTCAATAAAATATCTATACCTTTCATTTTCCTTATCACATAGATAATTCCCACCGTGTTCACGAGAATATAATAGTGAATACATCTATGCAGGATAGTTCCACTTCTACATTTAAATACATCGATGACGTATTATCTATTAATAATAATAATTTTCATTCATAAGAAGATTCGATTTATCCCTTTGAATTCGAAATAAAGGACATCAAATAGTCGTCCACGTCTACTTCATAATTGGATATTTTATTGGAAATAGATACCAACGGCAAATTAAATCAATTCTATGACAAAAGGGATGATTTCGTCAACTTCCTATATTCATGTAACAATATCCATTACCACCTGTATATGATGTTTATTTCTTTGATGATTCGAAACACTTGCTTGTTCTGAGTATGATCAGGGTTTTGTAACTCGAGGCAGGCTATTGACAAGCGGGTTCATGTTATAGGGGTTTCAATAGTCTCGTTTAAAGTAAGCATTTCTCAAATTTTATTGCCGTTTTAACGATCTAATTTGCCAATACAACCTGTCATTGGATTGATTGTTCTCTGACGTGGATCATATCAATTGTTAGACAGTTCCTTTATCCACTGATTTTGACTGCAGATTACTCCGTTTACCTTCTTAAGATATAGAGCTCAGAGCGAGTGGAACCAGTTGACATAAGATCCTAAACACTTGGCACACTGATTTTGACTGCGGATAACTCCGTTTACCTGATCAGGATATGGGGCTCACGGCGGGTGTGACCGGTCAACAGGGGATGCTTACTCCTCCTAGGCACCTGATCCCACCTCTGGTGTGTCCAGGGGTCCGTGTTTGCCCAACTATCTTCGACGGGTGTATAAAAAACGAGAGAGTGGTGGATAACAGCAGAGTTTCGAAAATTTGTTCTAGATAGAGGTCTGCGTTATTACAGCGGTTGTTCAAGCGTCAATACGAGACATTTTACAACAAAGTACAGGTATGTTTACATTATACAGTCGTCTGCATCATATGCACTGCACAGTCGTTTGCATCATATACACCCATATATATATATATATATATATATATATATATATATATATATTTATTTATATCTCAGAGGTTAGTTCGAATTAACGAAAGTCCTCAATCAAAGTATCAGCAGTATTTATTTGCGTAGTTTTGATTATTAATGTTGTAGTAAACAACAACAGCCTCCCCCTCAAACGAATGTTGCTAAAACGCGGAACGGAACGAAAAACGGAACGGAATTTAAGAATTAGAATGATTAAAGTAGCTAAGATAACACGGGGGGGGGGGGGTGTCCTTTGTTTTGATTTAAATCAAAATTTTGTTAACTTGTTTACAGGCGGTAAAACAATTTTATCTAAAAATTCTGCACCTTTAAATAAATTGATTAAACGAAGTAAACGTTTATAGAAGAATTTAGAAAGCGTTTTACAAGAATTTTGAAAGTTCGGCCATAGCAGATGTGTTAGCGAGCAACGATACCTATTGAGCATAGAGTGGAAAGAATACACGTGGTTTTTATGCCCCCTTCTGGCAAATCGTCATTAATGCAAATGTACATATATTTACACAAAATACCGTGTGTGTGTGTGTGTGTGTGTACCTACAACAGGGAGTGTGGTATGTTTAAAACAACAATAATTCATGATCTTATTAATTCAACAAGTTAAACATCTTTTGTTTGATTTATTATTTCGACGTAGTGACCGCAGCACTCCAATCATAAATAGGGAGAACTTCTGGCAGTTTATTTCTAAACTAAATATTTGCATTGATAATGAGATGACCTTTTAATTCCATCCAAGCATAAATTCTCTGTTAGCCTTTTAGATTTTTCATATATTATAAAGTAAATCTGTTAATGTCTTACTGTGGATCGTAAAATTCATCTTTAATTTTCATTGGTTCTGTTTCAATCTGTCTTTCCCACTGTATCTTTTCGGGTTCAACACTAATCTGCAGGTACGAACTTTCACATAAATTCATCCTAAATGAGGCAAACCTTTCATACACACCGGACTCGTTCGCTTTTAGATTTGATGTGATATATAAATGTATATTATACCAGGTGTAGAATTAAATTCAAATTCAAATATCTTAAAAAATATCTAGTGCGAATAAAAATCAATGGTGCTTTACAAAGGCTACGTTTGGGGGAAATTATGGAAAAATTATCATACCTTTTACAATGTTGTTAGCGCGAGGGTGGGGTGGGTGGGGTGCGGGTGGGGGGGGGGGCTTTTATTCATTGGATATAGCATTTGAAAGGGGTTAAATTATAATTGAAGTTTTTTCGAGGATGATTATTTCATTTATATCTTCTTTATTTGTAAAACAACATACTTTCACAAGTAGGGCAGAGAATTGCAACAACAACAAAATAAATAAATGATGGTACCCACAGGCGCTTGCTTGGTATTGTTCATGGTAAGTTAATGGTTTTAAAATAAATATGCATTAGTATGGAGTATTTGAAACGGCGGATTCTGTGGATGACTTCCCGCTCTCTCTCTGTGATTTCTGCTTCCCTCGTTCATACAATATTTTCCCTTCCGTTCCGTCTTCCGTTCGGCGTTTTAGCAACAACCCACCCCAAACACCTCGAGTGCAAATGCTTAAACACTAGAACAGAATTAAACGTATTCCTGTTGTGTATAAAATGGATAGATGTATAAAGTCATATTTCATTCTACGTTTTTGAACGTTTTATAGTTTCATTTTGAAATGTACCTAAATTTTATTTCATCAAGATATTTCTGGAAAATGAAAACAGTACTGACACTAATGATATCAGTGACATATAAAAGTCCCACGAGTCAGTTTTGTTTTTTCCGTGTAGCTGCAGTAATATTATAGTTTATTCATTTTGGTATGTAAAACGGCATACAGGGGCAGATTCGGCAATTCAAGCAGGAGAGAGAGAGAGAGAGAGAGAGAGAGAGAGAGAGAGAGGCGACTGGCATAATCTATGGGTTCTAGAATTTAAAGCTGACAGGAATTAATAGATATAGTAGAATTCTCATTGTCTGTCATATTTTTCTGCTTATCTGCCATATTAGAGGTATGTCCTATTGTAAAATGTATCGGGGTTCGCATGGTTTATAAGGAGGCAAGTATTGCTACGCTTCACTTCACATCAGTGTCTTCGATTTAACTGTTGGGGTAGCCTCGACAGGTAACACGTACATCTCCGATACTAATGTATAGGACATCAAAAACAAATGAAATCACGTTTTGGAACACCATGCAGTGCTAACAATTCCAATAAAAATATCATACAGTAATAAATCATTCTAAAAGCTTTGGATAAATAAATTTAGAATGGCTTTTCTTTATGTGAATGTATACATGTACGTGTACAGTTGGTGTAAACATGTCAAAATTATACAAAAAACGCTAAGAAATGTTTTATCTATTGATAGAATGGAATAAGCAAAGGGCAAAACATTTACACCATTCACATTGACTTCATGCAAATACATAAATACTACTGTATGTGTGCTCGCCTGGAAAGCGTATCGAATGCGGTCGACTATTTAGCTGTGCAGGGTTTGACATTTACTTTTTTGAGCACTAGACCAGTCGCGCTACTTCAAATGATTTTTACTAGACCTGACTTTGTATCCACTAGCCCTGACCAACTTTCCAGAAAAAAACCCTGATAGTTTCTCCATATTTAAATACTTCATGTAGATGACAAACCTTTACGACGTAATTTATTAACTTGATAAACACTTATCATAGTCAATTCAAATAAACTGTTTAAAATTAACATCGAGTAGATGTCGTAAAACATCACTACCGACCGCGACTTATTTATTAGAACTAAAAATAGAGATTATTCCACCACACGGTTCAAGATTGGTAGTTTCTTATTATTTAACACGACCAGTCGGACTAGTAAATCGACATTTTACCCAACAGGACATATCATTTAGTAGACTAGGTCGGTCGGACGTGCCTTAGTGTCAAACCCTGCACTGTGTCTACTCATATTATCTGTAAAGGACCGCAGGTGTACATGTGCACTTTTCGATAATACTATCAATACAAATGTAGTGGTAAAACTCCCTTTATTTGCATAATCCATGAAACAAAACTATAAACTGCATTTGTATTCCTAATGACCGCTGTACACACCGCGACACACTTGCATGTAGCCCGTGCCGATCAGCTATCTTCAATCAGGGGAAGTATCAGAGTAGAATATTTATCCTATATTGTGGATGAATCCTTATACCGTAGGATTCACTGGTCAGAGTGTTGCACATTTGTAAATCGGGAAATCATAAAGATACATAAACGCCTCATGCATGTATAATTTACATATGCAACACTGTACGAGAGTATGGGATTGAAGAGAGAGAGAGAGAGAGAGAGAGAGAGAGAGAGAGAGAGAGAGAAGAGAGAGAGAGAGAGAGAGAGAGATAATTCAAACGATGATCTTGTAATAATTGCGTTCTTATTAAGACAAATAATATCGTTAATACAATGAAAGAGAACACTAACGCAATATTGCTCTCATCAATTGATAGTACAGATTTAATTGATTCATTTAAAGCACGCAATAATTAAACATTAAACGTATCATCAAATAATGTTATCTTCGATTACTTCATTTTATGCTAATTTGGTACTCATTAGATCTTATATATCTATGACATTTCGTGTTATTACATTTTGCGTTGAACTCGATGCAAATTATGCTTATACAAAATATAATTATTGAGTTTATCATATTCTGCGTCGTTATCAGGCACATTGAATCTAGGGGAGAGGACGAGTGGGCCTGTCCCCACCTTTATTAACAATATCCATTATTTATTATAAAATATAGATTGGGTGCTCGCCACTTGGCCCTAGCTTGAAAGTTCTGATATAATAGTATAAGACACCCAACACTAGAAATTAAGAAAATGAAGATGGGTTAAAACAAAATTATGAGGCACTTATAGTGAAGAACACTAGCCACCCCGTCACAACCCAACGATTGAAGAAAATGTAGAATGGGGGAAATTATTGAGGCAGTCAAAGTAAAAGACTCTTTAACCCCCCTCCCCCATATGACTTTAAACATCGGGCGGAACATCTTGGTTTGTTCTTGTTTTTTGCTGTTTTTGTTCATCCCTTTTTTATCATTATTTGAAGAGTCCACCCCCCCCCCCCCCCCATGACGATACTTGCCTGGTTATCACATTTTGCATTGCAACACATGTATACTGCTTGCATGATGAAGAAATGCACACCTTACTAAGTTTTCCTTCAATTACACAATGTAAGGAATGATAAACAAAAATCATAAAACAAAATGCATAAAGACCAAGATATTTTAAAATTCAAATTTATTCTATAAGATATTAGGATTCGTAAATCAGTACAACTTGTGTTGAGTTTTTATTATATATGATGCAATGTCAATATACTATAATGCATAAGTGGGATTTGCAAAAGGCAAGGGCATAGATATTTTCTTTTTTGATTAGGAATATGAAAGGTGAAGATAACGAACAGTGATCAATCTCATAACTCCTGTAAGCAATACAAAATAGAGAGTTGGGCAAACACGGACCCCTGCGTATACCAGAGGTGAGATCAGGTATATATCTCTGCCCTTGCTATTTGTTTTTGTATGCAGGAATAATTTGTCTTGTTGTATTTGTTTGATCAAGTTTCCTCTCTTTTTTGGATAAGAAATATTTTTATCAAAATTGATTCTCGAAACTGTATGCATAATGCAAAGTGAATAACTTGTATATTCTACTCAATTTTCATTGAGTTATCCCACTTAGTAATTGATGCAAGCAGCTTAAGTACAAGTTATCTAACCCGGGTATTAAAGGAGGCGCTACTGCAGCAACCTCTCTCTTTGCTCGTAACAATCCAGATGTGAGGTTGGTTGTGTTTTTGAATAAGAAATGTCTTGCCATTAGCATTAAAGATACAATCTAAAATTGCAATTAAGATTAGTAACGTTTTATTATTTGATTGATTTGTAAATAAGGCGGTATTTCTCCATTTATTGCCTATATTATATTGGATTTTACGTTTGTTTAGATGTACATTATGTACATGTGGGACATGTACATGTAATTCTCGCGCAATGTGGGTTTTGGTTAATCAAAATCGTTTGCTAATGCTGCTTGTAATGTGTATTCTTGTTTCTCTTTATTTGGGTCAACAATATGCCACGCACTAAAAGAACCATCAGGACCCCTCGTCGATTCGACCCGGAGGTCAACTTGGAGACTCGAGGCCGGCCTAGAACCACCAGGCGGAGGAACCCAAGCCCTCCAAACTTTCCTACCACTGCGGAGAACCAACCGCAGTTGTACATTATCATGGATTTATGGTTTTGGAGTGAGGACCTTGATTGCTTTAACTATATTTCAACAGTAATGAAATAGGGTTTGGCATGATTCTAATGCACTTGTCCAACATAATACGCAATGCAATAATTTATTAATTGATTGGTGGTATAATGTTAAACGTCCCACTCGATAATCTGGCACTGATATGGAGACGCCACCATTGTAGGTGAAGAGCTGCACCATTTAGGTATATCCTCTGCGTTTATGACCTTTGGGCAGGAATGTATCTTCATCGTGCCACACCTGCTGTGACACTGGACCTCAGTTTTTGTGGTCTTATCTTAAGAATCAACCCATTTAATCGCCTCTTGCGACTAGCGAGGGGTACTTATTCGCAATTCAAACTTAGATATCCATTGGAAAAATAATTTTGAAAGATGCAGCAAGAACATATATCGTAGAGAGTATGTTATATGAAAATACGGATGTATATTTAATTGCTGGGATAAAATCTTATGTTAAATATGTCATATGGTAACTATTAAGTTTGTTAAAAGGCTTGTTTTTGCTAATAGCACAAGTATGGCGAAGAGTACGAGTATATTCAAGGCAGAAACTTCCATGCGGGTATTACTGTCTTACAACAGCATATACGTTTTATTGTGTGGTAATATGAAAACTGTTAACTGTTTATCGCAAACTCGTTTGGATATTATTTGTTCAACATTTCCCAAAAATTGAATTACTGATGAAAAACTTAGGCATTATCTGTATTTGTTCTTATGTGGTATTCCAACCTCTGATACTTTTCCCCTGATTTATTTGATACACGTATTGCTATTTTCTTGATGCATATTATATTATGGTGTATTTAACATTTTCAAGTAAAAATCACTTGTAATTACTATTGTATGTCCCTTTTATAAAAAAAAAAAAAAGGACATTGTTTTAGACCCAAATCATGGTTCCGGTTGTAGATCAAGTGTTATCTGCTTCACATCTTAATAACCTTTTGCCCATTATTTACCATATCTAACATTGCTACAAAGAAGACGATTATTGGGTCAAAGATCAAGGTCAAATTACTATGTTGTAGTAAAAATATCGTATTTTCCGTGAATCATATGACAGTAAGTAAACTTGATATAATGGTTGCTTTCAAAGAGTACATGCCCCATATTGAATTTCAGGTCACAATACCAAAAGTGAAGATGGAATATGGAGTGAAAGTTTGTATTTGCAAATAAGCTTCAGCTTATCAGTACTCTCAGTACTTTGATTTTTTCCTTTATAATGATGTTTTTGAGGTTTCTTTAAAAGTTTTCGTAACAGACAATTCTAGCAGCAATTAAAGTGTAAATTAATTTATTAGTTTCATCTAAACGAATAAACAGGCTTTAAAAAGTATGAGGGTTAGTGTTTTACCTTTGCCACTTTATTTCAGACACGACAGGAAAATCGGAAGAGATAAATAAATAGAAAGATGTTTATCGTTCAAATAAAAGTGTCAAAGAATGAAAATAACATATTTGTATTGTACGAACATTGTCATTCAATCTTTATAAATCTCTAAAAAAAAAAAAAAAAAAAAAAAACCGGTAGAGAAAGGCAACAAACTTGGTACTGTATAAGTTTTACATCATAGCCCTTATCCATAGACGAATTTGACTCCACTTTTTTGGCACACTGTTTTCCCCTAAAATAGCTCCAAAACTTCATTGTTATTTTGGATTTCAAACATTTCGGTTGCGCATCACTGACGAGACATTATTTGTCGAAAAGCGCATCTGGTGCATCAAAATTGGTACCGTCTAAGTTTTACATTAAATATATCAAACTTTATTGTTATTTAGAGCGTTCCTAATTTATTGTATCAACCTCACACCGTGAACCTGTTTCCTCTAATGATGCTACACAGCAACCTTCACCGAGAATACAAAGCTAAATTGTAAACATATCAAATGTTCGATGTGGTCGATTTACTGCATGATATGTTAGGGAGTTGCTGAGTTTCGTGTTTTTTAATCTCTTAAAGGGACATAAACACAGTTTGGTCTGAACGTTTTCAAATTTTATTTGTTCATTTTTAATGTTTATAATGCTTAACTAAGATATTTCTAATGGTCAGCAAAACTCTCAAAATTCTTTGTTATGTAAACAAGGCTCATGTCATGAATACAATTAAACAGTTTCTAGTCTTTTTTACACCTCATTTTGTTTTATTCATGATACTTTCTACTAAACAATCGATATGTTAACGACAGCACGAGTATTGTTTGCATAACAAAAAATGTGAATGTTGTATCTCACTTGTAGCTCATTAACTGACACTCAAATGTTTGCTGACCATTAGAAATACTCTAGTTGAGCAATGTAAATATAAAAAAAAATTGAAAAATTTCAGGTCAAATCGGCCTCATTAAGAAATACCGCCTTATTTACAAATCAATCAAATAATAAAACGTTACTAATCTTAACTGCAATTTTAGATTGTATATTTAACGCTAATGGCAAGACATTTCTTATTCAAAAACACAACCAACCTCACATTTGATTGTTACAAGCAAAGAGAGAGGTTGCTGCAGGAGCGCCTCCTTTAATACCCGGGTTAGATAACTTGTACTTAAGCTGCTTGCATCAATTACTAAGTGGGATAACTCAATGAAAATTGCGCTTTCTCGATAAAACCATCTTTTTCACACGTCACCTTCACATGTACGTTTTCTTGTGTTTTATAGTAAATATTTAAAGATATCGGTGTTTTGCCTATATCTATATGTGACAATAGGGAAAAGTACATTCATCATGTAAAAGATGTGGTCTTGTTTGTGTTATGATTTTGATATTTATTATTTTACAATGAAACGAGATTGAGACTTGCTTTACAATCGTCGACAACAACAACAACTACAACAAAATATCGTCGGTGAAACCGATTGACGCGCGTCAAAACGCAAATGATATAAATAATCAATATACGATGACGATAAAATTTTTGCATCTTTTTTTCTTTTATTTCCGAAGTTTAAAAAATATCCATTTGTTTTTATCCTGACTTTTTTAGAAGTCATAGAACTAATAAGTAAAAGTTAAATTTACCGCGTCGTCCATGTACTTGCTCAATCGTTTTAAAGTCTTTTTTTCATTTTAGTATCTCTCTCAACCTGAAGATTATTCAACTTTTATAGATTCATTGCTCTATCAAATTCATTAAAACTGAAATTGAAATAGTTGCGTCTTTACATCCAGTCTGAGTGTCATTAAAATACGTGTGCAATTTGTGTGTTCCAGGACTCTTCTAAAATACTGATGTTAAATAAACTTGAACATTTTTGTATACGTGTATGACAACAGATAAAATGATTAAACAAACTTCTCGTCAGACAAGACTGAAACATATTCTCAGGCGGGGAGGGTGTGTGTGCATCTACACATCGTAATTAGCCAATTGATAAGAACATGTCACCTTGAATAAGAAGGCACAATAGAAAACAAAAAGAAAGAATCAAAATGTGATTGAGATATATTGAGAAATAAATCAAATATATAAATAAAACAAATAATGATTAACTACAGTAATGATCAACAGATTCTTCAATTATGTAAGCGAGTATGCGAGCAGATCTAACATCTAATTTTAATTAGAGTGTTGTATTTGACTCAATTTTAAACGTAAGGAAAACTGCATTCATTTCTAGAGGCAAAACATTATAAACACCCCTTTTTCACATTTCAATTACCCCAGCAGATTCTCATACCTTCTGTACGAATGTTAAATTTAAAATACCCGGATTAGCTTACCTTTGTTGTGGTAAAAGAATAACTTGAAATTTACGTAGAATATACAAGTTATTCACTTTGCATTATGCATACAGTTTCGAGAATCAATTTTGATAAAAATATTTCTTATCCAAAAAAGAGAGGAAGCTTGATCAAACAAATACAACAAGACAAATTATTCCTGTATACAAAAACAAATACCAAGGGCAGAGATATATACCTGATCTCACCTCTGGTATACCCAGGGGTCCGTGTTTGCCCAACTTTCTATTTTGTATTGCTTACAGGAGTTATGAGATTGATCACTGTTCGTTATCTTCACCTTTCATACTACTAATCAAAAAAGAAAATATCTATGCCCTTGCCTTTTGCAAATCCCACTTATGCATTAAAATATATTGACATTGCATCATATATAATAAAAACTCAACACAAATTTTACTGATTTACGAATACTAATATCTTATAGAATAAATTTGAATTTTAAAATATCTTGGTCTTTATGCATTTTGTTTTATGAGTTTTGTTTATCATTCCTTACATTGTGTAATTGAAGGAAAACTTAGTAAGGTGTGTATTTCTTCATCATGCAAGCAGTATACATGTGTTGCAACGCAAAATGTGATAACCAGGCAAGTATCGTCATGGGTGGAGGGTGGACTCTTCAAATAATGATAAAAAAGAGATGAACAAAAACAGCAAAAACAAGAACAAACCAAGATGTTCCGCCCGATGTTTTAAGTCCTATGGGGGGGGGGGGGGGGGGGGGCAGGTTAAAGAGTCTTACTTTGACTGCCTCAATAATTTTCCCCCATTCTACATTTTCTTCAATGATTGGGGTGTGACGGGGTGGCTAGTGTCCTTCACTATAAGTGCCTCATAATTTTGTTTTAACCCATCTTCATTTTCTTAATTTCTAGTGTTGGGTGTCTTATACTATTATATCAGAACTTTCAAGCTAGGGCCAAGTGGAGAGCACCCAATATATATTTTATAATAAATAATGGATATTGTTAATAAAGGTGGGGACAGGCCCACTTGTCCTCTCCCCTAGATTCAATGTGCCTGATAACGACGCAGAATATGATAAACTCAATAATTATATTTTGTATAAGCATAATTTGCATCGAGTTCAACGCAAAATGTAATAACACGAAATGGCATAGATATAGAAGATCTATTGAGTACCAAATTAGCATAAAATGAAGTAATCGAAGATAACATTATTTGATGATACGTTTAATGTTTAATTATTGCGTGCTTTAAATGAATCAATTAAATCTGTACTATCAATTGATGAGAGCAATATTGCGTTACTGTTCTCTATCATTGTATTAACGATATTATTTGTCTTAATAAGAGCACGATTATTACAAGATCATCGTTTGGATTTTCTCTCTCTTTCTCGTTCTCTCTCTGTGTGTGTCTCTGTCTCTCTCTGTCTCTCTCTCTCTCTCTCTCTCTCTCTCTCTGTCTCTCTCTCTCTCGTTCTCTCTGTCTCTCTCTGTCTCTCTCTCTCTCTCTCTCTCTCTCTCTCTCTCTCTCTCTCTCTCTCTTCAATCCCATACTCTCGTACAGTGCTGTATATGCAAATTATACATGCATGAGGCGTTTATGTATGTTAATCATTTCCCGATTTACAAATCTGCAACACTCTGACCAGTACATCTTACGGTATAAGGATTCATCCACAATATAGGATAAATAGTCTACTCTGATACTTCCCCTGATTGAAGATAGCTGATCGGCACGGGCTACATGCAAGTGTGTCGCGGTGTGTACAACGGTCTTTAGGAATACAAATGCAGTTTATAGTTTTGTTTCATGGATTATGCAAATAAAGGGAGTTTTACCACTAGATTTATATTTATGGTATTTTCGAAAAGTGTACATGTACACCTGCGGTCCTTTACAGATAATATGAGTAGACACAGCTAAATAGTCGTCCGCATTCGATACGCTTTCATGGCGAGCACACATACAGTAGTATTTATGTATTTGCATGAAGTCAATGTGAATGGTGTAAATTTTATGCCCTTTGCTTATTCCGTTCTATCAATAGATAAAACACTTCTTCACGTTTTTGTATAATTTTAACATGTTTACTCCAACTGTACACGTACATGTATACATTCACATAAAGAAAAGCCATTCTAAATTTATTTATCCAAAGCTTTTAGAAATGATTTATTACTGTATGATATTTTTGTTGGAATTATTAGCACTGCATGGTGTTCCAAAACGTGATTTCATTTGTTTTTGATGTCCTATAAATTAGAATAGGAGATGTACGTGCTACCTGTCGAGGTTACCCCTACAGGTAAATCGAAGACACTGATGTGAAGTGAAGCTTAGCAATACTTGCCTCCTTATATACCATGGGAACCCCGATACATTTTACAATAGAACATACCTCTAATATGGCAGATAAGCAGAAATATATGGCAGACAATGAGAATTCTACTATATCTATTAATTCATTTCAGCTTTAAATTCTAGACTCCATAGATGATGCCAGTCGTCTCTCTCTCTCTCTCTCTCTCTCTCTCTCTCTCTCTCTGCTTGAATTCCTGAATCTGCCCCTGTATGCCGTTTTACATACCAAATGAATAAACTATAATATTACTGCAGCTACATGGAGAAAACAAAACTGACTCGTGGGACTTTCATATGTCACTGATATCATTAGTGTCAGTACTGTTTTCATTTTCCAGAAATATCTTGATGAAATAAAATTTAGGTACATTTCAAAATGAAACTATAAAACGTTCAAAAACGTAGAATGAAATATGACTTTATACATCTATCCATTTTATACACAACAGGAAAACGTTTAATTCTGTTCTAGTGTTTAAGCATTTGCACTCGAGGTGTTTGGGGTGGGTTGTTGCTAAAACGCCGAACGGAAGACGGAACGGAAGGGAAAATATTGTATGAACGAGGGAAGCAGAAATCACAGAGAGAGAGCGGGAAGTCATCCACAGAATCCGCCGTTTCAAATACTCCATACTAATGCATATTTATTTTAAAACCATTAACTTACCATGAACAATACCAAGCAAACGCCTGTGGGTATTTTCATTTTTTTGTTTTTTTTGCCATTCTCTGCCCTACTTGTGACAGTATGTTGTTTTACAAATAAAGAAGAAATAAATAAATAAAATAATCGTACTAGAAAAAACTTCAATTATAATTCATCCCCTTTCAAATGCTATATCCAATGAATAACCCCCCCCCCACCCCCACGCTAACAATATTGTAAAAGCAAGGTGAAGACAACGAACAGTGATTGTAATTGTAAAAGGTATGATAATTTTTCCATAACTTCCCCCAAACATAGCCTTTGTAAAGCGACATTGATTTTTATTCGAACTAGATATTTTTTTAAGTTATTTGAATTTAATTCTACACCTGGTATAATATACATTTATATATCACATCAAATCTAAAAGCGAACGAGTCCGGTGTGTATGAAAGGTTTGCCTCATTTGGGATGAATTTATGTGAAAGTTCGTACCTGCAGATTAGTGTTGAACCCGAAAAGATACAGTGGGAAAGACAGATTGAAACAGAACCAATGAAAACTAAGATGAAGTTTACGATCCACAGTAAGAAATTAACAGATTTACTTTATAATATATGAAAAATCTAAAAGGCTAACAGATAATTTATGCTTGGATGGAATTAAAAGGTCATCTCATTATCAATATAAATATTTAGTTTAGAAATAAACTGCCAAAAGTTTTCCCTATTTATGATTGGAGTGCTGCGGTCACTACGTCGAAATAATAAATCAAACACAAGATGTTTAACTTGTTGAATTAATAAGATCATGAATTATTGTTGTTTTAAACATACCACACTCCCTGTAGTAGGTACACACATACACGGTATTTGTGTAAATATATGTACATTTGCATCTCTTGTGTCCATCTGGTGTGTCCAGGGGTCCGTGTTTGCCCAACTATCTATTTTGTATTGCTTATGGGAGTTATGAGATTGGTCACTGTTCGTTATCTTCACCTTGCATTTGCATTAATGACGATCTGCCAGAATGGGGCATAAAAAACCACGTGTATTCTTTCCACTCTCTACTCATAGGTATCGCTGCTCGCTAACACATCTGCCAATGCCGAACTTTCAAAATTCTTGTAAAACGCTTTCTAAATTCTTCTATATACGTTTACTTCGTTTAATCAATTTATTTAAAGGTGCAGAATTTTTAGATAAAATTGTTTTACCGCTTGTAAACAAGTTTTCAAAATTTTGATTTAAATCAAAACAAAGGACCCCCCCCCCCCTGTGTTATCTTAGCTACTTTCGTCATTCCAATTCTTAAATTCCGTTCCGTTTTTCGTTCCGTTCCGCGTTTTAGCAACATTCGTTTGAGGGGGAGGCTGTTGTTGTTTACCACAACATCAATAATCAAAACTACGCAAATTTATACTGCTGATATTTTGATTGAGGACTTTCGTTAATTTGAACTAACCTCTGAGATATATATGTATGGGTGTATATGATGCAAACAACTGTACAGTACATACGATGCAGACGACTGTATAATGTAAACATAGCTGTACTTTGTTAGAAATGTCTCGTATTGACGCTTGGACAACCGCTGTAATAACGCAGAGCTCTATCTAGAACACATTTTCTAAATCCTGCTGTTATCCACCACTCTCTCGCTTTTTATACACCCGTCGAAGACGGGACGTATGGTATGGCGTCGTTCATCTGTCTATCTGTCCGGATATTGTGGGCAGGATAAAGACCTAACCGTAAGCTCCAGAATTTTACAACTTGTTTTATTTAATCACCATGATGAGAGGAAGATGCCAATACTTTTTCAAGATCAGATGTCAAAGGTCAAGGTCGTAGTGTCACTTAGTAGGGAAACCTAGTACGAAACCCTTGTGGGCCAGGATACAAGCAAAACTGTAAGCTCCAGAATATTACAACTGAGTACATTTGATTTCAATGATTAGAAAAATATCCCTAGTGTGTTTCGAGGTCAGAAGTCAAAGTCAAGGTCGTAGTATTACCCAGGAGGAAAACCTAGTGGACAGGATACAAACCGAACCGTAAGCTCCAAGATATTGCAACTTGGTACATTTAATCACCATGTTAAGAGAAATCTGTCTATTTTTTTAAAGGTTAGAGGTCAAAGGTCAAGGTCGCAGTATCACTTAGTAGGGAAGAGTTGTAGGCAAGTTACAGACAGAACCGTAACCTCCAAGATATTGCAAGTTGATACATTTGATCACCATGATGAGAGGAAGATTACTATTGTTTTTTCAAGGTTAGAGGTCAAAGGTCAAAAAGGTTGCAGTATCACAGTATGAAGACCTTGTAATCAGGATACCATTAGTGCAAGATATTGCAACTTAGTACTCTTGATGACCGTGATGAGAGGAAGATGCCTATTATTTTTCAAGGACAGGGTCACAGTATCAATTAGTAGGAAAATATTGTAGGCAGTATACAGACTAAACTGTTGGGGCTAGGACCGTAAAACTTTGTACACATACACTTTATACCAAGTGGAGGATCTCTATTGTTTCTTAAGGTCAACGGTCAAGGTCGTAGTAGCAGGATACAGACCGATTCGTTCGGGCAAGGATCATCAAACTTTGTACACATACATCTTATGTTAAGTGAAAATATTACATAGAGAGTACATGATTCGTCTTGTTTTTATGATGCAAAGAAAGTATGTCACATCCTGTTGATTGCTGATACTACTTGAAGCCAAGTTCTACAAATCATGGTGCAAGAAAAGCACCATATATTAGCTTTTCACGGGTGTATTATGTACCGTTGGCGGTACTCTTGTTGTAGTAAGCTATGTGTGGTTTTCAACGTAGCGAGTATAGTACATTATTAAGAACGCCATCCTGATAACTGCCCGAAAGTACGATTTCACATAATTTCTCGCGAGTCACATGACAAGACTTCCCGATGCTATTGCCGGTGAAGGGCTGCAAAATTTAGACCTATGTTCGACCTTGAGCAGGGAGAAATCTTTATCGTGCCTCACCTGCTGTGATAAGGGAATCCGGGTTTTTTTTCTTAGGTCTCATCCGATGGACCGTCCCATTTAGTCGCCTCTTGCGACAAGCAAGTGGTACTGAGGACATATTCTAACCCGGATCCCCACAGGTCGGGTACCCGTTACAGTCCTATGTAAGATGCGACTAAATGGGGCGGTTCTCCAGATGAGACCACAAGAAACGAGGCCCTTGTCACAGATGGCGAGGCACGATAAAGATCCCTCTCTGCTCAAAGCCTTTCAGCGCCAAGCATAGGCCTAACTTTTGCAGCCCTTCACCTGCAATAGTGACATCTCTATATACATGTACATGTAAGTGAAAAATTCCCAAGTGGGACGTTAAACAATATATTTAAATTCTACAGAATGTAACAAATTGAAAAAAAACCCACACCCAATAATCAAATAAAGACATTCAAATTGAATGTGCGATGTGTAAATGCAACAACATAATTATACAAAAACAAAAGATTGAATTAATAAGCATGGGTTGTGTTAACAAAACAGTGATTTGTTGAGTATTGCTTTCATCAAGTAATCATCATTTCTTATATATTTACATCATATTTGGTATTTAAGAAATCTGATAAGGAAAATGAAAGACATATTGAATGATGAATGAGGGTTTCTTTTTACAGTACCGTTTAAAACTACCTCTACCGAAACGCTTAACCGTATGTACTTTGATTAATCAAACTTGAAGCACAATGTGCCATTTGATGAAATTTATACAAATATTCATATCTTATGCTGTTTAAATAATGCCCAATCATAAATACGTGCATGAATACAAGTTTCCAATGGAGATATAAGATATGCCGGTAGTCACGTCAACAACTTCTTTCACTGTATTCAAGGACAGACTATTGATCTAAAGAACAACAGTTTGTTACCTAACGGAGCTTACAGATCGAAACTAATTGTGTTCAAAGCAAGCGATTATGTGCCGGTAGTCACGTTGACAATTTCTTTCATTGTATCCAAGGACAAACTATTGTCAAAAGAACAACAGCCTGTTACCTAACGGGGCTAACAGATCGAAACTAATTGTGTTCACTGCAAGCGATTACGTGCCGGTAGTCACGTTAACAATTTCTTCCATTGTATCCAATGACAAACTATTGTCTAAAGAACAACAGCCTGTTACCTAACGGGGCTTACATATCGAAACTAATTGTGTTCAATGCAAGCGATTACGTGCCGGTAGTCACGTCAACACTTCATGATGCATTCTCCACTAAAGTGTAAAATTCCATTTTGAAAATAATGAAAAATAAAGTTTTGGTTACAGCGTTCTTTCATATTGTTTTCAAAAAATGAATATCTTCGGTATGAATGGAAAACCTTCAATGAGTTTTCTACAATATCTTTATAAGCATTTTGTCATTCCTATCATTTTGAGGACATTTGTCACAATGAAATCTCCGTCGCTATAGAATTGATTCTGTATGAACTTGCGTAAATTAAGCAATATTAAGCAAACGGGATGATTTCAGCTTCTCCATCGTCAACTTCCCACATTTATGTAGCAATATTCCATTATCACCTGCATATGGTGTTTATATATCTCAACTGATTCGATATGCAAGAGCTTGTTCTGGGTATAGTCAGTTTTTAAATCGAGGTAAGCTACTGACAAACAAGTTGATGGTACAGGAATTTCAACAGTCTCGATTGAAGTCAGCATTTCGCAAATTCTATGGTCGTTATAACGATCTAGTTCGTCAATACAACCTCGCATTGGGTCAAATGCTGTCTGACGTATTTCATACCTATTGTTAAGCCGTTCTTGGCACACTGATTTTGACTGCGGATAACTCCGTTTACCTGATCAGGATATGGGGTTCACGGCGGGTGTGACCGGTCAACAGGGGATGCTTACTCCTCCTAGGCACCTGATCCCACCTCTGGTGTGTCCAGGGGTCCGTGTTTGCCCAACTATCTATTTTGTATTGCTTATAGGAGTTATGAGATTGATTACTGTTCGTTATCTTCACCTTGCATCAAAATCCAAATAACTATTGGCATCAATTAGGACGTTTTCTAATATATGTAAATGTGTTATGGAGCAATTTAATACATTTCATTAAATGGCACATTTTGCTTCAAGTTTGATTAATCAAAGCACATACGGTTAAGATTTTCGGCAGAGGTAGTTTTAAACGGTACTGTAAAAAAAAACCTCATTCATTATTCAATATGCCTTTCATATTCCTTATCACATAGATAATTCCCGCAGTGCTCACGAGAATAGAATAGTGAATACATCTATGCAGGATAGTTCCTCTATCAGCTACCGTTACTTTGTATATACATGTAAAGTTATTTTTCTGAAATTCTTATGAAGCGGAATTCATTCAAAAACTTCTAGGTAAGAAGAGAAAATCTCTTGTTGTGGCCGTCACTTCTACATTTAGATACATCGACGACGTATTATTTATTAATAATAATAATTTTCATTCATAAGTAGATTCGATATATCCCTTTGTACTCGAAATAAAGGACAACAAAGAGTCGTCCACGTCTACTTCATACTTGGATATTTTATTGGAAATAGATACCAACGGCAAACTAACAAATCAATTCTATGACAAAAGGGATGATTTCGTCAACTTCCTATATTCATGTAACAATATCCATTACCATTTATATATGATGTGTATTTCTTTGATGATTCGAAACACTTGCTTGTTCTGAGTATGATCATGTTTATGTCACTCGAGGCAGGCTTTTGACAAGAGGGTTCATGTTATAGTCTCGTTTAAAGTAGACATTTCTCAAATTATATTGCCGTTTTAACGATCTAATTTGCCAATACAACCTGTCATTGGATTGATTGTTCTCTGACGTGGTTCATATCAATTGTTAGACAGTTCCTTTATCCACTGATTTTGACTGCAGATTACTCCGTTTACCTTCTTAAGATATAGAGCTCACAGCGAGTGGGACCAGTTGACATAAGATCCTAAACACTTGATCTCACTTCTGGTATATCCAGGGGTCAGCATTTGTCCAACCTTTCATTTTGTATCCCTAATAGGAGTTATGGAATTGTCCAATGTTCGTTATCTTTTGTATATTTGGTGTTGAAAAATTGAAGCGAAATATCTTTTTTTCAAGTAACATATCCAAAAAACTTGAACGAATATATTCAGGTTTTGTGAGAACAAGATCTGGTCTTAATTGTCTATGTATTGCATAAGAAAATAAGCATTTACCCTCCAGCCATTAAGCTTTGGTTTTAAATCTTTAATGTTTTCGTTTCTTATTTCCAATCGCCATACTTTTAAACAATTTCAACATATATGAAATTTGAATCTATGTGAAACTTGATTACTTAAAACAATCCATGGGGTAATATTCATGCAATATATCAACTTCTTCAGCATATAAGGAAAATCATTTCTTTCAGGATCTAGTCAAGTCTCTTAAACAAATAAACAATATTGTATTGTTGTTAGCTGAGATATATCAGTCATGAAAATTGAAGCCTAAAGTCATATTTTGTACAGAAATGTTTGATAATGCAGTTAAATATATGGCATTTTAAGTGTCATAGAGCAATCTGTCCTAAAATCAGCCTACTTCTAAATGAAACACCAGGAACTACGTACTGATAATCACGTCGAATCAGTCAAGGAACACAAGCCTGTTACAAAATATGACGTATGGTTCTTTTAATGAAAGGTGAAGATAACGAGCAGTGATCAATCTCACTATTCCCACAAGCAATAATGATCAGATATATTTCGACTTCAAGCGAATTGACAATTATGAATAATATTGAATATGAATAGATAGTAAATACTTTATGATTGCAATATTTTAAAAAGAAATAAAACGTCATAGAGTTCATGAATGGTAAAGCATTTTATTGGAATTTCCACTTTGTCGATTATTTTGAACTGCTTTATCTTTTCAACAGTTCAAAACTTTATTCAAAAACAACAGAGAGGGAAGGAGCAAGGTTTTAATCCGTCAGACTTGAAATCTAGTTTCTATAATACGATTGGGTAAATTGCATCATTGTCTGACTTCTTTCATACTTTTTGTTACGTCGTTCATTTCACACTGATTTTGACTACAGTTTACCTCATCAATTTATAGGGTTAGTGGCAGATTCTACCGATCGACAGGCGATACTTAAACATGTTTTACACTTGAGCCAACGTCTAGCATATCCATTTTCAGATATGATATTGATCTTCGTTTGCTATCACCGTTCGGTCACATCCGTTGTGAGCTCAATATCTTCATCAGGTAAATGGAGTGACCCGTTGTCAAAATCAGAGCAAAAACGCCTAACAGTTGGAATGAAACACATCAGACAATCAGCCAACATTCGACCCAAGGACAGGTTGTTTTGGGAAAATCATCCTTATTATGACCTTAACAGTAATATGCAAAATGCTGATTTAAACAAAGGTTTTGTAACCCCTGTAACATCAACGTTTTTGCCAGTAGTCTGTTTCGATTTAAAAACTGGTCATAAATAGAACAGACTTTTACTTACCAAATCCTTTTAGAGACAATATATGCAGGTGATAATGGGATATTATCAACATTAAGTACTCCTTTTCGTAGACAATGAAAGGATCACTGGATCAAGAGTCTAGGTACTGTATTTCAATATGGATGCAATGATAATTTATATGGTGTTGAAATTTTACTAGTCCACAAGCAAATAACGTGAATGTGATGGGACTCGTTCCCAATACTCAAAGACGGAAACACAGTCATGAGCATCGTTCATATAAAAGACCAAGCATAAATGATGTCACGTTTGATTCATTTTTATCTTACGTCAACAGACAATTAGTAAGGTTCACATCATATTCGTACAAAACTTTACTCTGTTCCATTGGGAGTTTTACATAGGTTATTTGAGGAAGCCACATGTAGTCTATGCTTGGATTGTTCAACACCTGATTATAAACTGAACTCTATGATTATGGATGTTGCAAATCACAGGTCATTTAAACCACCACGGGTCGTAGATAATATTCCTTTTAAAGCATGCCACCAATTCCCCACGGTCAAATTTACAACAAAGGAATAGATACCGTCAACATAAGCAATAGTCCGTCATGAAAGAGTTCAGTCGCATATTCCAACTTATTTCAAGTTCAAGTCTACACCTTGTATTTCCTACAAGTAGATTTCTACCATTGCATCCAAACTTTTTAATTATCAACAAACTTTACAGTGCCTAGATATAGACCATATTACACAAAACCCACCAACGTGTTCTTGTTCTCCATATTCTTTCAACTATAGTCCAGCTGAACATGTCATTACTAGTGATGTTGATATAGTTGAAAACGAGGACCTAAAATCACTTCTTCTAAAAGTTCATAGATACAGAGATCCTCGGTCTTTCAATTGGCGACAGAACTTCATCATCTATTAAACATTCTGTCAAAGATTATGTCAGATGATGGGCTAATAATAAAGAAGAACTTGATACATTGTCAGAACAATTATATTAAAGGTATAAGAGGAAAATTAAAATCCCGCATTAGCCATATCAAAACAAAAGTACGTACCATCTATCATTCTGTGTTTAGTAAACCAGAGTGATAAAGGAATTATATAGGTTACATGAGGAATGTGTTTTGGTTCCAGCTGATGCAAGGTGAAGATAACGAACAGTGATCAATCTCATAACTCCTATAAGCAATACAAAATAGATAGTTGGGCAAACACGGACCCCTGGACACACCAGAGGTGGGATCAGGTGCGTAGGAGGAGTAAGCATCCCCTGTTGACCGGTCACACCCGCCGTGAGCCCTATATCCTGATCAGGTAAACGGAGTTATCCGTAGTCAAAATCAGTGTGCCAAGAACGGCTTAACAATCGGTATGAAATTCGTCAGACAGCATTTGACCCAATGCGAGTTTGTATTGACGAACTAGATCGTTATAACGACCATAGAATTTGCGAAATGCTGACTTCAATCGAGACTGTTGAAACCCCTGTACCATCAACTTGTTTGTCTGATAAAGCTTGTAACAACATTGTGTTTGTTTGTAATGCTCATTATTACAACGGCATTAAAAAAAAAAACTTCCATAGATTCCACATTTGGTAATGGTACTTCAACTCGAACTGCCCTTTTAAAAAATGAAATTCTTTAAATCCATGCTATAGTTTTAGAAACATTTAAGATCCAAGTCAATGGGTTGAATGAATATGAGTTACCGTACCGATACTGAATTCCTAAACTACACAAAAACCGTTAGAAACAAAGATCCAGTAAGCCCTCTACCTTTGCTCCTCCCGAAAAAATTAACAGCTGTGAAGGAAAAACTTCAAACTTACTCTGCGATTACATATGCCAGAAGTGGTGTATCTCAAATGTGGATTCTAAAGAACTTTTCGTAAACTTGAAATCGCAGAACTGTTCTCAAATCAACATCAAAACGTATGACTTATCAACATTTTACACGACCATTCCTCACGATGAATTAAAGAATAGACTTTTTGACATCATAGACAGTTGCTTTTTCAACTAAAATGGAAAACGGAAATATCCATATTTAGTGATCAGTCATACAAACATCACTTTGTTAAACACCACTTGAATTCCATGTACAAGTACTCTGAAGTCCAAATAAAAATATGCTAGCGTTCCTCATTGACAATATCTTCATGGTCTCTGGTGATCAGGTCTTCCAACAGTCTTTTAGAATTCCTATGGGCACGAATCGTGCTCCTTTGCTAGCTGACCTCTTGTTATATTCCTATGAAGCAGAATTTATTTTAAAAAACGTCCATATCAGAAGGAAGAAATTCTTAATATGGCCTTCAATTCGCCATTTCAATATATCGAAGACGTTTTATCTATTAAGAATAATTTGTAATCATATGTCGATTCGATAGATTCCAGTGAACTAGAAATAAAAGACACCACAGAGTCGTCCACTTATGCTTAATACTTAGATATTTTATTGAAAGTAGATATCAACAACAAACTAACAACTCAACTTTATGACAAACGGGATGATTTCAGCTTCTCCATCGACAACTTCCCATATTTATGTAGCAATATTCCATTATCACCTGCATATGGTGTTTATAGCTCTAAACTGATTCGATATGCCAGATCTTATTCTGTGTGTGGTCGGTTTTTAAATTGGAGCAAGCTACTGAAACACCAGTTGGTGGTACAGTGGTTTTGGTGGTTTCATTTAAAGTCAGCATTTCGCAAATTATGTGGTCGTTATAACGAATTTGTTCTCTAATACAACCTATCATTGGGTCAAATGTTGTTTGACGTGTTTCATACTAATTGTTAGGCCGTTTTTGGCACACAGATTTTGACCACGGATAATTTCGATTACCTGATTAGGATCTGGGGTCCATGGCGTGTGTAACCGGTCAACAGGGGATGCTTACTCCTCCTAGGCACCTGATCCAACATCTGGTGTGTCAAGGGATCTGTTTGTTGTCCAACTCTCTATTTCGCATTGCTTATATGCGTTATGAGATGTCGTAAGATGCGAAGAAATGGGGTAGTCCGTAGGATGAGACCGCATGACGTCTGCATATGAGTAAACTATTCTAAGGAGGGACGTTAAACAATCAATTAAAATCATGAAATACATCTTAAAACATTGAAATCTAAATATAAACATCATGTATTATTTGAAATTTGTTATTTGAAAATTTGGATATCGAGATCCTATTTTAACCCGTATCCCCACAGGGAATGTGATATATGAAATGACATGCACTTCATGCTTTATGTTTTAAAAACCAGAGAATATAAAGATGACTTTATCCAGATATATGTATATTATTTGTGTGTATAAAAAGCAATACCAATACAAGCCAATTCACGTAGTTTTAATCACTTTATTGTGAGGCGTGCTTTGATAGGTTTCAGCGTTATTGTGTCACTAATTTCAAAGCAATCGCATAGCAAACCCCAATTTTAATTTGTTTTAGCATAAAAATTATCGAGAATTATTGCACAAATAAGCTCATCAAAAAGAATATTTCATCTACTGTTACAGGGTGTACTTAATGATCCCTATTTGAATATTAGCAAACACCTATCTATTTAAACACTTAAAATAAAGGCGTAAACAAACATGTATATACAAGAAATTGATATTTTCTTATAGCAGTTACAGACAGCAAACATTTTTATACATATTTAAACAAGAAACATGTCCTTTTATGATATATGAAAACTACCGTATTCATACCATATCTTTTTTTTTTTAAAGTATCAAGATGAAGCAATCTTGCAACAGAACTTTGTTACATATTCAAAGAACGATGTGTTTTATATCATTTTTTTATTTAAAGGGAAAGCAAACACTAACCACATTGTTGCTTTTATGAATAAAGTATTACTTACTGATATCGTAAATGACAGTCTTTAACAACAAAAAATCCTTGCTTAACGATTAATCTATATATATTTCAAATTACCTGCCGCTAAAAGAGCGGTCATTGAAGTTTAATTCATGATGTCACATCGTCGGTTCTGGTTTATTTCATCAGCAGCACTGTAAACAAGACTAGTCACGAACAGTTAAGTTTAGAGCCGCATATATTTGAACCCATTCTTTCGCAAGAAGGAATTGAGAAAAGAAGACGTCCATTCGAGTCGCAGATCAAGCTGAAGGTACACGTTTTGTCGTACAAATGTCCTAAACCTCAACTTGTCATCACGCAAATGATGGATCCACAGTTTAAATAGTCTTTTTTCAGATGACTTGGTTGGGTCAGTAATTTCGAGAAAACAAATCAAAACTCCCCTTTGCATTAGTACAATTAACAGTTTTACAGGAAGGCTGATATCAACCTATTTATTCGTAAAATTACATGCACATCTTAGAATTTCATCAAAACTGGAACGGTGTGACGTCAAAATTATTGATTTTGTGGTCCTGAATACAAAAGAGTTCCACATTATGGCAACCTCTATAGATAGCAGGAGTTTCAATTTTTAAGTTGTGGCATAAATTGGTGATACAATTAATCATATCATTTATCATGTAAATTTGTTTTGGTGTTGAGATTCTATTTACTTGCTTGATGTCTGTCGAGTTTAAAATAGAGGACAATTCAAAACATCCCGATTAATCATATACCTTACCGTATACTTTTAAAGATTTAATTTTAGAGGTATTCCTCTAGCGTTATTCTGTTTTATGCACTACCGGTCAACTTGAACGATGCAATGGTGCAATGATTCATCAATAGCAGAATTTTTAGTCTGGATATCGGTCTAAAAGTTTAGAGGTTGTGGCACCAGAGTAACAATCGAATATGTCTTAGATATATTTCCGATTTAATTATAAATATTTTTCCCGTATACTTTGCTGAACCTCTTCCTACATGTATTTATAGCAAGGTCCTGGGAGGGCTGAATATGTATAACTGTTGTTGTGTTTGTTGGGAAGAGCACAGAAGAATGTTTGAACAATAACATTTGTTCCAGGTCGATTATCTGTGGAATGTAAAGTTTCCTTTTTCTTACTACAGAATGCTAGCTATTAATAAACAATTTCCAAATAAATGACATTCAATATGTTGGGTGTACGATGATTATAGTACAAAGTGTAACTGCAATAAAAATAATAATGAGATAAAACCAAAAGAACAAATTAATAAGCATTGGTTTTATTTACAAAAGCGTTGATCTACTGTGTATTGTTTTCACAATTGATCTGTTTTTGTGTTGAGTATTTAAAAAGGAAGATAAAAAGTCTTCTGATTTACAAATGGTGGTTTTAAAGTACCGTTAAAGGTATTCATACGGAAAATATGAATAATCAGCCTTGAAACACATTGTGTAATTTTGTCATATTTTATACATAGATTCTCAGCAGATGCTGCTTAAGTATATGGCGTTTTCAGACTTCGGAATACGTTATTAACCTCTCCTAAATACACATTTTAAATAGATTTAGAACAAACTAATCGATTGAGTGCGGGTTCTCACGTCGTACTTTTTTGTAAAGACGGGGGCCATTGCACACAGTTTTCACTCCTTTATTGTGCGGCGTGTGTTGATAAGTTTCAACGGCATTTTGTCACTAATTTCCAAGCAAATGACAAGCAATTCCCACTTTCAATTTGCCATAACATAAGAACTATCGAGAATTATTGATCAAGTAATCTGATCAAAAGGATAACTTCGTCTAACGTTACAGGGTGTACTTACTTTTCCCCATTTGAATATTCGCAAAAGGCCTATCTTTTCAAACACTTAGAATAAAGGTGTACTAATACTTGATTGTACAAAAAATTGATATTTTCTTATAGCAGTTCACGGCAGCAAACATTGTTTATTCTTAATGAAAACAAGGGACATACCCTTTTAGAATATATATATAATGCTGCATTCGTGCAAGAATTTTAATAAGAAAAGCATATCAAAAGGAAAGCCAACTTCCGACAAAACTTTGCGACATTTTTAAAGAAAGATGTGTTTCACATCATCTTTTTATTGAATATTTCTATTTAGTTGATGGATGTTTGCCAAGTAAAAGTAGAGGATATTTCAAACATATCCATTTAAAACATATACCTTGCCGTATACTTTGAAATATTTAATTTTAGAGGTTTTCCTTTTGTTTTTATTATCAAAAGGGAGATGAAAAGGCTATTGATTAATGAATAAAGGTTTCATAGTATGATTAAAAGTATTCATACGGAAAATATGACTACGTATGTGCTTTGAATAATCAACCATGAAACCCATTGTGCCATTTTGTGATATCTTATGTATATATTCTCAGCTGATGTTGTTTGAATATAGGGCGTTTTCAGACTTCGGAATACGTTAATAACCTCTCCTAAATACACATTTTAAATGGATATAGAACAAACAAAGCGATTGAGTGCGGGTTCCCATGTCGTAATTTTTTATTGCATCAAATGGCACATTAATTATTTAAAGAACCTGGGCCTGTTAAACCACGGGGCTTATAAATCAAAACTACTTGTCTTTAATAGGTTTCTCTGTTTTGTATTGTTGAATTATTTCATATTCTTTATCAACATACTAAAGTCTACAATTTAAACACAACAAAAATTCTAAAAGCTTTCTCCGATGCTTTTCCACATTGTACATTATATAACATAATTTTTCAACATGAAATATGGGTTTTGTTGGGGAAAAGTCTATGTCCTGATAATTGTAAAGATATAGAGGAGTGCCAAGTCGCACGAATTTTGAATAGAGTAAAATGAATGAAGGACTGAATGTAATATTTATTTTCATCATCACCGCCGCGGTGGTCTAGATGTGTATCTCACTTGTAGAGCGTCTAGAGCGTTCTCCCCGGATGTGGAAGGCCGGCCACGACAGATGTAAGTCGTTAAAACAGGTAGTGACAGTTTCATCGCCAAACGCTTGGCATCGGGTGTGAATGTAACGAGTCCTCGGAGATTACCTTAAAAATGGATGTCCCGTGTCGCAGTAGGTGTGGCACGCTAAAGAACCCTCACTGCTCATTGGCCGTAAGCACCACTGAAGCAAAGACCTAAGTTTGAAGCTCTTCACCGGTCTTGATGACATCTCCATATGAGTGAAAAATTATTGAGAGAGACGTTAAACAAGATACAATCAATTAATCATTTTCATAATTTTTTTGGAAGTTTGTAGTAAGTGGCCTCAAATAAACAGAAACCAAAAATTGTCCTTAACTACTTCAAAAATTATCCAAGTTCTGACAAATACGAAAATAATATTTATCGAAGCAATGTTATGAAGTGTCAAAGTTAAAATGTTAATAAATATGATGTAATGGTACGCTATGATAGTTTTTGCTTGATGTGGAGTTGATTCCTTCCAAATATACAGTATACTTTAGATAAATATTATAATTAAATTACACGTATTTATTTCCCAATATTTTCATTTACATGTAGGATTGAATAAATGAAATAAGTATATTGATTTTACCTTAAAGTATCGTTGTAAGTACATGTGATAATAAAGCTTGACAAAGTATTTCATAAATTACATTTCTAAACAAAATATGTCGCAGGTATATATACTAGCGGAAGAAAGAAACTGCATTATTTAATGTATGAAAAAATAATAATAATAAATAACAATGAACAAATTTTATTTTTTGTAATACTTTTAACAAATGTATTCGTTACAACATTTCATAATCCATTAATGTTAATGTCGAATAACGTCATTTCAGCACACTCGAAAGACACAGGTATTCGAACTTAAATTAACAAAGTTAATAACACGTGTGACCACCATTTGCATTCACGCATGCTTGACAACGGCGCTTCATTGATGCCACTAAAGTGTTCAGAAATGCTTGAGGGATATTGTTCCAATTGTTTGTTACAGCTTGGCCTAAATCAGACAACTTCACTGGCTGATTTGGTAAACGGCTTAGACGTCGTTCCATTTCATCCCAGACGTGTTCGATCGGCGATAAAGCGGGGGAAACAGCTGACCAAGGCAAGACAACGACATTCTGTTGAACAAAAAAGTCCCTGACTACACGTTCAACATGTGGCCTTGCGTTGTCTTGCTGCAGAGTGATGTGATTTTGCTGTCTCTGTATGAAGGGTATCACATTGCGCTAAATAAGTTCGTCTTGATAGCGTACGCCGGTGAGATTTCCATTGACAATTTATAGAGGGGTTCTTCTACATGCTGTTATTCCACCCCACACCACAATGCTACCTCCACCGAACTGTCGACGTTGCACAACACAAGCGTCCTTGTACCGTTCCCCAATGCGACGATAGACTCTACAACGGTCGTCACTGCTATCCAAAGGAAATCTGGATTCATCAGAGACCAGAATATTGGCCCAGTCCTGTATTCTGACTCGCAGATGTCGTCTGCACCACGCTAGTCTAGCGATACGATTACTTTGAAGCAGCATTGGGCGCATAGCTGGACGTTTTCGTCTGCTGTTGTGCTCGCGCAGACGATTACGCACAGTTTTTGGACTGATTGGTCGAAGTCAAGGAATGCTGCAAGCAGACAAACTTGCTGTCTGGAAATGATTTCTCAGGTGCACAAGTCTAATGTGGTTGTCCTGTCGACGCGACGTCACGCGAGGACGTCTAGAACGTGGCCGATCCCGAGTGTTACGAGATTATTGGAAACGTCTTCATAATGACTGGATGGTGTTCCGATGAAATTCAAAGTGTCTTACTACGATAGTTTGTGCCATTCCAGGTTGAAGCATCCCAACAGTACGATTACGTTGGTTTTCGCTGAGTCGTGGTATGACTTTCCTTAACGAATAGTGTCTAAACAAAACTTTTACACTTCTTACTCCAAACAGTATTGCCAAGTAAAACTCGTGCATACGAACACTCCAATAAACAACATGTGTTCACTAACTATGAAAAAGTCCGTGCATCTAAGCCGGGTACTATCCGATATTGCTCAAAAACATCCCCTTATCTATTGTTTAGATTTTATAGATATAAACAATAAATATAAAAATATATATATACTAAATTTTATAATGCAGTTTCTTTTTTGCGCTAGTATACATGACTTGAACAAGTATATACATATTTTCTATTGTCACCAAATAGAAAATAAAATGTTAGTTTAAATAAAGATGACACTGCAAATACTTCATTCAACTTGTACAGTTTTTCCCAAATGGAATTTTGTGTACAATATTTTCCCTTTTAGAATGTTTTTTTGAATTTAAGAGGATGTCTCAGAGAAAAACATGCAAAATGGTCCAGTAGTAAAATTCTCTGTATTCAAACTTTGCCAGTAGTATCTAGTATGAAAGAATTGAAATTCTGAAATTTTTCTATGCCGATCATTCTACTGATACAAGGTGGCAGACCTGTTTCTAAAAATAGACCTTTTGTAACAAGATTTTACTGGTTTTTGTCCAAATTTAGGGATAAATCAAATGAAATCTTAAATAACTGTTGATATGTTTTATTTTGCAAGTTAATAAATCAGATCAGCACTTCGTGCTATTAGAGTCAACATGGCTGATATCCATCCTGTTTAAGTGCAAAAAGGTCATGAAAATGACATATTGTCACATTTTGAAAAATATGAAAATTTTCTAAGCTTTTAAAATACCCTTACAGTCATAGTGGAGAATTAAACTTTAAAAAATATTTAGCTTTTTGTTAACCAATCTATTGTATATAAAATATAAAAATCTGCTGACGGCAAATGTATTTTATAGTATTTTTACAGTATGAATATATGATATACTTTCATTACAAAATGTCAAAGTTTATAGAGCATGTGTAGTGTTATACACGCAATGAATTCAAAAAAGTTGAAAACATCAAAATATGTCTCTATACTTGTCCATAAATACATATTATAAAATAAAAGAATACATTTATCATATCATTCAGATCATAATAAAGAGCAAATCATTCATTAGAAGGGGGTGGGGGTATCGCATCAAAATGCAATTTTTAACAGATACATGTTTATTCATGATTAGAATTCACTCCCTAGATCTATACCAGAACAGACACAGAAAAGAGGGTTTAGTGTATGTATGTACACGTGTATATACATACACAAGTGAAATATAAACATTGGTAAAAATCGTAGATACATGTAGATACACATACATATATGAAAGGTTAAGATAACGAACAGTGATCAATCTCATACCTCCTATAATGTAAAACTTATACGGTACCAATTTTGATGCACCAGATGCGCATTTCGACAAATAATGTCTCTTCAGTGATGCTCAACCGAAATGTTTGAAATCCGAAATAACTATGAAGTTTTAGAGCTATTCTAGGGGAAAAAAGTGTGCCAAAAAACTGGAGTCAAATTTGTCTAAGGATGAGAGCTATGCGTGAGGGAGATAATCCTTAATTTTGAATTGAATTTCTAAATTTTATGGCAGCAATTAAATATACATCCGCATTTTCAAGCTAGTAACGAAGTACTTAGCTACTGGGCTGTAGAGACCCTCGGGGACTAACAGTCAACCAGCAGAGGCCTCGACCCACGGGTCATAATGTAAAACTTATACGGTACCAATTTTGATGCAATTTTAAGCAATACAAAATGGATAGTAAGCAAACACGGACCCCTGGACACACCAGAGTGCCTAGGAGGAGTAACCACCCCATGTCGACCGGTCACACCCGCCGTGAGCCCCATATCCTGATCAGGTAAACGGGGTTATCCGTAGTCAAAATCAGTGTGCCAAGAACGGCATAACAATCGGTATGAAACATGTCAGACAGATTGGCGACATAACTTCATCTCTAATATGAATTTTGTCGAGCATTATGTCAGACGATGGACTAATAATAAAGAACTTGATACATGTCAGAATGGGTTAAACGCATAGGAGGAATATTAAAATGCCGCATCAGACATATAAAAACAAAAGTACGTACCATCTACCCTTCTGTGTTTAGTAAACCATAAGTGATAACAGAATTAGATAGGTTACATGAGGAATATGTTTTGATTCCAGCTGAGAACGCTTGTAACAACATTGTCTTTGTTTGTAAGGCTCATTATTACAACTGTATTTTAAACGAACTTTGCATTAATTCCACTTTTTCTAATCGTACTTATACTTCAACTGTCCTTTCAAAAGATGAAATTCTTCAAAACCATGTTTCAGTTTTAGACACATTTAATATCCCAGTCCAATGAATATGAGTTACCATATCGATACTGGATTCCTAAACTATTATAAACTGATATATTTGGAAAGATTCCTGAACTACATAAAAACCCTTACAAACAAATATACATTGCTGGATCCAGTAAGTTTTCTACCAAGCCCCTATCTTTGCTCCTCACTAAAATATTAAAAGCTGTGAAGGAGAAACTTCAAACTTACTGTGCGATTACATATGCTAGAAGTGGGTATCTCAAATGTGGATTCTAAAAAATTCTAAAGAACTTTTAGTAAACTTCAAATCGCGAAACTTTCCTCAAATCAACAACATCAAAACGTATAACTTCTCAACACGTTACACGACCATTTCTCACGATAAATTAAATACTAGACTTTTGACATCATAGACCGTTGCTTCTTTAACAAAAATGAAAACGCACATATTCCTATCTAATGATTAGTCATCCAAAAATTACTTTGTTAAACGCCACTCCGATTCCAAACAAATACACCCTTAAGTCCAAATAAAAATATTCTTTCTACACTTGCTCAAGTCTCTATGTTGTTTTTATTACTTTATCATTTCATTCAAATTTTATTGTGTTTCAGAAGTCTAAGTATCTACTCTCTACCATATCGAAATGTCACCAAACATGGAGACTTGTAAACCCTGCACAGGGCTTATCAGCCTCCTAATTAAATCCGTCATCATGTATCCCTCTATAGGATGTTTTATGACATTTCCCCAAATCAAAATGTTTTAGTTTAGCTGTTGCATTCCTAGTGTTTCCATTCTTAACTTATGGTGAATTCACATGGCAGTTTTTACACTGAGAAAGTTTTTCAGTTAGTAAACTCAGGTGACCTATTACAATTGGTCTGTGTCCATCGCGTGTTAACAATTCTTGTTAATTACCATTCCAATTCTTTTCAAATTTGGTATGAAGCATCCTTGGGACAAGGGGGCATGAATTGTAGTTTTCAGGACTCCTACACCCCTGGGGCGTTAGGGCAGGGCACAAACTGCCTAAAATTTGCCAATTTTCAAAACCTTTTTTCTCTAGAACCACACGTGTAAGAAAAACTAAATGCATTGTGATGAAGAACAGGAGGGACTCTACCAAAATCGTACGTTTCATTATCCTCAGGATAGAGGTTCTGGCCCCAGGACAGGGCCAAACTTGGTATATAGTGTTTATGTGTAAAACACTTAAATAGCATCTTCTTTGGTATTAGTTGATACTAAATTGAAACTAAATGGATATTTAGAAAGAAAAGAGAGTCCTTTACCAAAATTGTAAATTTAATAATATCAGGCGGTAGGGGTTTTGGTATTAGGGTGGGGCCAAAAGTCGACCAATTTGTTCAAAATCTTCTTTACAACTGAATATCTTTTTTTTGAAAAGAAAAACTCAATGCCTAGTGATATAGAGCAGGAAGGACTCTACCAAAATTGTAAATCATGATTCAAGGTGGTGGGGCTTTGGTTTCATGATGGAGCCAAAATTATTATAGTGATTATTATTTTCATCATTTGAAGGACTTCTTTAAGTTTACTGATGCAGTTTAAAAACTAATTGCATAATTAGGAAAAGCAGAAAAGAATGTACAAAAATGGTGAAATTGCAGATCAATTCAAGACAGAATATTGTGTGTTAATTGAATGATACTTGCACATTGACATAAATCCAGACACCCATACTGATAAAGTTTGCCGTAAGTGTGCAAGAGAAGTCAATAAGGTGAATGAAAGTGTTTTGAAACTTAAGACAAACTATAAGCGAACAATAGGAAGTATATTGGAATCATGTGGACATGAAACATCTAAGAGGTTAGTTTCTGATTAATTTTATGTCACATATAGACAACTGATTTAATCCATATGATATGGCTTTAAGAGATGGGACATTTCCGTGTTCATTTTAATTCAGAGAAGCTTTAATTGTTGAACTTTGCAATATTTTGTATATCCTCCATACCCATACATCATCTGCTGAACCACACTGCAGTGTTGTAATATAATCCCTTTACCGACCGTATTCTGGTCGGTGATTTTGTAGGGTTTACAAGTCTCTATGTTTGACATTATCAAAAAGTATTAAAGAGAGCACTGGTTATTAAACATAGAGACTTGAGCAAGTCTACATTATTTCCTGCATATGGTGTTTATATCTCTCAACTGATTCCATACGCAAGAACTTGTTCTGCTTATGGTCAGTTTTTTAATAGAAGCAGGCTACTGACAAACAAGTTGATGATGCAAGGGTTCCAACAGTGTCGTTTAAAGTTAGCATTTTGCAAAATCTATGATCGTTATAATGATCGAGTTTGCAAGTACAACCCATCATTGGGTCAAATGCTGTCTGACGTGTTTCATACCGATTGTTAAACCGTTCTTGGCACACTGATTCTGACTAAACTCCGTTTACCTAATCAAGATATAGGGCTTACGGTCAACAGGTGATGTTTACTCATCCTAGGCACCAGATCCCACCTCTGGTATATTCAGGGGTCCATGTTCGCCCAATTCTCTATTTTGTATTGCTTATAGGAGTTATGATATTGGTCACTGTTCATTATATTCACCTTTCATTAATAAATAAATACATGATAATTATTCTCCATTATGGCAACAATAATGGACATGAAATGGAAAATATATAACGTTAAAAATTACTACAATTTTATAATTGCACACACCTTATTTGATAAAAGCAAAAAGTTTGCAATCGATGTGACCTCTACGTCTGTATATTAAACTATGTTCGGATAAAGTGTCTCTAAAGCTTTTACAATGTATATCAATTATAAAAGGAAGTAAAAAATAAAACATTGCTTATTTGAATTTACGATAAATAACTTTACCCTGATCTCGAAAAAACTTTACGCTAATCGTTTATTAACATTCCAAAAACTTTACTCTAATCTGTATTAAAACTTCAAGACGGGTTTTCTTGTTAAATATGCCGAATTTAAATAAAATCTCCAAAATAGCCATTTACAAATTACATTACCTATTTAACCTATACCGAATTAATTTAGAACCCAAGACAGAAAACAGCAATATTTCAAGGAGAAAAGTGGAAGCGTATTTGCCTGTCGCCATCTTGGACTAGGGTACAACACTTTTTCCTAGACAGTAAAATGGCTTATTAATCTTTCTCGTATATCTACCATTCATTTATCACTTTTTATAACAAACATTCATAATTCAACTTTGTCATTTAAAGCTCAAATAGTAGTCTAAACCTCTCAATTTTCTGTAAAAGCCTGCATTGGGAATCACTAAAAATGACAACATATATTTTAACCTACAACTTAATTGTGATTTTGAAGGTGAAAACATTCACCTTGCTCTGTTGTGGAAATATAAAAAGATTCACTTGCTGACAAGATTCCTTCATTAAGCATATTTTAATTTAAACTCTTTTCTTAAATGTACATGTACATGATGTAGACATGGATTCCTTTGATAGAGCAGACTAGTAATTGTGAAGTAACTTCGATCTAAGATAAAGGTATTAGGTTATCCTTATGCAGTGAATACGTTGTCATGATTGAATGACTTAGAAGTAGTGATCTGCAAACCGGTAGTACCTATAATTCCATAATGATACAATGTTAATGTCTATCAAAATTTGGGTAAAATTCGTATGCTAAATGGTGTTGATACTCATTTGAATGATCATGCGAAAAGAATGCCAAAAGAAGTACTTCTGCTAAATTGCAAAGCCCTCTCAATCCTAGTTCAAAAGTATAAACAGCATCATGACAATTTTTACATGCGCCAAACAGACAAATGGATAGATATTTGATTTAATTTCAGGTGAAAACTGAAGTTCTACAGGTGCAGCATAATTCTTTTCATTCTTATATCAAAGACCTCAAATTACATTCAATGCATAACTTATGCAATAATTCTCCAATGTTTTATATTCTATGTAAAGGTGTTGTGAAGTCGCAGTTGAGCGAAACTAGTATCCTGTGGCGTGATATGATGGTTAATTCGGAATGGAAAAAGGCACAATAAGTCTGTGTCATTTCGAAATTCTACCAGAATTATCTTGTACAGAAAACATGCAATAAATCAAATAACAAAGATGACGTTATATATCTCAAATCAAAATTTATTTGAATAACAATCTCTTGATTTCATTTTAGATATCTGAAAACTTCTATTATGACAACCTGTAGATTGTGTAAGCTTTAAATTAGTCAGCGGAATCAGAGAGCGCATGCGTTTACTGTTAAACATAAGTATAAATAATCGAGCGTCGCATTTACACTTCAAAACTGGTGAAGTTGAAGTCTAAACAGGTATGCATTTACTGATTCATTTGCAGAGTTGATTCTGATTTATATAAAAGTTCTTTATATCAACATGCCTTGCAATGTAAACGAAAATATATTGACAAAAATTTGTGATCTACTCATTGTGATTGTGACTGGAATGAATCTAACTCTGGCGTGCAACCAAAAAAATATCAAATATCGTTATTCTATGCATGCACGAAAATTTACAATAAATCTCTGAAGAATATGTGCGAACATATTTTTTAAATATAAATAAATTCATGATAGCTTTGAAATTACATTTTTTTTATGCCGTAGAGGTAGTACAGTTAAGTCATATGACCTTTATCTATTAGATTAATTCCTGCAGTTTGCACAAGAAGTAGACAACAAATATAATTATACAAGGACTGCTTCTCTAACAGCTACTGTTACTTGGTACGCAAGGTTATCCTTCTAATACTTCATTCCAAAATAACAGCGTTTTTAAATCGAAAACACTGGTAAAGTTGTCAAGAAAGATATATCATATTTCATTAATCTCTTTTTTTACAGATCGAAGTCCTGTAAATTTCCTTCAAACAAATACTGAAAAATAGTGCTGAATAATACAAGACAACGATGCAAACTCCGGTAACACAATTCTTAAAAGGTAAATAATTATAGGTTGAATCCAATCATATTTTTCAATTCTTACATTCTTTCATCAAAATTGGTACCGTATAAGTTTTACAGTTGAACGTTGTTATTACAGACTGTTCATAATTATGGTCAAACGATATGATACTCAATTTTAAAAATTTGCATATGCATTGAGCAGTGTGATCTGCATCTGAATTCTGCTTTTTTGTGATTGTGACAGAAACCCCTGCTAATCCGTATCAATTTTTAAAAAACAAACGCCTTGGAGGAATATATGCCACGAAGAAGTATCATACAGCCATATAGCAGAATTATGTATGAATCACAATTCTGCCTTTTTTGCAGATGTTAACCACAGTATAGTCAGCATGTTGTTTTTTTCAATGAAGTTTATTACTATATAAGTTGTACTGTGCATTGTGTTAAATAACTGAAATACACAAAATGAAAAAGCTGTTCACAATATGTTCGATTTGTGATACAAAGACACTCCAATTTAGACAATAACATGAACGTTACATCGACAAAGATATAATTAAAATAAATAATCAAAATATTCTACATATAATCCCCGAGTTACTTTAAATATAAGGCATCTTAGGTACGATAAACTTGGGTTCGAAATTTGGTGAACAATGTATAGGAAAGTTAACTTTACCAACATGGAACAAATATTTAGCCTTGAGGATAGTAAACCACTTGCACCAATATATATATATATGCCCTACAATATCATGAAAAAATGTTTGCTGAGAAAAAATGCAACTTACACATAGTGCAGGGAGGCGTCAATCCATAATTTGTTAAATATGTGCTTGGAGCAAGCAAATTTCGTGCGCAGGATCTACGAATTATAAATTACGGAACCAATAACGTTCAAACGGAGACGGATCGCCTCGATTACTAACATGGTCTAAGAGAGATAACTCAAATTCCTATGTGAATACATAACATTCACAATATCTTAATCATCCGTATTTAGAGTTATGTTATATTCAGCGCGCCGCACGTCAATCTTGGTCAATGTTTCCAATAAAATTTCGTGGTGGTAATTATTCAAAAATGAGATTGATTTTCTAATCTGTTTAGCTTTAGCGCTTGCTGTTTTCTTTTTGTGGGAAATAGATTACGCAAATATCGAGACCAATAAAAAGTTCGAGGAATGTTTCACGCACAAAGTTTTCTCAAGTCAATAAACTAATAATATATCCTATCTTTTCACAGACATATGATAAAGATATATATTTTCCACAAGCTATGTATATTTGCATTAGAAATCACAATTTTAGGTGTTAGGTTACACACAGTGGTTTTCACTTTTATGATAAATGATTATTTGCTAAAACCAGAATCCCTTTTCAGTGTCGTCAGACTTTTGTCATTTATCATGTACATGATTCATACTCTAATTTTTGATAGATTTTCTCCCCCAAATATTTATACCTAAACTCTCGCTCGGACCCACTTGAAGCCAGAGCCGGTCCCATCAACAGAATTGTTCAAAATACTATATTAAATCGAAGACATGCATATAAGACCCCGGTATTTGATATATTTGGAAGGATGTAATAACATTTCTTATAGACTGGTCAGTATCTACACTATATGAGAAGAAATTTAAATCATATATTTAAATACTGTTCGCACAAGTTTACATCCTATCAGCATTTCAAAGTGAGAATCACGAATATTACATTAAAAACAGGGCTCCCGTGTCGCAGTCCTGAACGCTACGCATACGTCTATTCACCTATAACTGGTGCCCTTTCAAGATGAGTGTAAAATTATCTACGTGATGTAAGATAATCAATCAATATATCCATTGATTCCATGTGGGCCATCCATCGAATGTAATCATCACTGTGATTTTTCAACAACCTTTGCATGAGATCCTTTTAAAACTTATTTGCCAATCATCACAATACATTACAGTGCTTTTAAAAAAAATATTCGAAACTTGTTGAGTCCCTATATGGCCGCCTGCAATTTATTTCCGCCCAATTTTTTTCCCAAAGTGTCACTATATATCCGCCTGCACAAAATTTTCTCTTCCGTACTTCTTTTTTTCACGAACTACCACAATAATTATGTCCATCCATGTTTTTATTTATTATTTCATTGTCAGTTGGGTAATATTTCTTCATAAAACAATCGTCAAAACGAGTCTGCATTATACATTATATGCATGCGAGCATGAATTAAGTTCCATTTATAAAAAAAATCGTTGCAATGTGTCCATTCCCGTAAAACCTTTACCAATATGTATATAATGCTCTCTCTCTCTCTCTCTCTCTCTCTCTCTGTCTCTCTCTCTCTCTCTCTCTCTCTCTCTCTCTCTCTCTCTCTATATATATATATATATATATATATATATATATATATAGGCACTACTTCGAAAACATGGAAAACATGACCCGCAAAATAATCATAGAATATCTGTTTTATATATAAAACATCAAATTTATCAATTAATTGATTAGTTTAAATTATATCATTTTAAAATGAATAACGGACCATCATACAGTTGGAAAGTTACAGTGGAACATTGAAAGCGTGGGGATATCTATAGATTAAAGATCCGTCTTTGATGACTTCGTTAATAATCCAATTATCAAGCACGGAGTGGGGTGTCAAGGACAGGTGCGCGATAGGGTGTGTATACTACACAGTGCAGGAACATCGGAAACGTGACTAGAGATGGAATACTTTGAGGATGCCGCACCGTTCTCTTCTGTCCCCATTCCGAATTCCATTAATTGCATAGCGTGTGGATATTCGACACGTGCTATCATGTATTCGACAATGAAATAACACTAACTTCCATTGATAGGCTACAGGTGTGATTTTTTTTTTCTAAATCGATCATTTTGCTGATCCCCGTCGGTTCAAGATGAAGAGGTGGTGAGTAGCATAAATACGTGTTTAATAACATTCAGTTCTCTTAAATCATTGATTGATTAATATGAATTCCCCAATGACACTGTTTAAACACATAAGCTACAAATCTTACGTTCTAAAACTAAACGGTAACATTTATTCCCAAGTAAGGAAATTAAGTAAAATATACCTAGTTTGATTATGTTTTATCATTAGATTGGGCATATAGTCAATATTTGAGCTGAATATTTTACATTTTTAATGTTTGCAATGCTTAACTATAGTACATATACATATATTTCTAATTTCGAGTTACAAAGAGATTCAGAGCTCACAATTTACACTTCAAGTTTTTGTTGTTGTTTTTTTTTAGATTTATGCGAGAGAACACAAACAAAGTTGCGTTACTAGCTCATACACTCTTATAGCAAAATATCACATTCAGTCAAGTAAGCATTGCGTTATTCCATGACATCTCAACTCCTCACACTTTGTTTTTTATTAATTAAGTTAGGTAACACAACATGGGCATGTCAATATATCATACGGTTACGCAAAAAATATACATTCAATCGAGAAAACATTGCGTTATCCTATGACATAACAACCCCTCACACTTCAAGTTTTTAAAGATCTACGTAAGGAAATATAACACGGTTGCATCACACTCATTCAAGTAAACATTACGTTATTCTGTGACAAAACAACGCCTCATACTTCATGTTCCTATTATTTGCGTTAGGGAACACAACATGACATGACAAGTTTCTCATTGTTTAGGACTATGCGAGAGAATACAACATTATTGTATCCCATACTCGCGCAGTTTAAATGGACATAGTGTTATCATATGCCATATTTTCTCCTTATTTACGTTAGGAAACACAAATTATAACCAAACGAACCCAATTTAAAACTACTATTAACATAACATGTCGTTAGTCTAATAATAACATTGGATTCTAACCAACACACAATCAGATCTACGCAGCAGAATGCATCCAACCCGTCATCGTACTAACAATAACGTAATTTAACAACACTCCATGGTTCCTCTTAACTGTAAACAACACGTAGTCACGCTAACGCAACTACACACAGCATGCAGTCGTTTAACAACACACAGGTAAGCGCACTGAAATTGTCACGCATAGTCACGCTAACGCAGCTACACACAAAACACATTCCGTTAAACGTAATTAAAATCCTTAAAACAGTCCCGTCAAAGATATTATGTCGTTGATCTAACAGTAGCATAAAATCAAACCGCTGTTACTCTATCGGAATTACGCACAACACGCGTACGATATGTGATTATTAAAACAAAGTACGTCGCACACAACAGAGCATGTGGTAGCTTATGTAATCAAACGAAGTCATTAACCTGACACAACATGTTTTAGACTAGAGACATAGTGATGTAAAACTTATACGGTACCAATTTTGATGCACCAGATGCGCATTTCGACAAATAATGTCTCTTCAGTGATGCTCAACCGAAATGTTTGAAATCCGAAATAACTATGAAGTTTTAGATCTAAATATAGCCAAAAACAGCGTGCCAAACGATATAACAAACCGACACAGTCATGATTTATCAACAGATTGTTCCGCTGACACAAAATACAAAGAATACATGTCATATTCGTGAATTCACAAATCACGTTGTTGGATCAGCCCGCTATGAGACACTGCTATGGAGAGCTAGGTACCGCCCGTCAAAGCGTCATTGTTAAATAAAGCTCAATGGGAATGACACAGAACGTTTAATCAATGATATCGTTTATGCAATGCATAACTTGTAACTACGTACAACTATTTACACGCCACACCGTTGCGCAAATCAACAAAATACATTGATGCGCTAGTACAACTAAGCACAACTCGTCGTTGTGCTACAACACAAAACATATCGATGCGCGGATAAATATCCGTTATGCGCAGGTGCCGCCACACCTGCACAACTTACACCCGGCGTTTCCCGGCGAACACAACTATTAATAACGCTATAAAATAATTTTTGCTTCTGAAAATCCGTTTTGGGAATAAACTGAGAGGCTTTATGCCTGCATACATTGTAATTTGCAGTGATGTATACCGACGAGAAGGGTTGCTGTTCATAATCTCAATTATTTTTGAAAATGAAATTTATTTCTTATAATTCCTTGCTCTTTTCAATTCTGTCAGGAATTCCCAGCCGTTAAAATAAACGTACAATATTTATCAAGATTAATACGCGCATTTTTCACAACTATAAATTATTGAGGTGATTCCTACAACAGTACGTAAAGATATCAAAGGCAAAACCATCGGAAATGTAAATATACGTACACACTAACACGGAACCCAAACATGCTACATCGAAAAATCTTTGTTTCTACTTCCCAAAATTATCCATATGGGACATTTTAAATCTAGCTAGCATATCTATATGCGACAGTAAACATTTTTCTTCGAATGTGGTATGACTTTTTGATATCGATATAAAAAAATAACGGAAATACCTCATCACAAAACTAAATTCTCGGTAGCCATGAAATGCACAAACACTACTGCGCAAACACAAGCTAAATGATTAAAAGGGATTTTTGCAGATACATGTTACTATATTACGGACGACTGTTGAGGCCAGTATATAGAGAGAACTTTCTTTTATTGCATTTAAACGCAATAATCATTGCGTTTAATTGCAAGAGATTTTGTTTAAAAGCAAACAACTTTGCGTTTAAACGCAAACTTTTGCGTTAAATCACAATAAGGTTTGCGTTTAAACGCAATCTTTTGCAATCAAACACAATGATTTTTGTGTTTAAACGCAATGAAGTAATGTTCCTCTATATAATGGCCACAGCAGGCTTCCGTAGTATATAAATGTGGAATTATGTCTTTTGTACGTAGATGAAAGAAGTCAGACAGTATTTAAAGGGATTCGAACCCACTGCACCAGGAATATATTTATATATATATATATATATATATATATATATATATATATATATATATATATATATATTCACCTCTGGTTGATAACACATGCATACTGTCGATCTCTTTTGTTTCGCAAAATCTTTTGTTCGTTGGAATATAATGGAGTATTTACTAGCGAATCAAGATTTAGTACTTAAATCCTTTCTATGTAAGAGTTTATTCCTGAGAAATACTTTTTCACGAATTGCTGCTCTTTCGACATTACGCGAAAATAATGTCGACGCAAATAAAATGCGATTTACAGTATAACCAATGGACATTTATCATAAAAGCCGCATATTACTACATTTTCTGATGAATGAAAACTTATTTTGGGTAGGCCTAAACAATGCAAATTCTCGTATTTTCTCAATCTGTCAGAGTATGAACGACTTTCAAGTCGATCTTTAAGGGCAGTGAAATACGCATTGCATGCATAGCCTACACATATTTTCTGTCATGACGAACTTCACCGTTTCACCTTCAATAACTACTTTTACAATATTTTAATAAATAGGCTTCTTAGAACTAAGATGGCTGCCTTCCAAGCTAGACGCCTCGTCGTGGTTGCTAATTGAATCATTGTGCAGTTCACTTGATTTGCATTTTCAGAATTTATGTACATTTTCATAAACGAAAGTTAGTACCTTTGTATTTTGCATTAGATTATAAGGAATGACTTTAATTCGCGGATTATAAAGCGTTAACTGACCGAAATCAGGTTATACTCGTATAATATGCCCCAGAATTAAAGTCATTCCTTAATTACTTGGAAATGGTGCCTAGAGTTTTGATTAGATATAATAAGAACAAAGATCAGAGAAGCATTGCTCAATAATGAATTTTAGGTGTTAGCAAATAAAATCCCTTATATTCCCATGGAATATATACAAAATGTTTATGCTCTCATAGTATATGGTCGTGGATATCTTATCGCGCCGTATTGAATTTCATAACAAGTATAATAAGGATTTTATTTTGTATACCTCTCACTTTTTCTAAGTATATATCCGTCCTGCTCTCTAAAATATCACGTGCAAAGAGTATCCGTTACCTTCATTTTAATGACTTTGAAAGTTATTAATCATTAAACCTCTTCTACTCAAGTATTCATACAACGTTTCCTGGAAACGTAATGCAGTGTATGTTCTTTATTGCCAATTAATGAAATGAACATGATTAAATCTTTTATTCCAGGTGCGTAATGTCAGTATTCATACAAAAACCATGCTTAATCATTTTAAAATTTGTTCTCATTGAAAAGTGAAGATTACAAACAGTGATCAATCTAATAATTCATTTAAAAATACAAAATTAAGAGTAGGTCAAACACCAGGCGGCCTTTTCACTAACCAATCGTAGATGGTAAACGTAGACATAAATGTGAACGTAGCATTTTCGACCGTTTCCCTAGACGTTATGACTTGCGATTTACTACCAATATTGATCGTAACTGTACGAGTGTGTTAGGGCTATCGGAAGTGCTCATACATGCATGTAAATGAACAACATTGCCGTCGTAGTGGCCCTGCCTGAGATCATTTTGGGGTAGTATTTACCTGACTGAGTTTGTTGATACAGTGGAGAAAGAAAACAATTACAATGAGTTGCAGTCTGCTTTTGCATGAGAATATTGTGCAGCCCGAGCCCGAATTTGAAATTAATTAGAGTTATCATTCTTTGCTACGCACAACTACAGAAATATAAATGTAAATGCAATGAATTCATCGCTTCACTTTTATTTTCACTATCATTGATTTTTTACTTTTTAAAAAGTGATGGGGCAACAGTCAATATATCAAATCTTGCATGTAATAATAACGAAAACAGTTCTGAAACAAAAAGGAGGAAGTGTTGCCATATGTGCCTATGTAACCATTAGTGGACATGAAAGATGAATATAACGAACACATCAGACAGCATTCAACTAAATGACAAGTTATATTTGTAAATCATGATCATTATAAGAACTACGTGTATTTCGTGTCTACCGGCAGGTATACAATAAACAAACCCCTCAATTCCATGGTCTGTGTGACTAATATACAGAGCATTTTATTTAACACTGATGACTTCAAAAATGGAACATAAACCAAACTATACACAAAAGATAAAAATGTGGGAAAACATCTGATGGCCAATTTTAGCAAAGTGTGAGTGTGAATCTAAGTGTTTTCAACATTTTATTTGTTTTACTTAATTCTTAGGAATGAAATAATAAGGGTAATATGTACGTAGTTGTAAGATGACTATATTCTTTATATTTTTCTTCCTTTCTAGGATTGGGCTGAAATGAAATTCTCACTACTCAGCAGGTATGATGATTTTGCCTATTAAAACGCTAGTCTGATAAACATTTAAGGAATATGTGTTTTGTTTTGATTGATAATTAAGGAAACCTGTTTTCGAAATTGTTTGAACAAGATTCACCACATGCTTCAATCACTTAGTCATCTTGATATCTCCCTGAAACGTAAGACATATTGCATGTATGAAAGGCGAAGACAATGGAACAGTGATCAATCTCATAACTACTACAAGCAATACAAAATAGAGAGTTGGGCAAACACGGACCCCTGGATATACCAGAGGTGGGATCATGTGCCCAGGAGGAGTAAACATCCTCTGTCGACCGCTCACACCCACCATGAGCCCTAAATCTTGATCAGATAAATCGGCCTAGCAATCGGCATGAAACACATCAGGCAGCATTTGACCCACTGATAGGCTGTATTGGCAAACTAGATCGTTATAACGATCATAGAATTTACGTAATGCTGATTGCAAACGAGACTGAAGGAACCCTTGCAACATCAACTTCTTTGTCAGTAGCCTGCTTCGTTTTAAAAACTGACCAAACGCAGAACAAGCTTTTGCATATCGAATCAGTTGAGACATGTAAAAACCATATGCAGGTGCTAATGAATATTGCTACATAAATATAGAAAGTTGATGATGGAGAAGTTGAAATCATCCAGTTTGTCATAAAGTTGAGTTGTTAGTTTCCCGTTATTATATACTTTCAATAAAATATCTAAGTATGAAGCAGAAGTGGCCGACTCTGTGGTGTCTTTTAATTCGAGTTCACTGAGATACATTGAATCGACATATGAACAGGGGATGCTTACTCCTCCTAGGCACCTGATCCCACCTCTGGTGTGTCCAGGGGTCCGTGTTTGCCCAACCATCTATTTTGTATTGCTTGTAGGAGTTATGAGATTGATCACTGTTCGTTATCTTCACCTTGCATGAATGAAAATTATTATTGTTAATTGATAATACATCGTCGATATATCTAAATGTCAAATTAAAGGCCATAGCAAGAATTTTGTTCTTCTCACGTAGCAGTTTTTGGATACATTCTGCTTCATGTGAATATAAAAGCAGGTCAGATGACAAAGGAGCACAATTCTTGCCCTTTGTGTTTCCAACAGACTGTTGTAAGACCTGATTACGTATCTTATTTCACTACTTATTTCTAAGAAAATATATCAATATACAAATCAATTGCTAGCTTATTAATAACTATTACATATATACAGACACTTAATAGCTTAATATAAATTCTTTGTATTACATCATAATAATACGTTCAAAATAACTCCCTCTGGATTATGACATCATTATATTGTTATAGTCATAACAACATAATTTGTTTTCATAATGTAAAACGTTTGCAGATTTCTTAAAAATGAAAACGCTTACTTTTAACAACGTGTTGATATATTCTATTGGGTTTTTTTTAATTATTGATTATTATATATATATATATATATATATATATATATATATATATTATACTCCTTAACTGTCATAAGGCTACTAAATTGGGTGATCCTTCGGTTGAATCGGTAAAAACTGAAACCTTGTGTCAAAGCAGGTTTGGCAAGATAAAGATCTCTCTTTCACTGTTCAAAGGTCATAAGCGCCGAGCAAAGGCCTAAATTGTGCAGCCCTTTACAGAGAATTGTGATATGTCTATATAGGGGAAATATTCTTGAGAAGGACGTTCAATAATTTCCAACCAAAAACCGATGACAGGTATGTACCGCGTCTTTCTATCAATTTATAGGCAACGTGCGCGTGATTTATTTTCAGGACCTGTTCACGAAAGACGTGTCATATAACTAAAAAAAAAAAATAAGTAGCCATCAAAATTATCAAAATCTTAACATCTACTATCCATCTTCAAAGTTTAAAAGAATCAGTTTTCACTATGGTTAAAAACAATGTCAGAGTTTACACTATTGGTAGCAACAATTTCACCTTTATCTGTTTAACGCCATATTACAATCGGTCTCTGTCCGTCGTCCGTAGTGCGTTCTTCATTGAAAAATGTCATCCTTGTCTTGATAACTACCATTTCATTTCTTTTAAAATTTGGTATGAAACATCATTGAACCAAGGGAGATGTACTATTTACATTCCTTGACTTCTGCCCCCCGGGAGTCTTAGGGGTGAGACAGAAACCGCCACATGTGTAAGTAAAACTAAATGCATTGTGAGCTAGAGCAGAAAACCCTCTAACGAAATTGTAAATTTCACATTTCACGGGGTAATCGCTTGGATTTCACAGACCCCGGGCAACACCAATCACGGTCCCCGCATGTAACATTGTACACGGTGAGGGTGGAGCCAAAATATCATAGTGATTTTGTCTTTATCATATAACACCTTTCATTGAAATACGTCTTATGAGTTTGCTGATACAGTGAAAAAACTAAATGCATATTTAGAAAAAAAAACAGAAAGAGATGTAACAAAATTATGAATTTCGCATCTTCAGTGTTAGACTCTAGGACTGGTCCAAATTCACCATACCGTGTTGATATTACATATATTAGTATCATATTATGTAAAGCCGTTTATCAGTATGCATGTGTGCACTTTCAAGGTCATTTGAATTTGAAGACTATATCTTGTTTTATATTGCAGTTGAAGATTACAATTTAGCTTAGATATTCAGAAAATTGATTTTTCTAGATTCCATTGTTCTTGGGACTAGTAATACTTTTGATTAATATTCAGGTGGACCTTTTGTTAACTTCCTCTTGATAACTTTTAATTCCTTTCAGATATTGAACTGAGCATCTTTGGGGAGGAAAGGGCATACATTGTTAATGTTAGGACTTCCGCATACCTTGGGCCTACGGGGCAGGGTACACTTTGTCAAAAGGTGACAACTTTTCAAAACATCCTCTCTACAACTTCACATCTGTGAGAAAAATTAAATGCAAAATTATATAGAGCAGGAATGCTTCTACCAATATTGTAAATTTCATGATTCCTGGGGTTCAGAGTACTGACTTCATAATGGGGCTAAAATTTGCATATTCATAGTGGTTATGCATAAATAATTTACATAATATATTCTTTAATGCTATTAATACTAACTTGAATCTGCATAGCTTTTTTAGAAGGAGCAGGTAGCCATTTACAAAAATCGTAAATTGCATTATCCAAGGAGTAGGGCATATGGTACCAGATTTGGGTCGCAATGATTATATGACTATCATTTGATGATTTCTATAATTTTGATGATATCTTCTTTAAATATCATCTTACAAAAACCCGCGACTTTCACTTATCGTTTCGCGCTGGACTAAACAGCGTTCACTACCTCTGTTTAAACGTGTTTTTTTCTCACGCGGTGTTCAATTGAGAGTTGAACTTTTAATTACTGCATATGACAGAAAAATTCTTAAGAGGGACGTTAAGCAATCTACAACCAATCAAACTACTGCACAGCCATGATGTATAAAAGAAAGCTATATTAATATGTTGGTGTCATGAGCAAAGTATACATGGCAGGTATAGTTTTGTACTAAAGGTTGACTTTAAAATATCAAAAAAAATATAACTGTTTGTTATTTTCGCCTTTTATAACGAAAAGAAAATCAAAACAATTTTAAATGATTAACATCAAGATAAATTTTGAACAATGATGAACATAAAATAGATTGTGGATTATTGTTATTGCTTATCGTCCCTCTCGAGAATTTTTCACTCATATGGAGACGTCATTACTGGTGAATGGCTGTAAAATTTAGGCCTATGCTCGGCGCTTACAACATTTGAGCAGGGAAAGATCTTTATTGTGCCACACCTGCTGTGACACGAGGCCCGCCCCATTAAGTCGCCTTCTACGACAAGCAAGGGGAACTGAAGACCTATTCTAACCTGGGTATCCACGGTTGTAACATAAAACAGGTCAAATTCACATAACGGGTAAAGGATTACAAGCCAATCTTTGTATTATTTAGATGCTTTGGAAGATGTATTAAACATTTTTAAAAAAAATATTTTTGAATATCTATAGCAAATGATTCATTTTATTTAAAATTTTACAAAGAGTACATTTTTGTAACTTTTTGCAAGGAGCTTTATATGAATATACCATTACAGATATCTTGATAAAACATCCTTTTCCTATAAGCAATGTACTTAAGGTGACATTTGAGACATTCTAACATGTAGCCAACAAAGTCATGTTGCATATCAATATCTTCAGTATGAATTTATCCAAAGCAACTTTTAAAAATAGATTACCTGTGTCGTTTTTAACTAGATGTGGTTAACTTTAGAATGTTTTACATTCTCTAGATCTTTGTACAAAAGAGAATACTAGTGGTATAAAAACTACACAAGTCAAACGTATGAGTACATTTTAAAAATCTAATAGAATTTTGAAAAAGTGGATTGTCTTATGGCAACAAAAATGCATATTGAGCAGCTTTACAAGATCTACGTCAGACAAATTCCACTTTTCACATAACATTTGGATAAAAAACATTAATAAAAGCAAATAGAGTGATAGACTACCGGGTGACAGGTTACGAATTATATCATTGGATCCGATTTGTCACTTGGTTTAATAAATGTACAAGTTTTGAAGGGTACATTAAACATATTCATTAAGAAACTATCATCCCAACCCAAAAATGATATACTAGTTATATTTATTTGTCAGCTGTTTCAGTATCACATTTTCTCCATTGTGATCCCACCTCTGGTGTATTCAGGGGTTCGTGTTTGCCCAATTTTCTATTTTGTGTTGCATATAGGAGTTGTAAGATTAATCACTGTCCCTTATCTTCACCTTCCATTTAAACAATATTTTACTATCAAGGGATACGGATCAAGCTGACGATCGATGAAGGTGAAATTATTTCTTTTTCAAATGATATTAAATAATATAATCTTAGACGCAAAACTAATATAACGAATTAAATATATTGAAATCAATCACGATAGGTTTTTTTTTTCTTCTGTGTGATTTTACATATTTGTTTTTCAATTCAATATCAAGTGGACCACAAAGGAAAATCATCTGTACCCCATTATCTTCAGTTTCCCGGTGGGTTTTCCACGGTCCCGTTTCGTCACAAATATTATGTTTCACTACTCGAAACTGTCTTAAATACCACTTTCGAAATAGATTAATCTGCATATCGACATCGATTTTGTCGACATAAAAACAGATAACATTTGTTAAGTGTCATTTTTCCTAACTTTGCGTTATTCGGTCGCCTCTAGATCGTCAATGACCTGTGTTAATTAACATTGATGTCAACGCGACAGTTCTCTGTCTAAGAATGTAAGCAAATTAGCAATCTATGGAATAAGAAGAATTTATTTCAAAGTTGATTTATTTATACCTGACTGTTGAAAACTCTGTAATATGAATTTGTTGTTTGCCTTGATTTGAAAAATGATCATACGCAGAACAAGCTCTTGCGTATCGAACCAGTTGAGAGAAATAAACACGATATGCAGTGGTAGTGGAATATTTCTACAATGAAACAATCGCTAAATGTTCCAGTTTAAATGATGACTTCCATGGTGTAATCATGATATTTAAGTTTTCATTAGAGATTGGGAGTATGTACGCTTACATTATGTGTATCGCTGAAACCCTTGTAACATCAACATATCACACGAAGAATATATCAGATTGACAAATGAATGCAAATGAGTATTGGTAATAGATAAAACGCCGTTTAAATATAATTCTTCTGATACAGATTTTGATTTACTTTGGATTACTCCGTTTAGGTGCTTAAAACAGATGGTTCACGACGAGAATTACTGATCAACAGGGGATGTTAACTCTTCCTGGGACTCTGTATAGTGTTTTGGTAGTCCGTATTCACTCTGATCTCTAATATGTTTTCTTTGTTAGTTTTGCGACCCTTTTTATCCTATGGCATAGCAATACTGAGAGCTTATCATTCGTCAGGATTTGTGAAACACTTTTTGTATAAGTCAATTGGTAATAATAAGCACACAGTGCAACTTATCATGTAATTCATAACACACGCGCGCGCGCATCCGCGCACTTAAATTTGCATGCGTAATACCGCAGTTTCATCGTAGTAGTAAAATATCCAAAATTGTGATGAAGTTTGTGGTCGTCAAATGGCATAAGAAATAGTTACATAACATTTTGATCAGTGCGAATAAAGCGTTTCACCAAATGCCGAAGGTTGGGGTTCTAATCCCGACAGACCTACAATATACATTGAAGTCGTTAAGACAGTTAATGACAGTTCCATTGCAAAACATTCGGCATCAGGTGTGAATGTCACGAGTCCTCGGAGGTGACCTTAAAAATCATGTCCCGTATCACAGTAGGTGTGGCACTCTAAAGAACTCTCATTGTTCAATGGCCGTAAGCGCCTTTGATGCCCTTCATCGATATTAATGGCGTCTCCATATGAGTTAAACATTCTCGAGAGGGAGGTTAAACAAGATACAATTAATCAGTTTGCAAACACATGTCAGTACGCTACTCAGGTAACTCTAACCGAAAAAAAATACCACTCCTGTTAGAACCTCTGTTTTTCGCACAATGACGCCAAAATGAAAAAAATACGTCAGATCGTACATTTGTTTGTCTGTTGATGTACGTTCCATGGAATTTTGCGCTAACGAAAAAGTGAAGATACAAAATTGAGAATAGGGCAAACAAAGACCCAAGAAATTAGGTGTCTAAGAGTAATACATATCCCCTGTTGACTGGTGACACCCTCCAAAGACCCTTTAATTCTATCAGTCAGAACTTCATTTCTTTTATGATTTATGTGGAAGACTATGCCAGACGATGGGCTAAATATTTAAAAGAAGAACTTGATACATTGTCAGAATGGATTAAATGTATAAGAGAAATATTGAAAGCCCGCATTAGACATATTAAAACAAAAGTACGTAACCTTCTGTGTTTGGTAACCATAAGTGATAAAAGAATTAGATAGGTTACATCAGGGATATGTTTTGGTTCCAGCTGACAAATCTTGTAACAACAATTACTTTTAAGGCTCATTATTACAACTGTATTTTAAACGAACTTGGCATAAACTGCACTTTTGGTAATCGTACTTATACTCCAACTGTCCTTTCAAACGATGAACTTCTTCTAAACCATGCTTCAATTTTAGGCAGATTTGGTATCCCAGTGGATGGGTGGAGGGCATGGGTTACCGTACCTATACTAGATTCCTAAACTACATAAAACCTTTAAAAAGATACATTGCTGGATCCAGTAAGTGCTCTAACAAGCCCCTCTCTTTCCTCCTCACGGAAATATTAACAGATGTGAAGGAGAAACCTCAAACTTACTGTGCTTGATATGCCAGAAGTGGTGTAAATCAAATGTGAATTCTAAAAAAAATCTAAAGAAACTTTAATAAACTTGAATTCGCAAAACTTTTCTCAGATCAACAACATCAAAACCCATGACTTTTTAACACTTAACACGACCATTCCTCATGATGAATTAAAGACTAGACGTTTTGACATCACAGACAGTTGCATATTCATATCTAGTGATGAGATATCCAACAAATTACCTTGTTAAACACCACTCTGGTTCCATGCACACGTATTCTGAAGTTGAAATAGAAAATATACTGCAGTTCCTCATTTACCATATCTTTGTGGCATTTGGTGAGCAGGTCTTCCAAGAGCCTGTTGATATTCCCATGGGCACGAATTGTGGTCCTATGTTAACTGACCTGTTTTCTTCATATGAAGCAGAATTTATTCAGAAACCTCTACATGAGAAGAAAAAATCTCTTCCTATGGTCTTCAATTAGACATTTAGATATACCGACGACATTTTATCTATTAACAATAATAACTTTCATTCATATATCGATTCGATATATCCCTGAAAGCTCAAAATGAAAGACACCACAGAGTCGTCCATTTCCGCTTCATACGAAGATATTTTGATGATAGTAGATATTAACGGCAAACTAACAACTCATCTCTATGACAAACGGGATGATTTCAGATTCTTCATCGTCAACTTCCCATATTTATGTAGCAATACTCCAGTATCACCTGCATGTGGTGTTTATACATATATCTCAGCTGATTCGATACGCAAGAGCTTGTTCTGCGTATGGTCAGTTTTTAAATCGCAGCAAGATACTGACAAACAAGTTGATGGTACAAGGGTTTGAACAGTCTCGTTTAAGATCAGCATTTCGCAAATTCTACGGTCTAGTTTCCCAATACAACCTATCATTGGGTCAAATGCTGTCTGACGTGTTACGGATGTATATTTAAATGCTGTTATAAAATTTAGAAATTCATTTCAAAATTAAGGATTATCTCCCTCATGCATAGCTCTTATCCTTAGACGAATTTGGCTCCACTTTTTTGGCACGCTGTTTTTGGCTATATTTAGCTCTAAAACTTCATTGTTATTTCGGATTTCAAACATTTCGGTTGAGCATCACTGAAGAAACATTTTTTGTCGAAATGAGCATCTGGTGCATCAAACTTGGTACCGTATAAGTTTTACATACCGATTGTTAGACCGTTCGTGACACACAACTTTTGACTACGAATAACTCCGTTTACCTGATCAAAATATAGAGCTCAAGGCGGGTGTGACCTGTCGACAGGGAATGTTTACTCCTCCTATGCACCTGATCCCACCTCTGGTGTGTGCAGGGATCCGTATTTACCCAATTATCTATTTTGTATTGCTGATGGGATTTATGAGATGGATCACTGTTCCTTATCTTTATCTTTCGTGATAAAAATGTGTCATACTATTTTAATGATCTACTACCCAGATAAGCTTCAGTACTAATCTGAAAACAATAAAAATTAAAATTCTCGCTATCTATTTAAAGGCTGCCATGATAAGGAACTCTTTTGTATTCAACACCACAAAAATCAATAATTTTTACGTCACATCGTCTGTTCCGGTGATGATGAGATTCTAAGATCACGAGGGATGTGCATGTGGTAGATTTTACGAATTGGTAGGTGTCTTCCTGTCAAGCAGTTAACTACATCAATGTAAAGGGGAGATGTGAAAGGTTTTTTTTCTGATCCAACCAAGTGATCTGGAAAACAAAGACTATGTAAACTATGGATCCACCATTTGGAAGCGTAATGACAAGTTCAGGTTCGATATGTTTGTATGAAGAAACATGTACGGTTTGCCTGGTATGCGACGTCTTTCCCTAATTTCTTCTTTCGAAAGGATGGGCTCAAATATATACGGCTCCAAATTTAACTGTTCGTGACTTGTCATGTTTACCGTGCTGCTGATGAAATAAACTGGAACCGACGGTGTGACGTCATAAATTAAACTTCAATGGTTGATCTCTTAGCGCCGGGTAATTTAAAATATATGATAGATTAATATTGATTTCATCGTCAAACAAGGGCTTTTTTGTCAATTACGATATCAATCTGTGATTTATTCATAAAAGCAACAATGTGGTTAGGGGTGTCTTTACCTTTAAGTATTTTGCTATGTTCCAAACCACCCAGCTGTGCAATGTGACAAAATGAATATATCGCATATTTAAAGATCAAGTACCACACTAGGACATCTATTTATATATTTTATATAGATTTACATGTGGCTGATATAAAAGACCAAAAGCGAAACAACAGGAACAAATGGCAGCAAAACCAACACATGGTGACCACAAATGCATCCAAAGTAGTTCCGAATCTGTTGAAATGAATATTGCTTCACAAAATGTTTGCCTCAGAGGAGTTTATGTAAGCAATGATGTTATGGATATTGAAAGATGCAGGGGTAGAGTTTTAGAAAGCAAAACTGCTGTACTGTTTCCTTTAAAGAATATTATAGAACGCAATGAAATTATAGATTTTGGAAATGAAGAACGTGCAAATAAATTTTTGCATGTTTTAATCAACTTTGGATACAGTGCAGCTTTGCAAAATCATAAAAGTGACTTAGAAAAAAATCCGCTTGGTAATCTGCCTACGTTTTATCGTAGAACCTCATTTTGTGTTGTCAATGTTAGAGAATGGACACCTCGTGTATGTGATTTATCTCTATCAAGACTGGCTATTCAATTTTTGAAGGATATTGAAATTAAACTTTCAAGTGAAAATAATGGAGATCACATAGTAGCTCAAGAAGATTGCATATCATTCTTTAAAATGTTTGGGACTCATGTGTACATGACAAGCATTAATTTCGGTGGGATATTTACAGTAAGCTCTAGTACCGCATTACTAGAAAATGACAATGTATTGTCAACAAAACAACAAATCAAACAGGTTCATAACAACGCTATCATAAATCATTTGTTCAGCGATAGTAAGTCAGAAAGCACGGAAATTAAAGAGAATGGAAGAGATGAGTACGTTTTGAAAAAAAACAAAATTGAAACTAAACAAAGACATTTTGGAGGACCTAAAGAAACATACGACTTTACGGTGTGGAAAGCAGAGTTACTGAAGAATCCAGAGACATGGACTGTAAGTGACATGGGGGAAATTTCATTCGATAATTGCGTCGGAATTTGGTCCTTTGTGAAAAAGCATCAAAGTTGTTTTACTAACGCAGAACAACTGTCAAGTTTTTTAGCAAAAGCGTGGCAGGATCATGTTGCACAGCGAAATATATCTAATCTTGTGTCAGATTCCTTTTGGAAAACGTTTGTAAAGGATTTAGATTCGATATTATCAGTACCCTGTTCAGCCAGCTGTCATTTGGGATCCCTGAAAGAAATACTTCAGCTTTTAGAAAAGCATGTGATCTTAGTTGGAAAAGGTGTTACCAAAGTACTAGACATATTTTCAGCAACATCTGTTCAGAGACTATTTAAGGACAGTGCAAAACACAAAACCCCTATCAATATTTGTTTTCAAATTCTCACTACAAAATTAAAAATTTTGCAAATAGACAACGGGAAATCCTCAGCATTTGGTTCTTCATGGATTGCATCAGACTACTTCATTCCAGGTCTCTTGTCACGAAGAGAATTAAACAATGTTGAAGAGTTGTTAGATTTACTAGAATCAGAGTTATTACCGGGAATCGATGCTCTCGAATCATACAATGATATCAATTTGGGGAAAGTGCAATCCTTAGCAAAATCAGAACTCTTGAACACAGTACAGAATTTTCTTCAAATACTTCTGGGCAGACAGGAGTATCAAGAGGCCCTCCTTCTTCTCGTCCTTTTCTTATCCATCGGATATCACTTCAAGAGAGAAAATGTTCAGGCAAATATCACGTCTGAGATTTTAGTAACTTTCACAGCATCGGCAAAGAGAGAACTTGCTCTAGCTAGGAAATACAAGGAAGATGAAACTCGAGAAGCGTGGTTGTTGTTGGAGATTATTTTCAAACTTGACACAAACTATAGAATATTTGATGCGCCCACTGTGCTTGTAAACGAGGTTAATGATTTTGTTGGTTTTTTGAAGGAAAAGGGATTTGTATTCCATTCAAACATCGAAAAGGTTATCTATTCAGAGCAAGGTGAACCTCATGGAATTATTCACTCCTTAGCAGAAATATGCAAATTATCATGTGACCTTTTTGGCGAGGAAACAATGAGAACATTGCATTCTACGAACACCGAATATTGTCCTAGTAGTACAAATTTTGATGCGTTATATCGCATAATAAACACATTCGGGATGGAACACTTTTTCCCACAGAAACTTTCGACAGGAGATGTTTTGAAGTTAAGTGATGCCTTGTTCGCTTGTCCAAGGACAATGAAAGATATACCATGGGCTATATTTCGCCAAGCAATAGCCATTGACTACAATTTCAGAGAAAACGTTTTATCTGATTTTTCGAAAAAGCTACGAACTCGAAATCAAGCCATAAGCAAGAAAGAAAACAAGCAGTCTGCAAAAAAAGTCTCAATGAAGCACAACCCAATGGATGTTTTTCTTGCACTTTGGCATTGTTGCGATCCCTTTCTGAAAAAGATCCTCGCTGCAAAAATCGCCACCTGTCAACTTGCACTCCCCCTAATATACGAGGATATTACCACCAGACAGCAACTCACCATATCACTTTGGCCAATTCGTGATGTTTTCATTGACGACAGCCCGGATTCTGTTTTGACCAAACCTCTAAAATCAGTTAGTTTTGTAAGAGTTGGAGATTTGAAGTCAATATCAAAATCAAAAATAATAAATAAGTTTTTAAGGGGGCAAAATAATGAACACAGTACTTTTTACCATAGAGATTGTACCCTGGCATCAAACAAACGATTGGTTTCCAATGGAATCGTCGAAATTACTTGGTATGTACCCAGAAAAGACAATGATGATGTTAATTCTGACATTGAGGATGTTAATTCTACCGAAACAGAGGAACTGTTGGAAGAAATAATGGAACCAGTATGCATTTTGAATATGCGAGGAGATGCTAAAGATTTTGAGTCCCAGCTTTTGGCGTTACTTGCACTTTCAGATGTGGTAGTTGTCATGTCTGAATTTGAGTATCTCAATGATGATCGATCTCTTCAAGTGCTGAAACAAATACACAACAGTTCAGCATTTGCAATAATCATGACGGATTTTCCGGAGAGTGTGGAACAGCAGGAGATGGACAACAGTGATGAGGACGAAGACAACGAAATCACGGATAGACAGGACCAAGAAGAGAAGACGGAGGAGAGTGATGTGGACAGGGATAATAGCAATAAAGTTGAGAAAGAACAGGAGCAAGAGGAGAGTAATAGAATGGGAGAGGAGGAGAGAATTAGCATGTCTTTGGAGGAATTGTGTGGAGAAAATTTGCCATGTGTTTATGAAACAAAAACAGGCTTAAACCCTATGAACACATCATTTCTTTCCACTTTGGACAGGGGAAAGACTTTAAATGAAAGTGACCTCAAAGATTGCCTTACCACACAAATTATGTCAGCATTAAAGAATATAGAATTTGCACAAAGCTTGGAGAGGAAGAAAATGTTATTACCAGCATTTGTTGCAATAGATGAAGATAACACATATTCTAAATATGGCTCGGATTTAAGTGAAACTGTGTTTGGAGATGTTGAATACTCGGCGAATACGATGCATCGAAAACAAATAAAAGACAAAATACTTCCATTGCAGGGAGAGAATTTGTGGCACACATGGTGTTTGGAACAAAAACAATGTTTTCGCTCGGGAAAGAAAAGTGTTTCAGATAACGTCCATCATAAAAAAAAGATGAAGACTCTTAGATTATGGCAAGTGATGAGTTGCCTTGAAAACGGAAGTACAATTGTAAAATTTGTAGATGTTTTGGAAAGACATATTGATGACAGACTAACCATCACATATTTTTTACAATGGATGAAATTTCACATGGACTGTCAATCACGACAAATCATTCCTAAACTTTCAAACGATCTCTTTGAAGCGTTCAGACAGTACGAAACGTTGAGATCGCAAAGTGACACTGAAAGAGAAAAAGTAGAAAATTTGAAGTCGCAAATTAAGAGTGCAGAGGAAAACTTGGCAAACGCCTCGTTTGGTTTGGAACATTTTTTTAGAGAAATGGGTCAATTATATGAGTCATTCTTCCATTGCGATACAGCATTGCAAATTCGTGTGTCTACAAATACAAAACGTATCATTGACAAAATACCACATATTGCTGCCAAGCTTCTTTATTGGGGTCATTCATTAGAGATCATGGACGGGGATGCAGCGTCGGTTCCCGAATCTTGGATCAAAGCTGTATTCAAAGAGATAAGATCGATCATTGGAGAGAAAAAAACATTGTATGTTATATCAGTTTTAGGAATTCAAAGTTCTGGTAAATCAACTCTGCTAAACACAATGTTTGGTCTACAGTTTTCTGTTAGTGCTGGAAGATGCACACGTGGGATTTACGCGCAACTTATTCCTGTTGACAAGTCACAGTCGAGTCTCAAGTTTGATTATGCTTTGGTTATAGACACAGAAGGATTGAGAGCTCCAGAGTTAGCAGGCGAGAAGTATAATCATGATAACGAACTTGCAACGCTCGTCATAGGCCTAGCAGATGTTGCGCTGATCAATATAAAGGGTGAGACTATAGCTGACATGCAAGATGTACTTCAGATTGTAGTCCATGCCTTGATAAGGTTAAAGAATGCGAATGAGGAGTTGAATATTAAACAATCATGCGTCTTTGTTCACCAGAATGTATCAGCATCCAATGCAGGAAAGAGCACTTTTCAAGGTAGTCAGAAGGTTACTTCAGTCTTAGATGAAATGACAAAACACATCGCTGAGCAGGAGAAAATGGCAAACATTACGCGATTCACTGATGTCATAGCATTTAATCCCGTTACAAATGTCATCCATGTACCTGATTTATGGCAAGGTGTTCCTCCAATGGCTCCTGCAAGTCCTGAATATAGTAAGAAAGTATTTCAGGTCGCCAAATGCATATTAGGTGATATTTGTAAAAATAAAAAGAGTTTTCTGAATAGTGAAGACACAAGTATCCACTTAGGAAATCTGTGGAAAGGCATTATCTCAGAAGATTTTGTGTTCAGTTTTAGAAACGCTCTAGAGGTAAAGGCTTTCACTATGTTGGAGATAAAATTCCAAAGCTTTGTTTGGACTTTGCAGGAATTAAAATTACAGTATCTTCAAAATACATTAATTCAGATCTGTTGCAGCAAAACACACGAAATTCTTCAGAATACCATCACAAATATCAAAGAGCGGTTTCACAAGAACCTTCAGGAGAAAACAGCTTTATGTGACAAAGAACTTCAATCTTTTTTTGATAAGTCTGATTTAAGTGATTACATGATACATTGGAGGGCGCGCAAAACAGAAGAACTCCAAGCGATTTCGCGTAACATAAGAATTGAAATACATACAAAGATTGAAAGCGAAAAGGGAAAATGCGAAGCACTTTTTAACAGCAATAAGAAATTGGCATCTGTTAAAGAAAATGTGACTAGTAAGGCTGTCGAGTTTGCAAAGTCAGAAAATAATAAGGAACACACATGGAACGAGGAAGACGTGAAAAAACAATTTGAGCGACTGTGGGAAGAATGGTTAGGTGAACTAGCCCCAGAAGTATCTGAGGACGCTATCCAGAGAAAAATTGCAGAGATGAAATTACAAGTCATAAATGAAGTCCAAAATAAATTCTCAAGTCATCAGCCTGTGTATACAAAAGTATCTAATTCAACGAGACTTCCACTCCAGAAACGTATGACTAAGCTTATTGGCTGCATTAGGGAAGAAGATATTGATGAGAAGGACATCGAAGTGATTGGAATTAAAGAGAAAGTTAAGCGTCTCTTTGGCAAGTTCCTCCCAGAATCGATAAAGGACTATCTTCAAATCCATAAGCATTATTTCGAGAAAACAAAGAATATGATTGATACAATTTTTTCGGACATAGAAAAATATATGCAAACACAAAATGAAAATGTTGAATACAATTCTGCGCAATTCATTCAAGTTTTGAACTATATAACAGATGGCTTTCGTAATCATAACGATAAGAGTAATGTTCATACATTCATGGTGACAGTAAGACTGGAGGCAAAGACAGCGATAATGGTAGAGAGGTATGCAGTCAATGAATTTACGCAACACATCAGACGTTATGAAATTCAAAATAGTTTGAGATCGAAAATGACAAAGTATAAAAAAGAAGTAGAATCTTTATTTCTGGGCATGTATTTCGAAACAGCGAATGAAGAATTGGCGACATCTATCATATGCGATCACATAGAAAATGCTCTCCGACAAAGACTATCTCAAGAATTACACAAGCAAATGTGGAGCCAAGTAACACACAGTGAATTTGGCAATAGAAAGGAACCTCTCATAAAAGCAGTTCTTACAGATCTAGCGCAAAGGCATCAGTTTCGTGATTACGTTGTTTACATTAACAATTCAAAGTCCTACGTTAGTTCATGGATAGAAAAGTACACTAAAACGCTTTTCGAGAAAAAAAACAATAATGGCGTTTCAGAGTTCCAACAGTGCATTGCGAGGTCTTTGGAAACAGCATGTGTTACTATACAAAAGTGTGCTGTTGGTGCAGAAGCTGAAGGCAAAAAACAATCATGCAACTCTGAAAGCGAAGAAGAGACCGATGTTTCCCCATCATTACAACAATTAGCATGTTGGGGTCGTTGGATTAATGCTTTTAGAGATAGACTGGTAAGGGAAAACTTTCAGATGCCTCCTGATTGCTTCCAAACGCTTTTTCATTTAAAAGTGGAAAAAATTGATAATCTGATCAAAAACATTGAAAGAAATTTAGACGTACGTAGAAATTCCCTTTACGATACTTTTAAGAATATGCCTCTTTCCAACATGAGTTGGGGGGACAATGATCCATTTAAAGAAATAATGGAAACTCTGTGGGGTTGTGATAAAAATTGTCCATGGTGTTTAGAGCCGTGTGTCGTGTCATCAACCAATGATAGGCATGCTTGCAAACAACATAGGCCTGAAGGTATAGCAGGAGTACGCTGGGAACATACTACAAAATTAGTATGTGAATCTTGTGACTTTAGTGTACAGAGTGATTCACGGAGACGCTGTGGCAGCTGGTGTAAATGTGATCCAAAAACGGATGGACATCATCCATGTAAAGAATACAAAACACATATGAAGGAAGCATGGGATATATCTGGTTCTTCGGACATGTCATCTTCAAAATATTGGATTTGGGTTTTCAAAGAATTTGAAAAGGATTTTGTGAAATATCACAATGCCAAATCGCCTGATTTCCCAAACTCAGATGCTTTCAAAATTACGAAAGATGAGGCTATAAACAGTCTTAGTGTGTACGAATAAGATATAATGAGTTCCGAAAAAGAAATATTGAAAGAAACTGCTTTATCTCATATCGTATCAAAAAATTCGATTAAATGTTCGAGTAATGTTTCTTTGAAGAAACTGAGATAAATCGCTATAAGGTTTGTTACTGTGTTGTGTTGATATTTAAAATAAATTCATTCGAAGATATATTTGCTTTCAGTACGTATTCGATGTTTCTTTTATTGTCATGATGTTTAGTCCATATTCAGTATTATTCACTCTTCTATTGTGATTTTGTTACAGCATACAAAAATGAATGCTAATTAGATATTGTATATGCTTTTGCATTAATGACTTGCATCTATTCTGATCAATGAATCATTCATCGATTATCATACTTCGTCCATGTATTGTAGAAACAAAATTCATTTGAACTTAGAATGTCTTGAATATGTAGACATTGTTTATAACTCATTATTATCTACTAAGAATAGGGTTTTCTCTGCTTTTCTTTGCATCAAACATATTTATTTTTCAATTATGACAATAAAGTACTATGTGGTGTATTTGACGTATAATTTTACGATTTGTTGCACTGCTCATTGCAATCTATTTATTAACAAGACTTAGCTGGAGTTTTTTTTTTTTGCATTACCCGTTGTCTGTTTCATAAAGTTTAAAACCAAACACAGTTCTAGCATTTTAGAAAATAATGCTGATGATAAACATTTCCTGTTTAAAATGTCAATTGAAAGTGACGATAATTACGATCATTAAAGAATTATAAGCACACCAACAATACCCCTTCCCTTTGCAAAACCATTTGTCCACTAAAATGTGGTTTATGCAAATGAATTAACTCTCTGTAAGTATGGCCCCACGCAGACCCCTGTGATCACTGTTTAAGATAGCTGAATATACAATAAATAAAGATATTTGTACATTGTTGGTGTAGTTTGTCGTTTTGTCATTTTTCTAATAATTTATCTGAACGCAATGATATGAAACAAAAGCTGCATTTATTTTTAAAAAAAATATCAGTTCAGAAAAAAGCTTTTTAAGAACTAAATCAAATGTGGCCTGAAAACTCAGTCGACAATTTAATAAAATTTACTTCATCGGCAGTTTTATGTGTCAATATTATAAGACATATGTAAACCAATGGGCGAGTTATTGCAATCGATTGAATGGTACGGTTATAGTTAAAAAACTTCCTGAACAAAAATCAAATTTGATTCTTCAAGCAAGTACCCTGGATAACATTATATATCAAAATGATTTATTTCCAAGACTGGGTCAATTTGGTGGTTTGCGGGTCAAATCCTTTTAGACAGTTTTGGAAGGCTTCGGTCGAATAAACCATTCGTTTTTCATTTTGTATTGGACTACATCTTCAGCAATCTAATTGAAATTAGATGTTAGATCCGCTTGCATACTCGCTACACAAACATCTAACAACATCCCGTAGAGGGTCACGTCAGAGGTTAAATTCGATTGACCAATGAAATCACCGCTGGCAAAATCATTGAATGTTTGTTGAAGCCGATAAGTCTAGAGTGATACCGAGTTTAACCTCTGACGTGACCCTCTATGGGATGTTTTTAGATGTTTGTGTAGCGAGTAAGCGAGCGGATCCAACATCTAATTTTAATTAGATTGCATCTTCAGTGTCTCATAACAGATTTTTTGGAGAATGAGCAAATACACGAAAATCCATTGTACTACTTTTGCAATGATTAGGATTTGCATTAGTCCACGTTATCGTTCGTTACAGGAGTCATCCTACGAGATGGTATAACATACTGTTTTAGTTTACCATATGATGTAAACGTTAGTATTTGACTGCAAGGTAAATGCGATATAAGCAATGAGCGTGCATCCCCCAGAGCTAATTAAGACAAATCACATATTGAGGAATTTTCGTAAGGCCGCAAGCATAAACACACGAATACAAATCAAAACTATGATAACAATCCAATTTGATTGCAACCACTTTTATTTAGAGTCAGGAGATGAGGGGGCGATTTTGATAAGTCCAATTAAAATAAATATTTTAAACATGTTACTCAAACTTGAAAAAGGAGTTCATGTCGAACTTGTCTTTACTTGTGTTCTCTTTCATTTCTTTTAAATCGTTACGACTTGTTAGTAAATGAACTAAAAGGATTTTAGATTGCGTATTGGTAGTTGTGTATGTACGGTTCAGATAAGTACAGCTCAGTAGCTGACCCACGTATCATGTTTAAATTCCACGGAAGTGGAGTTTACTTGTCTACCTATATACCGACATAATCCTCTGCCGACGTCTTAAAATTAGTGTAAATTCACTTTTCACTGTTAATAGATTAAAACAAGTTCTCTTAATGTCAGGAAAATATAGGGTAAGCAACGTGCATGTATTACAGTTCTTATTTCCCATTACAATGCACATCTACCTATATCGTATTTACGAACAATGTCCTCGGTAGTAGCAACCAGATAATCTAATAAGGTTAAGAAAATGTAACACGATGTACGCAGTTATAAATGAAGTGGGGAGGCCAGATTCTCGAGTAGTCAGTTGGAAATAAGTTTTCCGTCTCTCCTCTGTACAGGTTGGGGTAAACGCTACTCCCCAGCTGAAGGGGGTGGATATATCCAGGATCCAGAATTGTTAGAAAAGAAAAGAAACTTTCACAGAAAATAGGCATTTTACGTCGTCTGCAAATTTTATGTCAAATGCAGCATTATTGAAAATTTATAACACTGTTATATTTCCTCATTTTAATTATTGTTGCACAGTTTGGTGCTCAGCCAAAAACAGGGATTTTATTGACAGACTTTTTAAATTACAGAAAAGGGCAGCCAGAATTATTTTAAAGGTGAAAGTAACTCTTCTGTTAACTGCAGCTGATATTTTTAGTGTTATTAAATGAATGCCTGTTCATGATTATTTTGTATATAGAAAACTAGTGCTTGCTTTTAAGGTTCTTAATAACATGACATCGGAATATATGAACGTTTTTAGTTTTGTCAGCCAAGTTAGTTCCAGAACAACAATAAGTAGCGATAGTGGCATTTTATATTTACCAAAAGTTCGAACTGAATATTATAAACGGTCTTTTAAGGTATCCTCCACCATTTTGTGGAATCAGTTGCCCGAGTCTGTCAGATGCTGTGGTTCTATTACATCTTTTAAATCGGCATATTTGCAGCATTATTACTCAAATAAGTTATATATAGATATGATGTATATGTTTATTTTCCCCCCAGTGATATCGTGTGTATATTTCATGTATATATTTTATATTATGTTATCTATTTTTCTATTCTCATTTATCTGTCTGTGAATGTTTTATACAGGACCACAATGTAAACTAGTCATTTGTACTAATTGTGCTATCCTGTCTAAATAAAAGAATTTATTATTATTATTATTATTAGTCTGTCATACCTAGACATATATTGTGTCAGAACTTTTATCGCTGGGTGGTTCGTGTTTTGACGTTGAAAAAGCGACCTCTGACATTGTATAAGTCTGGCTGTGCTAGAACACGGAGTCAAAGAAGTTCAGGGACAAGATTCTGAGGTTGAGACATAGACGTTTATCAAAATATATTGATGGAGAAATATTGCGCATATTTCGTTAATATTGATTGAATTACGTATGCGTTTGCAACTGAAGTCGAAACCAATTTCATTTGAGCATTTTTACCTCGTTACATTGGCAGAGATGAGTGTAAGGAATTATAACTCCTGATAGAGATTGTATAAGTAGTACTGTTACAGCCCTCCATGCTCATAGGCCGAACATAGGCCTAAATTTTGCAACCTTTCAATGGCAATGGAGGCGTCTACATATGAGGGTTCTTCAACGGCGTTTCTACTGTGGGGTTACGACAGAGTTAAATTTTCGTCCAACACAGTAACAATGTGTGTGACACAGTACATACGTGACACAGTAGAAATAAACAAATAGCAACACAGTAAGATCCGCGCCGATCGTGAACGAAACTAGGGTAACGGGAAAAAACTCTTGCTTTGTGTTTTAACAGCGAGGACAGTAATTGGTGATATTATGTAATTAATTACACCCCCCTTGATAACATACCGGTAAGTAGGTGCAAGGTGAAGATAACGAACAGTGATCAATCTCATAACTCCTACAAGCAATAGGTGTGAACTGTACGGTACAAACCATCCAGTTTAGAATTTTTGAAATCAATAGTCAATATTCACCCGGTAATATAAAACATGTAACAGTGTTAGGGCTACGATCAAGTCAGTACCAGTGTTGACACAATCAAAAACTGTATCTTTTAGTTTCAAAGATGAGAATGAAAATGATGATCTTAGGGAAGGGAAAAACAGAATGTAAATGATAGGTTTGCGTTGATGGAAGACAATCACTCCGTTTCAAACCATTCAAAACATCGTCTGGGATTTGTACGAGGGCTGTTTACTGAAATATACATGGCTAGAATATGTGTAAGATAAACGTACTTAATACTTTTTTTAGACAAAAAGAATAACTTTAATGTAATGAGTGTTCGATATAATTAATTCGTCGTACGTTAATGACACAATCTAAACTAATTATATTTAGATATAAAAAAAAAAAATAAACTAGATATAATGAGCTAGAACAGTATTGAAAAATATCTTTTGTTCATGGATGTTTTGTAAACTCCGCTGATAGTTCAAGTGAAATACTAAGAACAGTCAGACCTCTGTTTGTTCAACAGGAAAACATCAGAAGAACCATATTTTCATTGGAATGCTGTCATTATGTTTTGCTGTCATTTGTAAAGTTACATTAAAATCAGTGCAAGTATTACAAATTAAATTATGTACATTGTGAAAGAGGACTTGGTGCTCTCAAGACAATAAACAGCCAGTTGGGAAACAGATCGTCCCTAGCAAAAGAATTTTGAAATGCTTGATGCTGGTTTTTATCCAAGGACCAGATCCCAATACGAGTTCCCTTTTGATGAAACAGTAACTTTGTAAAAGAAACGGAAGACCAAGATTGATTAACGTTCAATATGTTGACCATGTACAGCTGTATGTATAAACTATTGAAATGTTTTATCCTTACTCTTTGGTTTTTTATCATTATTTATTATTATTGATTTTGCTTTTGTTGTTTTAATATAAAACATGATGCATTATCAAAAAAATGTCATGAATCCTTCGCGCAGTCTGCAGTACAGTAACATTGGGAATGAAGGGGAATCATGACTGTTGCACGCTTTAAAACCGAGTATGACTTATCTATAATCTTGAATCATAAACAGTAAAATCCAAGAGAGGTCCCCAAATTTTACAGTTTTTCAACAGTTGCTATATTAGAACTCATGGACACTCGAAAGCATGTAATTGGAAAAATAGTCGTGGTCGACCCACAGCGTAAAGCAATGTACATGTATAAACTCAGATCACTGTGGAGGAACATCAAGTCAAGAAAATAAATCGGCGGTGGTAGAAGAAAAATAGAGGGTAAAATATAGGGGTCCACAAGCCGATACTGCTCTGGATGGAATTTCAACAGCAATATAATATATGTTTCGAGTTATTACTAAATACTGAGTAATATCTTCTTTCATAAACAAACAACCTTTGCTACTAGAGTACAAATTGGTGGGTTGTTGTTTTTTTTTGAAAGTATGTAAATCTATTTATTTTCATAGAATAAATACGCAGGAGCTTAAGCAAAATATCAGTGATACAGGTTATTTGCAAATCAAGTGAAACATCGTAGAGATCCGCATCATCTATGGGGAATCACCAGTAAACAAGTACACGTGTAAAAGAGTAAAGGTTAAGATGTGGGTTAATGTATTGAACGAATATACTAGTATCTGAAGACTTAAAAAAAATAATTTTCTTTCTCGTTTTCTCTATAATACCGTGTAAATAAATCCTTTTACAAGTCATTCACAATTTTATTTTCTAGAAAATATTTTGGGCCCATGGTATCTCTCTGGTGTACAAACTGTCAACCCGATGTTATTCTGTCAGTACTTTTGCAAATAGTATACCGCAAGTAACAAGAAGGTGATGCGTTATATTTATTATGCACTTTATAAGATAAAAGGCTGAAACAAACAAGACAAATGATATATAGACTAAATATATTCGAGATACATATTGATTAACGGTATTACGTGAGTATTAAGTAATAAGCATAGTTATTCTGACAATTCTAAATTACAAGTACATTAATAAACTGTATGAAAATAACTTCAGAAATGTTATATAATGAAAATACTTAGAAATTAGATTTAATTTTTTCACAAACTTCCTTCCATAGATTGATTGATTGATTGTATCTTGCTTAACGTCTCGCTCGAGAATTGTTCACTCATATGGAGACGTCACCAAGATCGGTGAAGGGCTTCAAATTTAGACCTTTACTCGGCGCTTACGGCCATTGAGCAATGAGGATTCTTTAGCGTGTCACATCTACTGTGACACAGGACATCTGTTTTTAAGGTCATCTCCGAGGACCCGTGACATCCACACCAGATGCCGAGCGTTTGGCGATGAAACTATGCAATTGTTAAGTGCGTACATATTGTAAATTAAACATATAACACCGACGGTATTCCATAGAAAATCATTCAAAAATAGGTTACTTCTGTAAATAATATACAAAAATGGCAAACCAAAAATAGACTACATACGCATTCAAAGGACTAAGAATCATTATACTGAAATGCAAAAGTCTACTAAGTACTTACACCGTGTGCTATCTCTATTGGAACAATCGACAATGCATTGCGTGAAACGCACTCACAGGTAAACAGGAAATACGTGTTCGAATTAAGGAGGGTAACTTTAAACAGTTTAAAGATAGTACAATATTATAAGGAAAGATAATTCTATATCAAAAATATATATTAAGAAATAACGATAACTCTCCACACTCCCCGTCTGATATCGGGAGATATCACTAAATATGTCTCCTTGCAAATAAATTTCCATAATTCAAAGAAATTACACATTGTGCTGTCATGCTACACGGGTAACAAAAAACCCGGTTCTGTAACCGAACGAGTATAATATACATCTTGCCCGTCTCCTACACACGTAAACCACGATGAATACTTTCTTGTCTGAATCGCTGGGAAAGGTACGTTCAACTACTGTCATTTTCCAGTCACAACGATGAGCACTACCGCCCCTTATAACAACAGCATCACCGACTTCGATCTTTGAGAATTATTGATGAATGGTTCACGTTTTAAATAACCAGCATCCTTAACTTGTTGGCACATTGCTAAGTTATTCTTTAGGCTCTATTCCAATATGTGCACCCTTTTCACAGCTTGTTGCCTATTGTCTGGGAGTTTTGTTTTTTGGTTCTTTCAATGTTAATGGTGCAACCCATTGGTCACTGGGATGCGAAGCATCTTCACTATTGAAATCTCCAACCTCAACAGGTTTACCTGCTGATAAAGCTAATTCAATATAAGTCTGTTTTACAAATGCGTAGTTTAAGACTATGAAACACTTCTCTCCACGAACAGAGTGTAATTATACCCGCACTTTCTAAAGAAAGTTCGGGTATATTCTTTTTATCCCGGTCCGTCCGTCCGTCCGTCCCGGTTGTTGTCACTAAAACTATGTCCACATTTACAGTGCAATCCAAATGATATTCAAGGAGCTGAATAGCAAAGTCCTGTAGATGTGCAATAAGGTTTCAGAATTTTCATATTGGCCCCAGGGGGCAAATAGGGCCTGAAAAATTACGTTTTCTAACATAAAGCTTGTCACTTAAACTCCATCTACATCTGTAGGAGCAGTCACATGATATTCTAGAAGCTGAATAAAATGTCCTGTAGATGTGCAATAAGGTTTTGGAATTTTCATATTGGCCCCAGGGGGCAAATAGGGCCTAAAAAATTACGTTTTCTAACATAAAGCTTGTCACTTAAACTCCATCTACATCTGTAGGAGCAGTCACATGATATTCTAGGATTGTTGACCTTGAATGGCCTTGAAAGTGGGTCAAAGTCAAAGGTCAAGATCACTTTCTCCTCCACAAGGTCTTAGGTGGTTGACCTTAAAAAATGGGGTCAATGTCAAAAGTCAAGGCCACTCTTCAAGATGTGGGTCTCCACAAGCGACACAACATTGAGTATGTACGTCATTCCAAAGGAAGTCTATATCCCCTTCCTTCACGGGATTCAGCATGATAGCTGTCTACACCAAGTACTTGCGAGACACAGATAGATGACCGATACTCTACGCATAACTTGGAGAAACAGTCTCCATGGGAAACCTCTAGTCAATGTCAAGGAGGACTGCATGAACCAACCAAGTGCAAATTTACATATCTGCCCAATGTTCAACATTAGGACACTGGTACTGATCTTTAAGCAATACACAAAATTGACACTCTACACAAACTGAACCCCCCCCCCCCAAATAAAAATTAAAACAAATACACATACACAGAAAGAGTTCAACATGTACATTTCACCTTCTGTAATACTGTAAAGCAATAAATGAAAAAAAAAATAATTCCAAAAAAAAATGATAAATAAAATAAATGAACAAGCTAGACTTGCCTGATCAGGAATGATGCAATATCCTCTGTACTCAGGAAACATTTTCTTTGTGCTTTTGCTCAGCCTCTTAAATCCAAGTGAACTCGCTGAAATGACATCCACGTCCACACATGTACACAAATCATCCAACGAGGAAATGCGCAGCTTCACCTCCTGTCGTCCGTTTACTGCATCCTCAAAAGTGAAAGTAGAAATCCCCGCCAACCAACTCTCTCACATGTTACTGTTTCGGATCCTATAAAATGCCACTTTATCAATGTACAATGATCACCATCATGCATTCAAACACAAATAAACAACATTGATATCATTTAAACTCCATTATTTCTTCTCTTTGAATCATCTAGTATTTTAACCCTGGTCACATTACCTTTTCGTAAATATTTTTCTATTAATTTTGCCTATATGTTCTTACCAAAATTACTCACCTTTGACCTGACCCTGCTTCCTTAAAGTAAACTTTTCAGAAGTTTTACTGTCAAATCATGTAGTACAGTTCTTAATGAGCATTTTCATACCAAAAAATACATACCCATCCAGCAAGGCGTGAGAGTTTGTTTACATCGAAGTCAAGCACGTGCAAAATCAGCTGGTCAAAAGCCAAATCACCCATCTCTACAACAAAAAGTCAAAAAAATATTTAAATCCTTCTTTCATGGTTTTTACTCACAAAATTTCAAACACAATACTTGAATTTACATCTCACAAAGAATTGGAGAGCCTACCTCATAAGGAAAGTCCCATAAAACATGCAAAGTTCCAGGAATATTTTCTTTCGGCAATAGAGTGATGCAACCTGCAACGGCATATAACGATGGCTGATCATCAACTTTTATCACATTTGTTTGAGCATGTAATTCACTAAAAATTAAACTTGTAAAAAAAGAAACCACTGAAGTAACTACGACGAATTGTAGAAAACCTGGATACCAATAGCTACATTTTCGAGTTATTGCAGGATTCTATCTCTGTAATTTGAGCTTGTGAAGTAGATCTTGTACAGAAGCGGATGCAGGAATTTTTGAAGGGGGGGGGGGGTTAAGCACTTGATCTTTTAGATACTTTTCACAACGTCTATCCGCTATCTATTTCTGATATCGCAAAGGAGAGAGAGAGAGAGAGAGAGAGAGAGAGAGAGAGAGAGAGGTTACTCCCGGTAGGCTGGGGGTGGCCTAGGCCCCCAAAAGCTGTAGGGTAAATGGTGCAACTCCTGCATTCTGAACATTTCCTGGCATGCACTTCATTTCCACTTTCAAATTGTCTACTTCTTAAACAAATTTTTTATGTTACATATACAAATGTACTTTTTAAGAATTCTTTTTAAAAGCGATACTTGCACCTGACGAAAATATCGTAAATATATTATCAGTGTGTCGTCTTATTTATCCTAGAATTAAATGATAATTATACTAGTGTTGATAAATTTGAATGAAGCAATTAGTAGTACATATACATATAAGTATCTACCGTTCATATCATTTGGACTCAAAGTCTCGTTAAAATTGAATAATTCTTACGCCCTGGACCGCCCTCCCCCCCCCCCCCCCCCCCCTTCTGGATCCGCCCATGTCTTATGTGTTGTTTCTGCTAGGAACTTTCATTTGCGATTACAGTCACTTGCTCTTTAAAACCATTTCAATGCGAAGTAATATGAGCCCCGTCGGTTTTATTGACAATGCAATTTTTTTCTTTTGAAATGGTAAAGAAGTTCGATTTATTGACTGACCTCTCTCTCGACCTCTCTCTTTCTCTCTCTCTCTCTCTCTCTCTCTCTCTCTCTTTCTCTCTCTCTCTCTCTCTCTCTCTCTCTCTCTCTCGTCTATGGTAGGCAGTCGAAACGATGAATTCTTCAGTCATGTTTTGAAGATTTGGTATATCGAGGTTTGGCTTTAAGTACGTACTTTGTTTTGATAGCGTTAGGCCTAGTTGTCAAATTACTGAGTCAACTTCTTCATCACCTCTTGGAACTGAGGATGCAATAACGTAGCCAAATCACACTGTGGCTTCTTTGCTAGTTAAACATTATAGGATTCAGCAATATAAAAAGGGGGGGTGTTCCAGAAATAATAAAAAAATGAATCGATAAAAATGAATATACGTGTATCATCCAGTGCTAGTTAATCTTTTATTTAACTTGTACATTAAAAATGATTGCCTACATATTTTAAAAGAAACAACTACAAAGATGTCCCACAGAAAGGGGGAGGGTGCCTATTCCCGGATTCCCCTCTGGATCCGCCATTTGGACGGAGAGTATATTTAAAGGCAAACACTTACGTGCGGGTATTACTGTCTCATGACAGCATCTAATTGAGTATAGTGTGTCAGAGAAACCGAACTGCCATTTTAACACAGGAAACCACTTAGATATGAGCTTAATGATGAGTACAAACGCAACTATATGTAAATAATAAATTAGTATGCACGTTTACAGAAATTTACTTCTAGTATAAATTGGCTTTAGTCGTCATGCAGGAACACAAAATGAATACAGGAAAGATCGCTGAAACATTTCCAGTGCACCTAATGTTGATAGATCTATACGATTATGAATTTACTACATGGCTTTGAGTTTGCCCTATCTTGTTGTATAGGGGGTGAGAAAGGTAGCAAACATTCCAGAAGAATTCATAAACCGCGTTAGCAGGCAATGCATTTTTTCTGCAATGAATGCTACACTGTACCTTCATCATACGATAAAGAGAGATATTTTATTATTTATAATTTATTTTAACATGTTGATATATTTTTTGAAAATCTTAACTGGATCCAAGTACTAGAATATCATTGTTGACTCATTCGTTACTTTCACCTTGACGACGCTCCGTATTTGGTGATGAGGTACCAAAAACCGGATCGAACCAGTTTGCAACAAACATACATTCATTGTCGAGGATGAAAAGAATGACAATTTAGAAAGAAATATAATACTAAAGATTCAGTGAATTTAGATATAAAACAATAGATTACCAGTTCGGAAATAATACCACCACCCGCCTTTTGCGACGGTCACATGACCTACGAATACAATGCTGCTTTAGTTGAAGATTAAAGCCAATACATGTACATAGTTCAACACTCCAATGAGCGATTCCGAATGATGTTTTGTCATCAGGCTTTACTCGACACTGTTGTAATCCCGTGAGGACTCTCAACAGTACCTCTTGCTTGTCGATTGTCGTGAGACTAAATGGGGCGGTTCCTCGGATGAGACCACAAAAACCGAGGCCCCGTCTCACAATAAAGAAGCCTTCCTGCTCAAAGGCGTTAGCGCAGAGTATAGGCCTAAATTTTGCAACCCTTCATCGGCAATGGTGACGTCTCCATATGAGTAAAAGTTCTCGAGTGGGACGCTACACAATATTCAATCAATCGTTAGCAATCCCGTGGGGATCTTGGCTAGAATAGGTCCTCAGTACCTCTTGCTTACAAGTAAGAGGCGACTAAATGGGGCGGTCCTTTGGAAGAAACCGCAAAAACCGAGGTCCCGTGTCACAGCCGGTGCGGCACAATGAAGATGCCTTCCTGGTCAAAGGCCGTAAGCGCCGAGTATAGGCCTAAATTTTGCAGCTCTTCACTGGCAAAGGTGACGTCTCTATATCAGGAAGATATTCCCGAGAGGGACGTTAAACGTTAAACAATATACAATCAATCAATCTATAGACAGCGTATATCAATGTACATGTACCATAGTATAGTGAATGGGTCTTAACAGTTCCTGAATAATACAGCTCTCATGACAAATAGATGAAATACGATAGAAAGGATTGCCTGTTTTATGTACATCTTTTACACATTTAGTTTTCCAACAGCAGATTTGATATCTCAACACTTTTGGTGGTCACATCTTAGTGCCAACTAATTCAAACTGGCATCCGCCACTTCATTTATCTGACGACTGACGTCTCTCTCTCTCTCTCTCTCTCTCTCTCTCTCTCTCTCTCTCATACAATTAAAGGAGATGTAACTCCTGTAACCCCCCTCTCCAATGATTAACAATTATGGATGTGTTTTACAATTAAGAGCACTATCCTTTGTTGTACCAGCTGTTAATTTACAAAATTAGATGGATTTTCATGATATCAAATGTCGACAGATTGATGTGTGCGCAAGAGAACATATTTTATTTGTGCTGTATATACCACTGACATTCATATATTATAATAACTCGGCATTAAAGAGTAATTAACTTTTGAATTCGAAACCGCCATGGGAATGAATTGGTGGTCGCCATATAATGGCGTCCACAAGATAAATTGAGTGTTGGCCACCATGTATCTGGTAACCACCATATGATAAGTAGAGATTGTCGGTTAAATTGAGTGATGGCCGCTAGATAATAAGTGGCAGCCGTTAGATGAATTAAGTGGTGGTCGCCTTAATGAAAGGTGAAGATAACGAACAGTATTGGCGGTCGCCAGATAAATTATAATTTTTTACCCTGACATTTACCCCCTGACATAGAATTGCAATGTCTAAAATAAAATAAGTTCTATTATTATTTTTGTTAAGATCTCCAAGCCCCACCCTAACCCCAATTAGGCATAATAAAATAAGATTTTGATCCAAATCATCGTATCAAGAACTATGAATAGAACATTTCAAATATCAATGAAGTCAAACATAATGTACATCAGATTTGATTTGATTTGATGTTTTCCGCCACTCAACAATTTTGTAGTTATATGGTGGTGCCCAGTTTTTGTTGGTGGATGAGAGAACCCAGATACAATGTACCTGGGACCACCGACCTTCCGAATGTAAACTGGGAAACTTTCTCACTTACTGGCGCGAGCGGGATTCAAACCCGTGCCGACAGAGGTGAGAGGCAGGGTGATTTTGAGCGCGATGCTCTAACCACTCGACCACGGAGGCCCCTTGTACATCAGGCTATGAGGTTATAAAAGTTGGTTCGGGCTCCAGCTCCAACTCTAGCTCGAATTCAAAATCGTACTCCTAGGAGTACGTGGTCAGATTCTAAGGTTATAAAACATTTCGAGTATGTACTCCTAGGAGTACTTACTCCAGTTTTCGAGTTCGTACTCAAAACTTTTTTTTAATTGCACAAGCGGCCTTTTTAAGACTTCTTCCGTAATGGCGGCGCCCATGTGTTTATGTTGACGGCAGTTCACAGCAATATTCCAATCCTTATAAGAGTTATTTAGTGCCAGTACTTTGCTAAAACGTTCTAAAAAGAAATATTCGTTGAATTAGATGTAATTTCTGTAAATATAAAGGGCTATATATATATATATATATATATATATATATATATATATGCATGTATATTACCATTTTTACTGTGTATCATGTATATATCATAGAAATCTACAACATAAAATTTCGCTATCGTCTGCAGAGCTGTAGCCAGTGGCGGATTTACAATCCCTGAAACATTAGATACTTTACCATTTTCCCGTTTGCTCTCCGTTTACAGTTTTCCGTTCACCGTTCACAAATTGCTCACCGTGCGTTCGTCGTTACACCAAAGTGAAAGGATCGATCTTCATAGCAAGGCAAAAATGAAAAAGGAACGTGTGCGTAAGAGTGAAAGTAAACTTTGATTTTCTTAAAATGAAAAAGGAACGTGTGCGTAAGAGTGAAAGTAAACTTTAATTTTCTTATTATATCAGAAATTTAATTTATAAAGTACAAATGTCAGGATTATCAACTGTGAATAATTCAAGGAAAATTACAGATAGCTCACCAAAATAGAATAAATCATTTTTATTATATTACAAAACGTAATTATTGTTTGGTTTAAAAGTGGGGGGGGGGGGGTAATTCTGAATGAGAAAAGAATGTAAGAGCCTGCAGTTATGAATTCAACCCTTATACATGCACACGTTGCACAGGACGAGTGTTGGTACATGTACAAAAATTTGGCAGTTTCGGACAGTCAATAAATACCTCACATCCCCTAACAACAACAACAACACCCCCCCCCCCCCCCCCCCCCCCCCAATTATTATTTTTGGACTGCAAGTTTGAGTAAGAACACAATTCATTATTATTATTTTGTCTCACTTCATAAGAATATTACACAAGTCATCTTTTTCCTTAAGCCCCCCAAGCCCCCCCCCCCCCCCCCCCCTCGTTATCTCAAAAAAGTAACTTGATGCTACATTTCAATGAATGCACGATCGTGCCAAAATGTCAAACTGATTTGACAAGTATTTCTGATTATTTTACGCCTATGTATTTACTCCTATTCCCAACTTTTGTATCATTTGGCCGAGAGGTTAGAGCTTCGCCCCGCATGCGGTAGGTCGGGGTTCGAATCCCGGCCGCGACAGACCTAAGTCGTTAAAACAGGTAGTGACAGTTCCATCACCAAACGCTCGTCATAGATGTGAATGTCACGGGTCCTCGGAGATGACCTTAAAAACAGATGACCCGTGTCACAGTAGGTGTGCACGCTAAAGAACCCTCACTGCTCAATGGCCGTAAGCGCCGAGCATAGGCCTAAATTTGAAGCCCTTCACCGGTCTTGGTGACGTCTCCATATGAGTGAAATATTCTCGAGCGAGACGTTAAGCAAGATACAATCAATCAATCAATCTCTAATATAAAGATGTATTTTTCTCGTACATTTCTTCCCCACATATAATATACGTGTAGTTCAGTATACAATAAACAATTTTATCCGCATCAAATATATACAACCTTGTTATAAAATAAGTAAAATCAAGGGTAAAATCCGAAATATTCCGCTTTGCGTTCACCGTTCAAGTGGGGAAGTAGAACGTTTCAGGGACCGTAAGCCCCCCAAGCCCCCCCCCCCCCCCCTAAACTTATAGAATTTAAGGTAAATCATGGTATCTTGTTTAGAAAAATGTAAACGATAAAAGAAAGCAATAATTTCTTCTACTCTCAGAGAATTAATGACAAAATTTTGATTTATTTAATAGCTTTTGGGGGGGGGGGGGACTTTTTTTTTTCTTTCTAAAAACCCTTAAACTTTGCATTATTTCATCAATTTCACATTAAAAATGACAGAAAATAGTAAAAATGACTACATAGGACATATTTCAAGCCCTATGAAATCTGTAAAATCCAACTTAGAAATCTCAGCGTTACTAGTAATTGAAGGAGGGGTAGAATTGGAAGGTTCCGCTGAGCTGGAGGGTGACCAACCAGTATTCCGACGGTCCGGTAGTCCGACGGTCCTATAGTCCGACACTCCGATAGTCTGACGATACGGTAGTCCGACGGTCCAATAGTCCGAAACGCAGATAATTTGTGGCCACATATAAGAGGTTGCTATGTAATAGGCAGCAGAAAAACAGGATTAAGTGCCGTGTGCCAGAGCGATATTTTACGTCACAAGAGCACATCACATAGTGGGAAAACTTTGAACGGGTTCGACCTACATCGGGTACCTGTAAAGTGCGAAACGAAACGAAATATACCGAAACGAGACGAAACCCACCGAAAGAAACGAAACAGATTGTATAACCGAACTCTATTAATTATAATAATTAAAAATGGTATCTTAAGCCCCTGTTAAAGTTACCACATATAAATAAAATTCGCCTCCCCCATTGCGGTAAGCTTTTGGATTGACAGATACAAAGTTTTAAAAGTTGGAAGAGGGTGAGTAAGCACAAAGTTCAGATCCGAAGTTGATTGAATACCCTGTGTAATTAGTTTCGGATCTATAAATTTCAGAACAGAGGGTTACAGTTCGGCATAAATACACGTTTCAGTATTTTTTGCTCTAAAGACATATATATAAAGTATATCAAACGGTGGATTCTGAGTATGTCTTCCCGTTCTCTTTGTAATTTCTGCTTCCCTTGTCATAAGCCTTTTAAGTTTACAAAATGCTGACCTCCTCCTGATATTATTGCATAAAAAATTCTGTTTTCCGTTCCGTTTTCAATTCCCCGTCCTAGCAACAAAACAAATGTATAGAGTTGTATTTAGACTCACTACATATCAATTATAATTTTTATAACACATGTATATATATTTTACCGAATTGCATTCATATAGTATGGTATACTATCTAACTTTTTCCATTATTGAAAGTACTCGCACCTCAGCAGTTAGAGATAAAATAAAAGGTTAAGAGCTCTTCCTGCTTTCAAATTTCTCAGACACCAGTTTCTTAAAACAATGTATATATACCAAGGCGGATCCAACGCCAGCGACCCCACCCTTGTTTAGTGTGTTTCGCCAAACCTCTGAGACTGTAACTCTCCGTTCTGAAATTTATGGATCTGAAACTAATTGCACATGTTATTTAATCAACTTCGGATATCTACATTTTGCTTACTCACCACCTTCCCCCTTTCCAGCTTTTAAAACTGTGTATCAGTCAAGCTGAAAGCCTACATCAAAGGGGAGGCGAATTTTATTATATGTGGTAATTTTCACAGGGGCCTAAGATTCCATTTCTAATAAAAGAGTTCGGTTATACAATCTGTTTCGGTTCATTTCGGTGGGTTTTCGTTTCGTTTCGCACTTTACAGGTACCCACCTACGTCTGTCTGTATGTATGCTGAATTTAAGAACATTTTCATCGTGTCGTGTCTAGAGAGCTATGTAGATACATGTAGGTATACACATATATATATACCTATAGACTTGTAGGGAGGGCTGACAGATGATACTCGTCAGGGACGTAGCAACAGAGGGGGGAGGGGGCTGATCCCTTCCCCACTTTTTAAAAAATTTCCCTTTCTTCTTTTTTACAAGTTAAAACTCCTTTTGGTTCGGCTGCCCCCCCCCCCCCAATCCTTTTTTGGCTGGCCCCCAGCTTCCCCCTTTCAAAAACGATGCCACACGCCTGCTCGTGTCCCCTTTACACTTTCAAAAGTAGGGAGTGGGGACAAGAGTATGTATGTACCCCCTCCTTACACTTCTGGGACCCCAAACTATATCCTCATCTTTATATCAAATGTTGTTTGATAACATCCTCTCCTTAATTCTAGTGCAAGAAATTTCTGTTCAAAAATTGTTATTTGCTATAAAGAAAGGTATACCATAAAATTGGTATAAAATTCGGATATACAGATTTGCGTGAAAAACTTAGATAGGCTTTGATTGGCGCATAATTGCATTATTGTCGTCCCATACAAAAATTGATTTCCTTATTGATTGTGTTATGCCCCGTTATACAGAAAATTTTCATTTAATAAACTTTTGCCCGTGGATTGGGGGGGGGGGGGGGGGGGGGGGGGGGGGGGGACTTGAGGCCTACTTCAAACTTTTAAGACTGAGCAGGGTGTAGGGATTCCTACCATTTTTAGCTTGTTATTTCAGGGGTGGCGGTGATTATGTAGGTTACCGTCGCCATCTTCATGACCTTTATATGAAATTTTGGAATTGAATCCCATTTAGCATGTGCCCCAATCTAAGATTTGTGCTCTTCTACCAACACTTTACGATGTTTGACTACGGCATTGGCGTTGCCTTATAGCTAATGACAAATTCGTCCGAACAAATTGCTAATTCGTCCGAACAAACTACTAATTTGTCCAAACAAATAGCTAATTCGTCCGAACAAATTACTAATTTGTCTAAACAAATAGCTAATTCGTCCGAACGAATTGCTAATTTGTCCGAACGAATGTCTATTTCGTCCGAACAAATCCATAATTCGTCCGAACGAATGACTAATTTGTCCGAACGAATTACTAATATGTCCGAACAAATAGCTAATTCGTCCGAACAAATTGCTAATTTGTCCGAACAAATAGCTAATTCGTCCGAACAAATTGCCAATTTGTCCGAACGATTTTCTATTTCGTCCGAACAAATAGCTAATTCGTCTGAACGAATAATATATTGATATATGGCCTTTCTACGCCGCTGTAAGTTCACACTTGAATGATTTTGGTCAGAAATTGATTGTCTGATTTATATTCAGGCCGTGTCGATTTTAGCGGTTTCTGGTAATTTCCATAAAATAATGCCTGACATGAACAAATTTTAACTCTATTAATTAAACGTTTTGGTGATGGTCAACATGTCGGACTATCGGACCGTCGGACTATTGAACCGTCGGACTATCGGACCGTCGGACTACCGGCCCGTCGGACTATCGGACCGTCGGAATACTGGGCTTGAACCGAGTTGGAGATGATATGTCTGGCAGCTGACACAAGAGATCCAAAATGGTGCAGCCATTTTTATAAAAGCAAACGACACTTTGAGTACATACTTTAAATCTCAAGTAAGCTATTGAGCTTACTCGAGATTTAAGTATGGCATACTCCATTTGGAGTATGATTTCCTTACTCAAAAGTTTTATAACCCACATTTCGAGTATGTGCTCCGGCTCAAAATTTCAAGACAACTCTCGAGCCTGATTTGGAGCCAGAGCTTGAGCCAGTTTTTATAACCTAAAATTATTTGGAGCCATACTCCAGATCTTTTTTTCGAGCTAGAGTTGGAGCTGGATGCCGAGCCAACTTTTATAACCTCCTAGCCAGATGTCAAATACCTTTATGTGTATACTGATCGATGCCGTGTAACTTTAGGGAGCCTTGACACCACTTCCTTCTTTTGCCAAAACTTTTCGAATCTAGAGAATTTATTAGACATTCATCTGCCTGGCTAGAAGGTTATAAAAGTTGGCTCGGGCTCCAGCTCCAACTCTAGCTCGAATTCAAAATCATACTCCTAGGAGTACGTGGTCAGATTCTAAGGTTATAAAACATTTCGAGTATGTACTCCTAGGAGTACTTACTCCAGTTTTCGAGCTCGTACTCAAAACTTTTTTTAATTACACAAGCGGCCTTTTTTAGACTTCTTCAGTAATGGCGGCGCCCATGTGTTTATGTTGACGGCAGTTCACAGCAATATTCCAATCCTTATAAGAGTTATTTAGTACCAGTACTTTGCTAAAACGTTCTAAATGTTTTTTAAAAAGAGATATTCGTTGAATAAGATTAATTTCTGTAAAATATATATGCTTGTATATTACCATTTTTACTGTGTTTCATGTATATATCATAGACATTTACAACATAAAATTTCGCTATCGTCTGCAGAGCTGTATAGCCAGTGGCGGATTTACAATCCCTGAAACATTAGGTTACAGACTACTAATTTTACCCCTATTTCATTGTAGTGCCCGTTTATAAATAGAGTTTTTTTCTTAAAAATTCTTGGGGATGTATGTGGGGTGGATTTGTGTTTATTATAGGGCATAGATGGAAAGAAGAGGGTCTGAAAAAAAAATAAAAAATATAATAATGGGAAATTCTGCTCTTAAGTGTGTAGTAGGAAAGGAAGGGTGTAAATAGGCCATTGTTTATCTGCTTCTCAAAGGGAAAGGGAAATATGCAGGGTAGGGGTTACTTGCGGTGTCATAACAGGACTTGTGTGCGGTGGATTTTCCTGAAATTCAAGGCAAAAATGAAAAAGGAACGTGTGCGTAAGAATGAAAGTAAACTTTAATTTTCTTATATCAAAAATTTAATTTATAAAGTTCAAATGTCAGGATTATCAACTGTGAAAATTCAAGGAAAATTGCAGATCACTCACCAAAATAGAATAAATCATTTTCATTATATTACAAAACATAATTATTGTTTGGTTTAAAAGTGTGGGGGGGGGGTTAGTTCTGAATGAGAGAAGAATGTAAGAACCTGCAGTTATGAATTCAACCCTTATACATGCACACGTTGCACAGGACGAGTGCTGGTACATGTACAAAAATTAGGCAGTTTATGACAATCAATAAATACCTCACACCCCCACACCCCCCCCCCCCCCCCCCCCCCCCCAATTATCATTTTTGCATTTACAAGGTTGGGTAAAAGCACAATTTATTATTATTATTATTTTGTCTCATTTCACAAGAATTTTACACAAGTCATCTTTTTCCTTAAGCCCCCCCCCCCCCCCCCCCCCTGCTATCTTAAAAAAGTAACTTGATGCTACATTTCAATGCACAATCGTGCCAAAGTGTCAAACTGATTTGACAAGTATTTCTGATTATTGCTACATTTCAACTTGATGCTACATTTCAATGCACAATCGTGCCAAAATGTCAAACTGATTTGACAAGTATTTCTGATTATTTTACGCCTATGTTTATGAAAGACATTGTCAATAAATGTATTTACTCCTTTCCCCAACTTTTGAAACTTTTGTATCGTTTGGTAGAGAGGTTAGAGCGTTCGCCCCGCATGCGGAAGGCCGGGGTTCGAATCCCGACCGCGACAGACCTAAGTCGTTAAAACAGGTAGTGACAGTTCCATCGCCAAACGCTCGCCATAAGATGTGAATGTCACGGGTCATCGGAGATGCCTTAAAAACGGATGTCCCGTGTCACAGTACGTGTGGCACGCTAAAGAACCCTCGCTGCTCAATGGCCGTAATCGCCGAGCATAGGCTTAAATTTGAAGCCCTTCACCGGTCTTGGTGACGTTTCCATATGAGTGAAATATTCTCGAGCGAGACGTTAAGCAAGATACAATCAATCAATCAATCTCTAATATAAAGATGTAATTTTTCTCGTACATTTCTGTCCTACATATAATGTACGTGTAGTTCAGTATACAATAAACAGTTTTATCCGCATCAAATATATACAAATCTATATTGCACAATCTAAATGTAATTCATGGTGACACGATTTTGTACATACATTAATTCTGAGATTATTTCCTCAGGTCGATATACTGTACATGTAGTTGCAATATAGTGAATTACACAAACTGTACGTGGGAATGAACCTTTTATACTATTTAGAAGCGTTCAGGCATCAACACGAGGTACCTATACCACCCTTTTTACGATCATTTCATGAGAAATAGACATACAGATGTATTATATATATATATATATATATATATATATATATATATATATATATATATAGTCGTGTTTCAACAGAGTGTTTTTTCTGTATTTTACTTCCAAAAAAGAGACTTTAAATATATATATATATATATATGAAATATTTCGATGCAATGTGTATCATGCAGGGCCGTAAATTACATGGAGGCGGAGGAGGCAGCTGCCTCCTCCAACTTTTGAGCCAAAAAAAATAAAATTTAAAGTTCATTAGAATTTATGTTGTTTCCAATAACTAAGAACATGATACCTCCCTTAAAAAGCATTCCAAATCTTTCTTTTAGAATGAGTTAGTCAAGTAACATCTTAGAAGGCCCTAGAATCAAGGATTTTGCACGAAACGTGTTCAGTGTGCACAAAATGTGCTCAGCGTCTGGGGGCCTGGGCGGCCCACAGACCCCCGCCTAATTTCCTGCCTCCTCCAAATTGAAGGTTAATTTACGGCCCTGATCATGTATGATCCTCTTAAATGTACATTAAATAACTGTATCCCATTTCCATTCTCAATGACCGTGTAGTGTGTGACAGCGTGACGAGAATTCCATCGTCATCGAAAGCATGTTTTTAGACTTGCATAGATGGTCGAGCGGTCTAGCGCGCTGGTTACATGCTGCTTGGAGATTTGGTTCCGCAGGTCGTGAGTTCAACCCCGGGTAGGGGCGGAAGTGGGTATCCAAATAAAGTGAAATTTCTGTGCTTTATATATATATATATATATAAAAGCACTGAAAAGGCCACGACACTGTTGGTTATTTAAAACTCAAATTTTCGACGCAACCCGCGTCTTTATCAAGAGACGTATATTACATGTACATAAACAAATAACACACAACACGAAAAACGACAAGTATCAATAAACTACATTGGTAACAAGAATGATACACTGTTGATAAACTGCCTTTTCGGTGCTTTTATAAATTTCTTTACTGGCCTTGTATCTTCTCAGATCCGACACTTTAAGAAAGTAGGGTGTTGTTGGGTTTTCGTGCTTTTACACACACACACACACACACACACACACACAATATATATATATATATATATATATATATATATATATATATATTCCCTACATTTGTTATAAAATAAGTACAATCAAGGGTAAAATCCGAAATATCCCGCTTTGCGTTCACCGTTTAAGTGGGGGAAGTAGAACGTTTCAGGGACAGTAACCCCCCCCCCCCCCCCCCCCGGCTAAACTTATAGAATTTAAGGTAAATCATGGTATCTTGTTTAGAAAAATGTAAACGATAAAGAAAGCAATAATTTCTTTTACTCTCAGAGAATTAATGACAAAATTTTGATTTATCTAATAACTTTTTTTTTGGGAGAACTTATTTTTTTCCAAAACCCTTAAAATTTGCATTATTTCACATTAAAAATGACAGAAAATAGTAAAAATGACTACATAGGACATATTTCAAGCCCTATAAAATCTGTAAAATCCAACCTAGAAATCTCAGCGTTACTAGTAATTGAAGGAGGGGTGGAATTGGAAGGTTCCGCTGAGTTGGAGATGTTATGTCTGGCAGCTGACGCAAGAGATCCATAATGGTGTGTGGTAGGAATATATATCTTGCAAAAACATCATCTGCAGATAATTCTTCTAAAGGATTGCATGATCTGTCTCTGATATTGTGTGGACCACGTTTCCTAATTGGCATTTGTCGGCATGCAGCCATTTTTATAAAAGCAAACGACACTTTGAGTACATACTTTAAATCTCAAGTAAGCTATTGAGCTTACTCGAGATTTAAGTATGGCATACTCCATTTGGAGTATGATTTCCTTACTCAAAAGTTTTATAACCCACATTTCGAGTATGTGCTCTGGCTCAAAATTTCAAGATAACTTTCGAGCTTGATTTGGAGCCAGAGCTTGAGCCAGTTTTTATAACCTAAAATTATTTGGAGCCATACTCCAAATCTTTTTTTCGAGCTAGAGTTGGAGCTGGAGCCCGAGCCAACTTTTATAACCTCCTAGCCTGGTCTTGGTCCTCTATGGTTCTCTTTTCATTTAAATGTGTGCAGTGTGACCCTGACCTTCTGCTACCGGAGAACATGACCTTGAAGGAGTTAGACATGGAATGTGCATAATTTCCTGTCATGATGTTAAGACAAAAAAATACACATTGCTCATTTTTACAGTGTTTATGTGGCTTTTCGAGTAAGCATAGTTTTATTTACATTTGCACATAGTGGAACATAGCTTTGAAATTTACTTTACTTTTCTACGAGTCTTACACCATTCAAATATAGATCTTCATTGCATGTTTTATTGCTGTATAATTCTGATACATGTTTTAATCCTATTCTTTTAAGCTTTGTTTGATCAAAGGCAAAGATAATGAAGCAAAAAGTTGACTCTAACACATACCAGACTATAGATAGACAGAAAACCAAGGCAGTCATTGGAGCTAATTGACCAGTCACTTGTTGCCCTCCTGGTATTACTTCCGTTTACGCTCGTGGCGGGTGTGACCGGTCAACAGGGGATGTTTGCTCCTTCACGGCACCTGATTTCACCTTTGGTGTGTCCAGAGGTGTGTTTGTCTTATTCTTCATTTTGGCATTCTTTATATGAATTATGAGATTGATCACAGTTCGTTATCTATACATTAATTGAGACTATAGGAATGGCCACCTCCGATATTGCCCATATATTCGGTATATCGGAGAGTACATTTATACACCTTTTTTTAGACGGGACTTTCAGTATTATGTCTGTCCGTCAGTCCGTTCGTTCTGGGTTTTCTGTTCTTAATTCTATTTTTTCTTTTCTCACAGCAACCTTCTGTGTAGCTTCATTGTGGGTGTCACCCCATATTATGTTGCAAATTTGATCCGCTTCAACTATTTTGTGGTTTTATTTGGAATTTAATATTCTCTGGAGGTACATGATTGTCAGATGAGTGAGAACATTTTTATTTTACAAACTGTCTGTATGTGTATTGAACATGATTTTCGTTACATTTTGAGAACATTGCACTGGCAGGTTGTTGAACTTAAGTCATTGTCCATGAAATATTACATAGACAGTACATGATTTGTCAGTGAAAAGTGAAGAAACAAATGATGATCATTCTTATAAATCTAATAAATGATAAATTTTGGTTATCCAAGGAATTGATATGGTGTATTTATTCGCGAGGCTTGGATAAACCAAAATATCAAAATACCCAATCATAGATGTTCTATTTATCTCATACGTCTTCTTTTCGCTTAATTTTTTAGATGATCCCCAGCATGGTAGAAACGGCTGATTGAATTTATTTTCAATCCGTGGCTCAGGCGTCGTACTTCTTAAACTTCCTTACGCGGGAAAAAACTGTGCTTATAATCGATTCATGTATATTACAAAGGGCATTTTTCATAAAAGAAACCATGGGTGAAAATTGTTTTCGAAGGGATATACTTTATGATTAATAATGGTTTTGTCATTCCAACAAAATAATAACTATTGACCGAGTATTTCTTTTTTGACGTAAGCCTGGTAAAAGTTTGATGTCGCCGTCTCTTTGAAATAAACATTTGTAACAATGATCATTGAAAATAGGACTAATATCTTAATGCAGCGTTATTAGAATGTTCAACAGTTTAGAATGAAAAGTAGATGTGTTTGTGTATTTGAATTTTATTCACGTGGTTTCTTTGAATCTGAGGGCGAGAGGAAATCTTGAGGCATTTTAGTAAGTTAAAATAAGTAAAGCTGTTGAGATTTATTACATTCAATATGGCTCCAAAGAAAAGAGTCTGTGCTTGAGAATCCTTAGTACCACAGCATGTCGAGGTACTTTCGATTAGGCCTGTACAGTAGGCGGTTGATTCCTTGTTAATGATAATAGTGTGGACATCTCTTTGTATTCGTATCGTAATATTTTTGAATAGTTATTGATGGAGTTGACATTTTTTATGGCCGGTAACTTGTATTTCATGTTGGGGGGGGGGGGGGGGACAATATCATTTTAATTTTCCTATAAAAGAATTTTTAAATAAATACAGAACAAGAAGTTATACACTTTATTTCATGCATCGATATGCATCAACACACGAAATATGTCACCCAAGCGTAGACAGTGTCTTAAGTAGTTTGGACCGGAAGTGCTTTATCAAACGGGCGTGTAATAAAGCTAATACTTTATCTCACTTGCAATATACACCACATTTATGAGATAAAGAATACGCCTAACTCCTATCAAAGTTTCCAAGGGAGAACCGTCGTATTTTTCATTGTTTGTATGGGCATTGAATATGTGCATGTGTGATGGGTTTTTTCCCCCGTCAATTGTAGGAAAACTACAGGTTATTGAACTCAGTCATCTATGAGTAAATATTGCAAATTTAGTACCTAGTTTATCCATTTAATCTTTTAAACACTTTTAAAGCTTAATAGGCCTTTGTAAACAACTTGAAGATGTGTATTCCAAGAATTGTGATTTTCAACAATTTTCCTTGATGTTTAAAAATTTGCATGTTAAGCTTAGCGAAGTTCGGGGAAATATTTTACATATACAGAACTGTAGGTTTGTATTACTTCTTTCACAGTTTTTTCAGCTACGCCCTTCTATTTATACGATGCAAAAGAAAGTACATAATTATGTATATCAGCCTGATGATGGCAGAAACTAAATTCAGTAAAGTTCTAAAAACTTACGGCTTAAGAAGCACACCGTACATAACCTTGATGTGTACCGTTTCCAGTCCTCGTGTTCCTCGCTTTTTGCCACCATGATTTCTTTACTCGCATGTGAACTGAAATCTTTGAATCCACGTCATGCTCTTGATATAATTGACAGAACAACGTCACCATCTTTAAAATCAAAGTTTGGTCACCCGATCGAGTAATACGTATCTGCACAGTTTTTATACTTGTCGCTCGATATATGTTTCTTCATGAATAAAAAATAAAACCTTTCATACAGAGGTCATTAGGGGCGTCTTCGGTTCTTACCTAATTAGTAAGGTAAATATTCCAATGTTCTTTCTTACTCCCATGCATGATACTCCAGCTAATCACATTCATCCTTTTAAAAACTGACACATGCGCAAAATCATAACAACACCCCCATGTCGCTACCACACTACCCCTCTTAGAAGACACCGTTAGTGCTGGGCAGATTTCAAATGCCACAATTCGTCATAGAAGTTTGAGTTATCCCCGTTAGATTGGAACTCGGGTAGTCTCATACAAAGTCGTCCCAGGATAACCGAAAGTTCGGTATTTAGTCACGCCTTATTGAGATCCTGTGATGAATTAGGCTTTGTTACAATGAGAAATACCTCATTCTTTTTTGTCGATTTGTCACGGGATGTAATTTATTCATTATCATAATTGATGTTTAATTTGTTTCATTGACAAGTTGACTTGTGTTCGTTCATTCTTTCATTCATTCTTTCATTAATTCATTGTGTGAGAGTTAATCCCCTTTGATAGTGGTTACTATTATTGGAATGCCCGGGGGGTAAGGGTGTGTTAGACTTGTTTTTCTAGTTCTGTGAGTGAGTGCACATGTCTAGCGCTAACTTTAACATCACGCACCTGTTTTTATCATTAAAAATCCCGACACCTCAAGAGACGGACTTGAACTTAAATAGCTTTACAGCATTCTATTACTTCAGAAATCTTCTGGATTTTCTAAACTGTCTTGCATGGTAAGACTCTTTATTCTAAATTAAAACTATTTTATATCTCAATTATGATAATGATTAAATTACATCCTGTGACATATATTTTCTCAAGGAACTTAGGGAGATGATTTAATGTTGCAATGTCATAGAGAAAGGATACACACTGAGTTGTTCTTATGTATTTTCTATAGGTACTGTATGATTTTTTAGTAAGCAAGTTAGAGTGGTGGATTCGTAAGTTTACATGTAATATGCACGAGAAGAATATGACAGTGGCAATTAATCATAAACGGTTTCTTACAGATTCCGCGCAGCGAAATGCAGTAAGCAGAAAAAAACAAGAATATTTTGTTGAAAAGAGAGTTTATAGAATAAGAGTAGGACGCCGTTTCATCAATAAGTGTAAATTTTCAACTAACTAAGTCTTACGCCGACTACGTAAATCTAGTTACATATAATCTTAGTTTAGCGCAAACCGCGTTTCACGAAACGACGTAAATACATGCGTACGTTACTACTCGACTAAGTTTTCAACTAAGCTTACGTGCTTAGTTACCACGTCCTGAGCATGCGTACATCATACTTTCGGGGTTTTTTTCACTTGTCGTCTGGACCAAAATAATGAATAAAAAGAATGCAAAGAAAATGCACAAGCGGAATTGGCTGGAGACAGAGGTGGCCGTGTTGGCAGAGGCAGTAAAATTTTCCTATACCATACTATTTGGGCACTGCATACTAAATCAAACATATCACTCCATAAACAAAATTTGGTTTTATCTAGGCCTATGTATATATTTTACATCTCTTCTTCTACAAAAAGTAGCTGTTTTATGATTTCAAAGGGTATTATAATTTAAGTGCAGGTCGACACGATACATCTACATTGTTTATAGATATTAACTATATATTTATACTTTAATTGGATAATTAATGTAGACTCATAGGCCTAAATGTGTTTGAACAAATTGAATATGTGTGCATATTTTACAGTTTGGGATTATATACAGGCACGTACCATCGTTTTGCAAAGTGACGGGGGAGGGAGGTGTTGGAATCTTTTGCAGTAATTTCCACATTTTTTTTTTCTCTCAGGTTTCATTTTCTTCAATCGTGGGGGTGCTAGAGTCTTCTATCATGAGTGCCTCAAAACATTTTCCTACAAACATCATGTGTGTGTGGCGTGGGGGTGTGTGGGGTGGGAGTGGGTGGGGGGGGGGTGGGTGGGTGTTAGACTTTTTCTATTAATGCTCATGATCATACCTCACTAAAGAGTTTTTATTCATAAATACCTTCCTTTCACTTACAGTACAACATTTAAAAAAATCGTATTGTTAAAAAAAAAGTGGAGTAGCAACGCAGGGTGCCCCCTCCCATTCACTCCGATTCGTGCCTGATATACATGTACATGTAGATGTTTTTCTTTATTTGATAACATAAAATATATATCTGCACGGATTATCCTGCACATCACTAATCACCGAAATTTGTCAAGTATCAAACTGTTACGAAGACCTTTTTTTTATTTGGAAGAAATTTATTATCATAATATAGTTTTATGATGTATCTCTTAAGACGGGATATTTTTTCAAGATTTAAGATATTCAATGGAAAATAGTAGATCCTAAAGTCACTGTTCATGAAATATACATTCCACTCCCGTAAATCCACCCACCATACGACAGAGATCGAATTGAATCGGGATCGCTAATCATTTGGTCCAAGTTAGTCAGAGCGGAGGTTTTGAAGAGATATATAAATAGCCTACATATAATACAACAAAGTGAGATGTTCCCTTTACGGTGGACCTTTACAAAGGAATTTGGGAATAACACTGTACATTAATGTACAGATAGACACTTGTGAAAAATAATCATACAGTAAAGGCAAACCATAAATTTACTAGTTTTCAAAGGGAAGAAACCCTTATAGCCTTACATATTTATCGTTGTAAACGTCTAAAAGCATCCTGTCTAGAAAAAATTGATCACGACGCAAAGCTCGTCGGTAAAAATTCCATATATATTTACAAACAGCTAACAGTCAGCCATGATTTTTACTTGCGTAGGTACTTACGTAAGGGTTCGACCTGACGTAGTGTTTCTACTAGTTAGTAGAAAACTTGCGTGAATTCTAATCTTACGCCATTTGATGAAACGGACTTACGTAAAATATTTAGTGTAGTCAGAAAGTTACGCCAAACTAAGCTTACGCAACTAGTTACGATGTTTGATGAAACGGCGTCCAGGTGCTGTGTATACGTAGTTTCTGGTATAAAGTTCACGCGTAGCGTGGGACTGCCAGGAAAGGGAAAATCGATTAATATTTCATGGTAATAATACGTTTTGTCATTTCAGTTTCGTTTTCCTCCACTTGTAAATATACTTCAAACGAGCCCATTCATATTTTATTGGAGTTCATTAACAGTTCATAGGTTCTAATCTATTATACAACCGTTCTTGGGATCCATGACGACACATTATATAAAAATAAGAAATACACTTATGGAATCCCAAAAGACATAACATTCGATGAATGTGAATTTTAAATGAGATTCATTTTGGAGCATCTTGGGACAAAGAAAACTAATTAACTATCTTCTGGGACTCCTGTGGTATTATCCGGTTTAGAATAGATCCTCAGTGCCCCTTGCTTGTGTTAAAGGCGACTAAATGCGGCGGGCTGGCCTTCGCACGGAACCGTAAAAACCGATGTCCCGTGTCACAAGAGGTGTGGCACGATATTCATCCCTCCCTGTTCGAAGGTCTTAATCGCTACATAGGCCTAAATTGTGCAGGCCTTCACCGGTAATGGTGACGTCTCCGTTTGAGGGAAGAAATCTCGAGCAGGGCATTAGTTGATATACAACCCAGCAATCGATTATCTTTCGGGATAATTTGTAATGCTTTGAACTCCATTAATTTCTTCATTTTAGAATTGACACAAAATATATTTAGTCCACCTAGGAAATCAACAACAGTCACTGTAGAATATTGATAGAATAGATTTATGACAATAATGATTAATGATTGGTTTTATACAGCGCCTTTTCCAGCGTATGCTGCTCAAAGCGCTTTACAATAATCAATGTACATTATTACCTCGGCAGACCTTACATCAATCTAGAACTTTCTCAGCCTCCTAGGAAGCATACACAGGAAGCTTGCACAGCTGCCATTACAAACGCTAGAGCAATAACATTCTAACAATATCTTTCTTTGTCTATAGCCAGGTACCCCTTTTACACTTGGGTGGAGTGAGGAAATTCATGTAAAGTGCCTTTCCCAAGGACACAATGTCAGCCCTGCCGCGGCCAGGACTCAAACCAACGGCCTTTCGGTCGATAGCCTGACGGCCTAACCACTAGTAGGGGTGTTTTAAAATTCTACATGATTACATCAACAAATCTATAAAATTCATACAGCGATTCCAGGGGTCCGTGTTTGTCCTTCTATTTTGTATTATTCACTGTTATCGTCGGCTGTTTATACTGGGGGAAATCCCTTGTCATCTATAGCTCTCAGTTCGTAATTTAATTTATTTTGTGTAGGGGAGTTTCGGTACTGATATGTATCACAATATATATTACCTGGAAACACAACAAATTAACTTTATTGAACGATGAAACCACAGCGTTTCTCCACATATAAGGCTTAAAATTGACTTTACTAGTTGTTCCCCTTTGACTTAGTACAATCTTATAGAAATTAGTACAATTTTAAAGAAACTACTATTCGTTCCTATTGGTGTAGAATTTTTGTGGTCATGATTATGTCATGCGGCATCCTACAGCTAACAACTAATTCAGTATCGGATAAGTATTTGCATCATTTGTTTTTCAATTGTAATGCTATCGTAATTATTTAAAGAATCCCGAATGAGGCCGATCGTCTACGCGTACGTGGTTTTATATTGTAATTTTATGCATTGTAATGTTTAACAATGCCGAATAAAATTATATACACTTAATATTGATGCGCAGTAATGTAATGTTGTTTAATAGATCTAACGGTAGACAAATTTTTAAGTTATAGATGTAAAATTATACGTTTTACTTCATATTTCAAATATTCTTCCAGCAGTCATTATTCTTTCCTTTATTTGTGTTGACATCACATGCCTTTTTTGTTCCTTCCTACCCCCCCCCCCCCCCTCTATCAGCACATATATTTTTTTGTAGAAACGTTATATCTTGATATAATCACGTCTGCAATGTTTTTACGTAGTGTTTACATAAAATGCACGTATTTTCCGGTAGAGCAGCGTTGTATGCAAATAACTAGCTGCAGAACTGTAGCTCTCTGAAAAAATATCTTGACATAACAGAGAGCTACAGAGCCACCCCTTATAAAAACCTTCGATTTACGGCGCACAAAAAGCTGCGCACGGTTGAGGCCTTATATCGTTGTATTCTTGAGTTGCTGTCTCATAAATTTAATATCAAAAAATTCTTAACATATTTTCCTACTATACTTGTGTCTAAACATACCTTCAAATATTCATTGAAGCCCCATACGACCTGAAAACTCCCAGCTTTAAATGATTTCGTTTGTTGACGTAGCCATGTTAGGTAGCCGTTCAATTCGGATCCTGGTTAATTTCCATACTTGCACAATAACGTCTAGATGTGAACTAATATCCCCACAAATATTTTAGCTAAATATTTTAAATAATATATCACCCCAGTGCCTTTAAATAATAATTATTCAAATAGCTAAACTCACGGCAATGCGGCTTTCATTAGTCTGGTCCGGTCTCCATCCCTGCCACACGAGTGTTAAGGACTTTAGTAGCATTTTCATGAATCAAGAGCTTATTTTACCTTTAGAAAAACTTTATTTTTTAATTTCTATAAATTATTCGTATTGATAATAAATGAAGAGCGAATACATAGCAAATGACGAATTTTATGAATAGATACCAACAGCAACAGGGTACGAATTGACCGGCTACCTAACATGGCTACGTCAACAAACGAAATCATTTGAAGCTGGGAGTTTTCAGGTCGTATGGGGCTTTAATGAATATTTGAAGGTATGTTTAGACACAAGTATAGTAGGAAAATATGTTAAGAATTTTTTGATATTAAATTTATGAGACAGCAACTCAAGAATACAACGATATAAGGCCTCAACCGTGCGCAGCTTTTTGTGCGCCGTAAATCGAAGGTTTTTATAAGGGGTGGCTCTGTAGCTCTCTGTTATGTCAAAATATTTTTTCAGAGAGCTACAGTTCTGCAGCTAGCAAATAACCAATATTTACGTCGGTTCGTGATACGGTCGTAATTTAGTAGTTATATAGTGCGTGATTTACAGCGCTTTTGTGAAACGGTGTCCTGGTCGTTTGAATTTATGTGCAATGGAAATAGATACATGTAAGAGGATTCAGTACAAGTTGACATTTTAAAGAAATAAAGAAACGTATTTAGAATTCAATAAATTATCTGCATATTAGATACAGAGTAATGCTTTAGTCCCCATGTTAATCGGTATCTACAATGATATTGACATTAATAAAGTTTACAAGAGATTTAAGGCGTTTAAATATTAATAGTTTTACGTTTTAAAACTTTACGTGAAATTCGCGTGGGTTTCATGTGAAATATGAGTTATTCAAGTAATTTCACATTTTATAATATTTTCACAAAATTCATGTTCAAGCTGTCAGGTAAAATGAATGTTAAAATTCACGTGAAGACCATTCACGTAATTTCACATTTCATGCTCTTTTCACTTTAAAATTTTACTTGAAATTCGTGTAGGGAACATTTGCTTGTGTACTACCAGTGTTGTGTCTCATGGCAATGTTACCTGTGTTATGCATGTATGTATATTGATGATGTCATAATTAATCAACAAACGTGACCCACTGTATCACAGACAAAACTGCATACATAAAAACATATTTTTAATATGTATGTTTGTATTTTTAATAATTTGGAATGCATTCATTATCTTATATGCGTGTATTTCAAATACATACTGGGTAAATCTATCATTGCTACAGTAACTTGATCAGAGGAAGTGGATCATGTCTTCGTGACAGGCGCGGATCATCAAATCAAACTCAGACACTTTGCGTCTCTCTTGCATGCAATAATAACGGGAAAAGTACGTTGTCAAAACAAGGGGGTATACCACCTGTTGCTCGTGCCGCCTAAGGATTATTGTTCTATAAATTCGAGTACTTGCAATGCAGATCGAGATGTGAATTATACGTTGATTAAAAATTAAAAGCAGAGAATGGAACCACACGTGAAAGAAACATAGATTTCATTAGAAAGATTACATTACAGATACCCATGCGATTTACTCGATATGCTCCATTCATTGGCACCTGATTTACATATTTTTGTCCACCGCGTGAAATGATAAGTTAATAATGTACATGTGCTGGTGGTTGCACATGCAATTCTAGGCTCATCTATGTGTGCTTTTTGTCGTTGTTAAGTATAAAAATATAAATAATCGCATATATGTTAAAATCATAATGATCTAAAGAAGTTGAGAACTAATATTTACAAAGTCGGTCATATAATGTTCCTACAAAAAAAACCCTCAAAGATTGATTGATTATTTTGCTGTTTCCCGCCACATTCAACAATTTTTCAGTTATCTGGTAGCGCCCAGTTTTTTATTGGTGGAAGAGAGAACCCAGATACAGTATGTTACAGAGAGGGGAATAACTAATCAATTATTTAGCAGCTTTCAAAACTTTGATACTGAATATTGTGGACCCTTCATAACAATACCCGAGAGTAATGATGTCAATGCTGCATATGAAAAATATGGCAGTTACTGTTTGTTTTTTGTTATTGTTTTTTTTTTTTACATTTGTTTGTTAACTTAGCCATGTTAAGTAGCCAGTCAAATCAGTGGTTCGCTGTTTTCAAAGAGCTATAGATCCATAGTTCAATGCAAATGGCGTATAAATGAAATTTACATTACGCAATTATATTTTATTCTCTTAGACCAAAGACATATTAACGAATGAGCCGTATATAATAATTTGAAATGATAAACAAACTCAGAGGTACGAAGATGGATGAAATAGTACTTATGTATATACAAAATGTACATAAAGGTCGATCGATACTCAGTCATGTGATCTCATAGGTGTTGGCAAAATCTGTATTCAATTAAATTTTACGCATGATTGAAATATATCTTTCAGAGGAATTTTATTCACTGAATAAAATAAAAAACTTGGTAAACTTTTGATACTGAAAAAGTTTTTATTTTCCATAGATAATCAATTATTTATAATTTTAAAAATGTTGTCAAGGGCAATAACTCCTATGCAGGAATATCCTCTACTGCATGTCTATGACACAATGATTTCACTAATATCCACAATTAATTTTTATATATCTATGAATTATCAGATTTCTTAAACTGTTGACATTTAAAATTTGTCATTTCAACAAGTTTTATTAATTTTCATCATTCTGTTTAACGAAAATGTGCGATTTTTTTATGTTGATATATGCTTCTGTTTTGTATGTCTGACATCTTTAAAAGGGTGGCAACATTCACATTTTCTTTGGTTATTGGTTAGATTAAACTATATTGAGTGGAAATTAATACAGTTTTTCCACTTTTAGACAATAATATTGATAAGTCACTTGAGGATCGACCCACCTTAAGAGAGAAGATTAATTTATCAATTTTCAAAAGAAACATGCAAGGAATTTCAGTGTTTCTACAAATGTTGCTGACATAACATCATTAACGTTTAGCACTTTTGGACGTGCATGCTATTCAATGCTTGATGATGTTTCCTTATAAAAGGTGAAGATAACAAACAGTGATTAGTCTCATAACTCTTATAAGGACTACTAAATAGAGATTTGGGCAAACACGGGCCCCTAGATATACCAGAGTTGAGACCGGGTGCCTAAGAGGAGTAGGTATCCCTTGTTAACCGGTCAAACTTGCCGTGAGTCCTATATATTTATCAGGTAAACTGCGCAATCTGTAGTAAAATAGTGTGTCAAGAACGTTGGCAAACTATATCATAATAATGACCATATAATTTGCGAAATGTTGACTTGAAACGAGACTGTTGAAACCCACTATAATATGAACTTGTTTGTCAGAAGGCTGCCTCGATTTAAAAAACTGATCATACACAGAACAAGCTCTTACGTATGGAATAGTTTGAGAGACACAAACACCATATGCAGGTGATAATGGAATGTTGCTACATAAATATGGAAACGTGACGATGGGGATGCTAATCATCCCGTTTGCAATAAAGTTGAGTTGTTAGTTTGCCGTTAATATTTACGTTCAATAAAATATCTAAGTACGACGTAAATGTGGAGGACTCTGTTGTGTCTTATTTCGAGTTCACAAGGGTATATCGATTCGACATATGAATTAGAATGATTATTGCTAACAAATGAACATCGTCGTTTTCGGTAGATCTAAATGTCGAGTTGAAGGCCAGAGCAAGATATTTTTTTCTTCTCAGTAAAAACATTTGAATAAGCTGTTTCATAATGATATGAAAACAGGTCAGCTAACAAAGGAGTACAATTCGTGCCCAGAAGAGTTTCAACCGACCCTTGGAATACCTGATTTTCAAAGACCACAAATATATTGTGAGTGATGAACTCCAGCATATTTTTAGCTCTTCTGAGCCAAAGGCTCAAAGAGCTTATCATATGGTCATATGTCTGGCGTGCGGTGTGCGTCAACTTTTTGGGGAAAAGGTTATATCTCAAGAACCTCTTGGCCAATTTTTGTCACAATTGCCACAGGGTATTCTTGGCCCAAGGGCTTTTATTTGTACAAAACTAGGGTTGTGACCCTTTAACAAGGGGAGATAATTCGGAAAATGCAAACAAAAGTAGTGGTTGCTAAAAAATATTCTTCTCAAGAACCACTGGGCAAATTATCACCAATATTATGCATAAGGATGAGGATAGATTGTAGATAACAAATTGTTCAAGGCATCATCCTGGGGCAAAGGGTGTGGTCTCAAGGTCACTTCAAAGTTGACCTTCAATTTTGTTTTGTTAAATCTTTGATATTTTGCTTAGTATAAGGACTAGGATCATCAAATTTTGTCAGTTGATGTATCTTAGGACCTAATATCATGTTGTTTCAAACGTAGGTCATGGTGACCTACTTTTTGAATTTTGCAGGTAATTATTATTAAATGGATTTTGATGCATATCCTGGACACTTTTGAGCCTATGATCATCAAAAGTTGTCAGTTGATGGATCATGGGACCTTGAAGTGGGTCATGTAAAAAGTATGTCACCATGACCTACTTTTATAATTTTATGGTTAATCATTTATGAATACATTTTAGGCTGTTATTTCAGATACCGAGAGGTGTAGAATATTCAAACCTTCTAAGTTGATGCGTCTAGAGGCCTTGAATAATATTTATAAAAAAAAAAGTAGGTCACAGTGACCTACTTTTTGAATTTTGCAGACATTCAAATTTAACATTTTCAATTTTAGATGTATATTTTGGACACTATTAAAGCTAGGATAATCAAACTTTGTCAGTTGATGCATCTGGAGTCTTCATAGTTTGCTGACCAAAAAGTAGGTCACCGTGACCTACTTTTGGAATTTGACGGCTATATTTGAATATTTCAGATACTATTTGACTTACAATCATCAAACTTTGTCAGTTGATGGGTCTTCCGAGTCTTTAGAGTGTGTCGATCAAAAAGTAGGTCACTGTGACCTACTTTTAGAATTTGACGTTTATATCTGAATATTTAGAATACTATTTGACTTCAATTATCAAACTTTGTCAGTTGATGCACCTTGAGTTTTCAGTGTGTCGACCAAAAGTAATCACCAAGACCTACTTTTGGACAGTTACATTTAAATTTTCAGGTACTATTTGACATAACATCATCAAACTTTGTTAATTGATGAATCTTGGTTAGTGAGAATTTTTGTCTGTTCTACAATGTATCAGAAGAGCGATTCTAGACCCATGGGCCTCTTGTTTAATTTCAACTTCAGAGGACTTGTGCGTAGAATCATAGTTGTGTTTAACAAGGTAATATTATATCACTTTCTGGTACTGCACTTAAATCCATCATTAAATTGAAATTCTTCTGCAATTTTACCCCAAATTATTTATATTCTTTTTCTTAGATAAAAATATATACATAATGCTAGTATTGATAATTGACTTTTGTTGTAGTCTGCTGTGAATACAATCATTCCGGTGAATCTCATTCTCACTTTAATTACAATATTCTGTACAAATAGATATTTCCAGGAATCATTCGCAAATTCATTTTCTATCAATGTGAAAAGCTGTGCATTCTGTCATAAAGAGGTCCTTCCTGATTTATGATGGGAAATAAAGTTGCTTCATCATTTCATCAGAGTCGAGGTTGTCTAACCTAGATACTCTGAAAGTTCTGTAACAGATTATATTTCTCAATTGTGATCACGGGGAGTGTGGCAGGTCAAGAGGGAATGCTTACTCCTACTAGCTGATCCCACCTCTGGTGTGTCCAGGGGTCCGTGTTTGTGCTATCCCTAAAGGTGTATTGTTTTTAGGATTTAAGATTGATCACTGTTATCTTCAATTTTGTAAGTAAAGGATACAATTTTCAATGCGACAATACAAACATGTACCCTCCCCTTGTGTTAATCTCACATATTCCCCCAACACACAGTTGACTATTCATTATTGATAACAACGTATACTACAAAGACATTCTCACAACAACAACAAAATTATTTATTTTCAAATAAATACAACACGTGTAGAGAAGTAATTCGTAATATATAATATATATGGAGGACATGCCGTAGCCCTTATAACCATTAAAAATTTACATAATCTTTTAAGTACAATAACATTTTTACAATTAAGAAGCTGTTTAAACTTATATCTATCTGGTCTATTTGTATAATATCTATCTAAGTTTTCCAATCTTGATTTCTTAATAGTTTCATCAGTGCATATAAATAATGGAACTCATCAGCCAAATCATTATTAAATAAAGTACATACTCTTTCATTTCTTGGAATGTTTAACCATCGTCCTGTCTCTGCAGGTAATCTAAAATTTGATGCTTTTTACTTTATCGCATCATCTTTTATAATCAGGGAAGTACCAGATACCTCAACAAATACCTCAACAAATATAAATTAATTCAAATATTTGCAAAGAAAGAATAAAACGATTTACAATAGTAACAACAAGATGCCCGTGGGCCACATCACTCACCTGAGTCACCTTGACCCATATCTGAAGACTTTCCATATACATTTGCATATAAAACCTTAGTCCCTATTGTGGCCCCAACCTATCCTGGAGGCTATGATTTTTGCAAACTCTTGAATCTGCACTATGTCAGAAACCTTCCATGTAAATTTTAACTTCCTTGGCCCAATGGTTCTTGAGAAGAAGATTTTTAAAGATTTTCTCTATATAATTGGATGTAAAACTTTCATCCCTTATTGTAACCCAACCTACCCCTGGGGCCATACTTTGAACAAACTTGAATCTGCACTATGTCAGGAAGCTTTCATGTAAATCTCAGCTCTTCTAGCTCATTGGTTCTTGAGAAGAGATTTTTAAAGATTTGTCCTATGTTTCTATGTAATACTTTGATCCCCTATTGTGGCCCCAACCTAACCCCGGGGGACATGCTTTGAACAAAATTGAACCAGCACTGTGTCAGAAAGCTGCCATGTAAATATCAGCTCTTCTGGCTGATTGCTTCTTGAGAAGAGGATTTTAAAAGATTTTTCCTATATTTCTATGTAAAACTTTGATCCCCCTTTTCGTCTCATCCTACCCCTGGGAGCCATAATTTGAACAAACTTGAATATGCACTATGTCAGAAAGCTTTAATGTAAATATCAGCTATTCTGGCTCAGTGGTTCTTGAAAAGAAGATTTTTAAAGATTTTCCCTATATATTTGTATACAAATTTTGATCCCCCCTTGTGGCCCCATCATATCCCCGGGGGTCATGATTTTAACAAATTTAAATCTGCACTATGTCAGAAAACTTTCATGTAAATATCAGCTTTTCTAGCTCAGTGGTTCTTAAGACGAAGATTTTTAAAGATTTTTTCCTATATATTTGTATGTAAAACTTTGATCCCCTACTGTAGCCCCATCCAACCCCCGGAGGCCATGATTTTTAAAAATCTTAAATCTGTACTAGATCAGGAAGCTTTCATGTAAATTTCAGCTTTTCTGGCCCAATGGTTTTAACAAGATTTTTAAATGACCCCACCCTATTTTTACATTTTTTGTGATTGTCTCCCCTTTCAAAAGGACATTGCCCTTCATTTGAACAAACTTGCAAGCCCTTCACCCAGGGATGCTTTTGGCCAACTTTGGTTGAAATTGGTCGTGTGCTTCTAAAGAAGTTGAAAATGTAAAACGTTTACAGACGGACAGACAGACAGACGGACAACAGGCGATCAGAAAAGCTTACTTGAGCCTTTAGCTCAGGTGAGCTAAAAGGTATGATAGTTTTACCCAAAGATAAGAATTTTACCACACAAACTATAATTCTATAAATAGCTGTTCCGCTCTTCCTGTTATCGTGTTCTCGTGATTAATCAGAATTGACGTATTTAACGCGATTTTATCATCATCAATGTTCCTTTCACCTCGGTACTGTAACGAACGACCGGATGCCATAGTCTGTACCAATCCTTGGAATTCCAAGGACCGTTTAAGTGGGTATTAAGGCAGGCATTAAACCACCATGCTCCCTGGAAAAACACGGCACAATTTCCTTCCCATGAATCATTATCCTGGTCACGTGTACTGAAAGGATTACCATCGGCAAGGTCGGTTACATATGTCCATACAGAATTCGAATCGGTGAATGTCCCATTCCTCAAACGGTCACCTATAGTGAGAAATGAAATACAATGTTTCATTATATTTTTATGTTATTTGATTGTTTTACATGGAGTGAAATTTAATTGTTTCATTAAGTTTGCACTTTGGAAAACCTTCATTTGATGTCACCAACTTTCCGTGAAATGCATCATGAAACGTGACGATACCGACCAGTGATCAGTCTCATAACTCTTATAAGCAATACAAAATAGAGAGTTAGGCAAACACGGACTCCTGGATATACCAGAGGTGGGCTCAGGTGCCTAGGAGGAATAAGCATCCCCTGTCGACCGGTGACATCCGTCATGGGTCCTATGTCTTGATCAGGTAAACGGAGTAATCCATACTCATAATCAGTGTACCAAGAACGACCTAACAATCGGTATAATTTTTTATTTTGAAATTCACGACATTGCTTTCATCGTAGACAATGAATAAATGGTTGTTGCAAACTAGTTCAATCTGATTTTGTTAAGCACCACTTGTCCATGTAAGCATTACCAAATATGGGGCACCCTCAAGGTCAAAGGGTGTATTGGCTGTTCCTTTCAAATCAGGGAATGGGTCAACAATATGATATTTGGGAACTTAAATCTAGTTCATATTTTAAAGAAATAATCAAAAACATATAAATAATAAAACGTCTTTCTTTGTTGACTTCTGAAAGGATAACAATCATTCAAGAAACAAGATTGCTACACGTAGCCATGTCCCCCACCGCCGAAAAAAAAGTTGAAGCACAAAAGTTCCATAACTCCTGTAAAATTTGTCGAATCAAAATGACGGCGCATTATGATCAACTACATATGGTGACTAAAATTTCTATAAAATTTGAACAACATCCCATGAAGGGGTTTTGGAAGAGTTGCGTCCACAAAGTGTTCCTGTAGTGTAGCATGTACAAATTCAACAAAGTTCCATAACTCCTGTAAAAATTGTCGAATCAAAATTGCGGCATAATATGATCAACTATACATGGTGACTAAAAATCTTACAAATTATGAACAAAATCCGTTGGGCGGTTTCTGAGGAGTTGCGTCCACAAAGTGTTCCTATACTGTAGTGTAGCATGTACAAATTCAACAAAGTCACATAACTCCTGTAAAATTGTCGAATCAAACTGCGAAATATGATCAACTACACATGGTAACTAACAATCCGACTTAATATGAACAAAATCCTATGAGCGGTTTCTGAGGAGTTGTGTCCACAAAGTGAAGTAGGACGGACGGACGCACGAACACCGGTATTTCTATGTCCCTTTCCGTGTTGTGATGGGACAAAAAAATACCCAACAGAAAAATATGATTGTGTATTGTTTAACCTATCTCTCTCTCGAGAATATTTCACTCATATGGAGATGTCACCAAGACCGATGAAGGGCCTATACTCAGTACTTACGACCATTGAGCAGTGAAGGTTCTTTAGCGTGCCACAAATACTGTGGCAGGGGACATCCGTTTCAAGGTCATCTCCGAGGACCCGTGAAATTCATACCTCACAAATTCTCGAGAGATACGTTAAGCAAGATACAATCAATTAACCCCTTCATTTCAACAGTGATTATTGTGTAAGTCATTCCTCTTATGAAGTAGTCCATTGGTTGGATGCACTTTGATATTCTTGTTTTCAGGTATAAGGGTGTGTTTTATTTACAGCACTGTACATATAACATTACATGAAACGCATTTACAGATTGATGTGGGATCATTTTTCATAAATCTTTAAGAAGTGAAGAACTTATGCTATGCCCTACCATGTGTTTCTCATTAAGAATAGTCATGTTATTTTTTTAATTTTATTTTTTCATCTTAAATTATTCATTATGAGACAAACTTCCGTGGTTGTTACATATTAAAAATGTATGAAAATTTGAAAAGTGAAAAATAATATTGAAAATTCTTTACTTGAATTTTTGTATTGGTTGGGTAAAACAATTAAATGATGAATGACTAGATTTGTAACTTTCTTATTATCAAACATAATTAAGCTAGCTTGTATTTGTACTTCTGTTTTCCCCAAGATTGTTTGCTGCAAACTTGCCAGAACAGATTGCCGCAAAACTAATTTGCATGGCAACTATGAATTTGCCACAAAGTTTAGGCAAACATTTGTCAGAGCTCTGCCGCAATCGTTTACCAGAACCTCTGTATTTCGGTAAGGGATGGTGTGGCATCTTATGCTAGTTTCGCTCAAAGCAACAATGCAAAATTGCAACATTGGCTGAAGCCGCCTTTGTGGCGGGCCCTTCAAGAGAGAATAGTTCACTAATGAGATATAAATAATGAACCTCAGAAACAGGCCATTAATGTTCGATGTAAAACATACTAATATATTTTGTAGATTCAAGGTTATATCTTTCTCTTTGTTTTACAATTGTGATATTTGGTGGACACCCACAAATACAGCAATGTAACGGACGATTCTGAACAGGGGGGATTTGGTGGAAGAAAATCAATATTCATTTAGTTCTACTTTTAAGTAACCATATTTTCAAAAACAATCCACTTTTATATACCGTATAGAATCTAGAGGGAAAATGAATCGCGGCGGATATTTTCCTATATTTGCGGTCTAAATAAATTCGCGAATCTAAGCAACCTTGACTATTTTATTATTCTTTAATACACAATGTGGTTTTTTTTTTGTGGGGGGGGGGGGGGGGGGGCTTATAGTTATTCGAATCCGCGAATTTATGAACCCACGAATGTGTCTTCTTTTTTAAAAAAAACGTGAAAATTACGATCCGTGAAATTATTGCCCTACGCAGTATGTACCGCTGTGAATTACCGAGAAAGTGTAATGTGAAAAACATTTGAATTTTAAGACCTTAACGGCTGAAAAATCGTTGTAGTTGATTGAAATAAAGATCTGTAATGAAAATGGAGGTAACACTTTGTTTTTTAAGCGTCCTATGCTGTTTTAGAACAGCAATTGTAATTAAAGCATGCGCAAATTTATCGACATAATTGTGATTGTTTTCAGATTTCATTTTTCAATACCAGTATAAATATTTTTGAGATATTTCATCGTACATAAACATGTTGATTTCCAAAAAAATGTTTTCCCGTAATCAAGGAATAGTCTTAAAATCAATTTGGATAATGGTCTGAATAAGTGGAGACAATTCATCAAAACTTCACAATGTCATTGGATGGATGAACGATTATCCATTCATTTTGAATGATTTATAGGAGAGATCCTCCGTGGTAAACTTTTTTTGATCTATGCTTATCTCTGAAGCAATGAGGGTTCTTTAATGTACCAACGCCTCCCGCAACACCGGGGGGGGGGGGGGGGGGGGGGGGGGGGGAGGTACAATTTTGTGATCATTCAAATCCGAAATACCCTTGATTCTCAATTCCATACTAGTATGTCAAGCGTTTGGTGAAGGGCCATTCATTACCAATGTTTTGATGCGGTCATGGCATAAACAGGCCTCGAAATCACCACTAATGTTGTGTATCAGCGGTTGACGACGTATAAATTGTGCATTTCGTGGTAAATAAACATGATGTTTGGGAGATAGATCACTCTTAAGGCACCGAGTGATCCCTCACTAAAGCTTTAACTGCTGCTGTGCACGATTTTAAGGTTTTGGTAAGGAGTACATACTAATCCGTGACGAGGATGCAATATACATATAAAAGACACCAGAGTGGGTTAAAAAGATTACTCAGTCAACCTCCTCCTCTTTATCATGTACACAATACAGTTTCTGTATATGCTTTTTCAAAAGTTAGGCCACTTGGACCAATTCTCTCCCTCTGTCTGAGACCGCAAAAACCGAGGTCCCGTGTCACAGCAGGTGTGTCACGATAAAGATCCCTCCCTGCTCAATGACCGTAAGCGCCGAGCATAGGCCTAAATTTTGCAGCCCTTCACCGACAGTGGTGACGTCTCCATATGAGTGAAATATTCTCGAGAGGGACGTAAAACAATATTCAATCAATCAATTCTCTCTCTCTCTCTCCCTTGACGTACCGAGGGTTCCAGTCGCTAATCCATTCACCAAGAGCCTGTATTTATCTGCCTCATCAGACACGGAGAACTGTTCATACAACTCATACAGCGTTGTATCATTTTGTAACGTGATGGCAACATACAAGGACGTGTTCCCGCCCTTCGTGAGTTGATGGATTACGTCATTTCCTGAAATGATTCAAAATATCAATAATTGAAGGATATTTAGAACTGTACCTCTATGTCATCAAAGTAATTATACACACGTTTATTTCAATCATATTGAGTTCATGAATAAGTTACTTTCTTCAATTGTCTCATTGGGCAGAGAATGGATTAATAAAGTGTCTGTGTCAGATGTTCATCAAACTGTGTGAATTACTAGTGAAAAAAGCAGCATTTTCTCCATTGGAACTATTTGACATGTATTTTCAAATCGAGGTGAGTTTTTCAACTTCAAAATATGATAAGATGAATGCTATAAGATGCCTTTCCTCATTTTCGTTGCACATACATCTGTGTATTCGTAGAAAGAACGGAGTCCTCAGCGACACCAATATAATAGCCAGTAAATGGATAAGTCAAATATGTTAATTTGTTCTCAAATATTTCGGGAATCACTTGGAATTGTCGAAATTCGATGACAATACATATGAGATATATGGATATAGAAAGGTACAGAATGCAGTTTAAATGATGTGTTTCTTAACCACTGAATGGTACCCTGTAGCACTATTCATATCGAGGCTATCAGAGATTCGGGGTGCCTCTGTGTAATATAGGACATAGAGTATATAGGCATTTTTGACATCACACCCTAACAGTCTGTATATTATTACCTGACTCTTGTCTTATCTCAACTAAGTGTCCATTCATATAAGTATCCAATCATATCAGTATCCAATCATATAAATATCCAATCATATCAGTATCCAATCATATAAGTATCCAATCAGGATGCATCATTATAAGTAAGAGATCACGCATTCTATATCTAAAGTAATACACTTCTGCTTCATACTTAGATATTTTATTGAAAGTAGACATTAACGGCAAACTGACAACTCAACTTTATGACAAACCGGATGATTTCAGCTTCTCCATCGTCAACTTCCCATATTTTTGTAGAAATATTCCATTATCAGTTGAATATGGGGTTTATATCTCTCAATTGATTCAATATGCAAGAGCTTGTTCTGCGTATAGTCAGTTTTTTTTAAATCGAGGTAAGCTACTGACAAACAAGTTGATGGTAATGGAGTTTCAACAGTCTCGATTGAAGTCAGCATTTCGCAAATTCTATGGTCGTTATAACGATCTAGTTCGTCAATACAACCTATCATTGGATCAAATGCTGCCTCACGTGTTTCATACCGATTGTTAAGCCGTTATTGGCACATTGATTTTGACTGCGGATAACTGTTATTGGCATATTGATTTTGACTGCGGATAACTCCGTTTACCTGATCAGGATATGGGGCTCATGACGGGTGTGACCGGTCAACAGGGGATGCTTACTTCTCATAGGCACCTGATCCCACCTCTGGTGTGTCCAGGGGTCCGTGTTTGCCCAACTATATATTTTGTATTGCTTATAGGAGTTATGAGATTGATCACTGTTCGTTATCTTCACCTTGCATAATGCTGTGTTTGGCAGTGGCACTTTCAGGTTGTCCTTCTATGGGTTTTTTCCCTCTATAGAAATCAAACAATTTCTGTATGTGGCCTAAACAATACTGATCAGTTAAAAATATTCCATGTTGGACCAAACATTTCAAACTCCGGATCTAAGCAACCTCTCATGGGCTGGATATTACGGTTAACGTGTATCACATTGAACATCATATAATCACAGCATAAAAATATCACAGTTAAAAATATGAGCTATAACATTAAATAGATAAATCATGTACACCATTAAGACTGTTGAAACTGAAAGCAAATACGTAAATACATAAGTTACGGTAGCTGTTTAACTGATACAGCCCTGCACAGATACTACGGGGCGCGTGACGTCATAATTGTCAAACTAATACATTTGTAACACCCTCTTCACAGAGACGGCGTATTGAAAATTGTGGGTCATCATGTGATTCGTTTTTGTCGAATGATGTGTCTACAACTTCAGCTGAAGCAGGACAGTTGATTTTACGCTGCTTCATAAACAAATTTCAAATAGCCATTAGCTCCATTTCATTTACTTGACTAAGTGTACCATCTAAGCTTTCTTGATTCTCCGCGTTGATTGTATCAGCCATCATGATAGTTCATGTCAAGAAAGGGAACAAAATCTGTTCGTACTAGAATAGCACTGTGACAATAAGAAGCAACATACCAATCCAGTAAGCCTCCGGGATCCCGAACCCAACTTTATATTCATTCCACGTTCGATAAAAATCCACGGATCCTGTAATTCGTCTTTGAATAGCCTGTACAATGTTGAAAACATTTTAGATTTTATATTCACAAAATATCTTCCGATTAAAAAATAATAATTCTGTCAAAAAATCCAATACGATTACAAGGTCATCGTGTTAATTTATCGTAGTACAAGGTACATTGTATGTATTCAAGTTTTATAAACCATGGATGTACTTTACATATCAATTAAGAAAATCTACAAGAAATAAAAAATGAGAAAATTACAGTTTGCAAATTTTTTGATCTTAGTCGCAAGATATTTTGTGAATAGGTCTACTGGCCCCGGGACAATGAAAAATATACGAGTCTCACTTTTATTGAAGGAGCAAGATATGAACAGGGTCCATGGGCCACATCGCTAACCCGAGTCGCCTTGGGTCTGCGTTATTCACATGAAAATTTTTGACCCCATAGTGTGGCCCCCAACCCAGCCCCATAGGGTTATGACATAACCATGATAGTCACAACAATCACGGTGAGCAATGTGAGGTCTTGCCATCAGGACTCCATGTTCAAAAGATGAAAGCCCTACCTTTAAATAGTTTAAGGGACATTGCTTAGGTTAGTTTTTTATGCAGGTCAAACTTCCAAGGTCACGAGGTTCACAATTTTGGTACGATAATAAAAGGTCTTGCAATTTACAAACGAAATATGAGAGCACCTTCACTGACCACATCAAAGTTATGGGCAAGGTTTTAGTTTCGGACAGTCAGGCAGACAGATAGGACAAAAAGCAGTATGTATCCCGACTTCAGTCGCAGAAGCATTAAAAAATGGAATCCACAAAACTTAGCAACGTTTGCATTTTGATATGATTTGGCTTGGCGCTGCTACTGGTTGTCGATAAAGAGTAGGCTCACCGTCGAGGAAATTAAAAAATCCTTCTAAATCAATCATATTTCATTTACTTAGCCATCAGAAAATGGCCGAAATACTGCCAATACAGCGTTAAAACTCAAAGCAACTACTTAATCAACCTTGAAAAGACTTTTTAAAAGCCTTGATCTTCTATAGTTGCCCAATCCTCTCATATAGTTCCCTGGAGTAAACAAACCTTAATTTGCCCTACGGTAACCGTAGATAATTACATGACTCGGCTGTACTTAAAAGGATTTTAAAAGATATATCCCTATGTATTCCCATTTCAATTTTAACCCCTACTGTGACCCCCAACCTACCTACCCCCCCCCCCCCCCCCCACCCCCACCCCTGGTCGTTCTTACAGTAAACCTGATTCTGCATGACCTGTGAATTGTTTTATGACTAATCAATGACGCTGTTGGTGTTGAGGTGAAGATTTTTTAAAGATGTTTAGATTATGCGAGCGTTTGATCTCCTACTGCTGTACCACCGCATGGTATGTTTTGCACTATCTTGAATCTACACTACTTGGAGATGCGCGCATACATACATGTATTACTATGAATTATCATGATATTCCTGTTATTAAGACGAGCTTTTCCTATTTATCCCATGAAGTTAGTTGAAAACCTTCTACTTGAGAAGAAAGCAAGCATTCTAAGGATATTACATGGCAATAAACGGGCTTTGCTGAAAAGGAGAACGGAAACTATTGTATGCAATGACAGACAAGGCTTATTATGAACAATGGAAGCAGAAATTACAAAGATAACGGGAAGTCATCTATCTATCTATCTAACTGACAACTCAACTGTATGACAAACGGGATGATTTCAGCTTCTCCATCGTCAACTTCCCACATTTATGTAGCAATATTCCATTATCACCTGCATATGGTGTTTATATATCTCAACTAATTCGATATGCAAGAGCTTGTTCTGGGTATAGTCGGTTTTTAAATCGAGGTAAGCTACTGACAAACGAGTTGATGGTACAGGGATTTCAACAGTCTCGATTGAAGTCAGCATTTCGCAAATTATATGGTCGCTATAACGATCTAGTTCGTCAATACGACCTCGCATTGGGTCAAATGCTGTCTGACGTGTTTCATACCGATTGTTAAGCCGTTCTTGGCACAGATTTTGACTGCGGATAACTCCGTTTACCTGATCAGGATATGGGGCTCACGGCGGGTGTGACCGGTCAACAGGGGATGCTTACTCCTCCTAGGCACCTGATCCCACCTATGGTGTGTCCAGGGGTCAGTGTTTGCCCAACTATCTATTTTGTATTGCTTGTAGGAGTTATGAGATTGATCACTGTTCGTTATCTTCACCTTGCATAGATAGATAGATAAATGTAGAAATAGATCAAAATACCGTCCATCCTCCGCCACTCGTCTCCATATCGCAATAGACGCTGATTGCTTGGCTTGATTTCCCAAATGGTTTAATTTTGTAAACACCTGATCGAGTGTGCCCATTTTCTTGAAGCTTCTCGCAGTCCCTATTCCAATCTGTACGAAAAATGAAAACCCACAGAGATAAACATTTTGAGCATATCCGTATTTCTTATCTAATTGTAAGCATTATTAATGAAAATCATAATTTTAGAACCACGAATCCGTTCTCAGTTACATTGGCTAGTAAGACTGTACTCTGTAAAGTGTTTGAGAGACTTTGATCACTAAGTTAGGAACGCTTTATAATATTATAGCAGGTTGATCAACATCAGGGTATAGTTTATGTGTTCTGAGAGTAATCGATCCATATTAGGATAGATGTATTCAAACACTATTGTAAGTAGAAATATGCCGGAACTGTATTTATGTTATATTTACGATAAAGCAAGAAGGCATGATTTGTTTGGCGTATCCCGTTGAAGTTTATCGTGTGGTTGAAATCCGCGTCTAAATAGCGCCGACTACGCACATTGCAAAGTCGACGTGAAATTGTCATATGTGCAACTGAGAAATCGATGAAAACCAAAAGCTTTTCTGGGAATATATTTGTGAATAATGATTATTTATAATTATCTGGTAACAATGATGCCACTAATTAAACCAAATCACATTATGCTTATACTCCAAAGGGCATGTCATTTGTTTACATGAAGTGGTAGTTACACGTGTAAATACAACAAAGACGTTAAAACTATTTTTGCAGTATATAACTAGCTACTATAAGGGTTAAGTGTGTGAAAGCTGATGGTGAAGTGGAACTCTCCTACATTTATTTAGACTCGCCATGTTTGAATACATCTTATTTGATTGATATTAAAATAGTTTACATGAATTCAGACAGGTAGTAAAATATTTTGCAAAGGCACGTGTAGATGAATTTTAATCCTCTAGATTAACAGTCATAATAATCGTAACATTTTCCTTATCATGTGATACATGTATACTGTGAAGGTGAACTCGGAATATTTTCTCTACAATCAATTTACCACCAACTTGTCCAATGTTTAAACAAAGCAAAAATATACTGACAAATTGTATGATTCTCGGAATGCATGTTCTTGACGTTTAATTTCTGTTTGAGACCAATTTTTGTACACATAATGTTTGCATCAATAATATAAAATGAGCCATTCCGAGCAAAAGGGGCTCTTAAAAATCAGTGCTAAATATCAACTACAGAGAACAATTTCTCCGAATATTAGAGCAACATTGATTCTCGTTAAGATATGACAGTGAATTAAAGATGACAACTAACTGATGATTGGGAATCATGACGTCTGTTCTTTACAGATGTGGTAAAGATGACTTCGTGGGATTTTTTTTGTGGGGGGGGGGGGGGGGGTCATTATGACCTTTAAAATTGTTGAATAAGATAAGGGTCTTCTTGGATGAGAACTGTTCAAATAATTTATTTTAAAGACGGGAAGTTGACGATGGAGAAGCTGAAATCATCTCGTTTGTCACAAAGTTGAGTTGCTCGTTTACAGTTAATGATACTTTCAATAAAATATCTAAGTATGGAGCAGAAGTGGACGACTCTGTGGTGTCTTTCATTTCGATACCGCAGGGATATATCGAATTGACATATGATTGATTGATTGTTTGTTTTGCTGTTTTCCGCCACACTCAATATTTTTTAGTTATCTGGTGGCGCCCAGTTTTTATTGGTGGAAGAGATAACCCAGATACAATGTACCTTTGAAGAGACCACCGACCTTCCAAAAGTAAACTGGGAAACTTTCTTACTTGCCAGCGCGAGCGGAATTGACATAAGAATGAAAGTTATTATTGTTAATAGATAAAATGTCGTCGGTATATCTAAAAGGTGAATTAGACAGCATTTGACCCACTGACAGGTTGTATTGGCAAACTAGATGGTTACAACGAGCACAGAACCTGCGAAACGCTGACACCAAACGAGACTGTTGAAATCCCTGCACCACAAAACGAGGATGTGAAAAGGGGCATTCCTTTGAAATATATTGATACGAACAGTGCATGATGGCCAAGGGAAGTTTAACAAGGTTCAACTCCCTAAAATGAGGGTAGCGAGACAACATACCGTTAGGGCGAAAGTACCTCCATCCTGTTTCATCAACGGTCATATTTGCTGGGTCACATGACTGATGGATACGGCACTTCTTTAGTTGCGGATTAAAGCCAAAACATACACAAAGTTCACCACACTTAGCGGAACACTCAATGAGAGATTCCGAATGGTGTTTTGTCATCAGGCTGTTGTTCGACACCTTGTTGTCAAGTGAAGGATCCAATATGTAGTGTTGAGATATCATGTCTGCTTTTGACAAAGTACATAACATGACGTGCAGAAAACAGCGAATGCATAGAGTGGTGCTTTTCATTTTGTCGGTAGGAGATCCGGTAAAATTATTAGCACAAATCAAATAAAGTACTCGCAGTCTACGACTGAGGTCCTCGTTTTCTGCTGCATGTACAGTATATACATGGAGTAGAGGTGTGTAATATTGTGGCTGATTCATGTAATTGTTTAATACTTTACCCTGACGCCATCAAATAAATATTCATGTGAAGCGGGAACACTGATGGACCAATTAAAGTTTGGGTATTTGACACAGTCAGAAATAATGAAAGACAGTTAGTTTCATTGATATTGTATTTAAATATTAATCAGCTGAAAGATCAACCATGTGCGGTTACTTTTCGTCAGTAGCATTCATGTATATATATAATTATAGTTAGTATTCATACGATGCCTCACATTTCCCAATAGACAAATTAATCACATGCATAAAATTTTAATATGAAGTATTACAGTTTGAAAATTGCAGAATCACTTTTACAATGTTTAAAGCGTTTTACTCATTTCTGCAAATTCCACTACGAATGCATACATTAGTGGCGAAATGATTTACAGTCACGTGATAGACAAATGACCAATGGTTATGCTAACTAGCTGTCAGTTTATTCATCATATTTAGCTCTAAAACTTCAAAGTTATTTCGGATTTCAAACATTTCGGTTGAGCATCACTGAAGAGACATTATTTGTCGAAATGCGCATCTGGTGCATCAAAATTGGTACCGTATAAGTTTTACATTATGACCCCTGGGTCGAGGCCTCTGCTGGTGGACTGTTAGTCCCCGAGGGTCTCTACAGCCCAGTAGCTAAGTACTTCGTTACTAGCTTGAAAATACGGATGTATATTTAATTGCTGTTATAAAATTTAGAAATTCATTTCAAAATTAACGATTATCTCTCTCATGCATAGCTCTTATCCTTGGACGAATTTGGCTCCACTTTTTTGGCACGCTGTTTTTGGCTATATTTAGCTCTAAAACTTCATAGTTATTTCGGATTTCAAACATTTCGGTTGAGCATCACTGAAGAGGCATTATTTGTCGAAATGCGCATCTGGTGCATCAAAATTGGTACCGTATAAGTGTTACATTAAAGTCAATATCAATCTGAATTATTTCTTTGAATGATACTTATCACATTAGTACATTATATTTGGTGATATACATATACACCTATTTATAACACATACACCGAGGTAACCACTACCCAATTGTTAGTATTGAATTAAACATTCAAGAATCTCCTGATATTATTAACGGATTCCACCCAACACCCCTTTTGTGATATCATGTACAGAGTGCTTTTGATGGGTCATTATACATTTACCGCCTATCCATTATTCTGTCACACATTAGAACGTAGGAAATATGAATTTTATGCTTAGCCTGGGTGTTTTATAAAAAGGTTAATTTAATGATCAGTGATCAATCTCAGGGTTGGCAAATACCAACCTCTGGATATACCAGAGGTGGGAGTAGGTGCCGATGAGGAGTAGGCATCCCCTGTCGACCGGTCACATCCGCTGCGAGCCCTTGATCAGGCAAACGGAGTAATCCGTAGTCAGAATCAGTCTGCCAATCGATATATCATTGATTGCTCATACCATCCTACATGTAGGCGACCCGTGCTCTTCGGTCTTTTTCATTTGTTTTATGGGTATATTCTCCTCCCTAACATAGACTCTGTCCTGCATCCGGGGTGTATCTAATTATAGTGAAAAATAATAATATAGGTAAGTCACAAATTTTAGACTCTAAGACACCCAGTCCCTTTTGTCGTTGAATTGCCAATATTATTTCTTTTCTTTTGTTTTAATTTCCCTTCCACTGTCTACTACGATACAAAATTTGTTTCCAAAAGCATACCGTATTTTACAGGTGTTAGCGTCAGGAATTTTGGGGACACAGCAATTTAGAAATTTATTTTGGTTTCACGTAATAAAAATATAATCTTCACTGTAAGTTCTGGGCTTGACTTTGCTGTATTGGAAAACTAGATCGGTATAGCGACCATATGATTCGCGAAATACTGATTTTAAACGAGACTGTTGGAACCTCTGCACATCAACTTTTTTGTTAGTAGCCTGCTTTGATTTGAAAACTGAACATAAGCAGAACAAGCTCTTGCGTATCGAAGTCTAGGCAATCAGAATTTATATTACGTCATCATTCCGTAAAACATACACAAGATATTTACGTATTTGTTATTAGATTTATTTTTAGACGAAACAGGCGATCCTTACTATCACACCGTGAAACAGGCGATCCTTACTATCACACCGTGAAACAGGCGATCCTTACTATCACACCGTGAAACAGGCGATCCTTACTATCACACCGTGTCTTTCATGTTTCATCAATTTGTCATGAGAGCTGTATAATTCAGGAACTGTTCAGACTCATTCACTATCTACATATTACAAATACTATACTCTCGTACTTCAATACACAGTATGCAGATTATAAATACTATACTATGGTACTTTGATATAAACTGTCTATAGATTAGAATACGCCAGTTTTGAGATACGAACTCTTCTGTATAGGAGGTGCATTTAGTGGAACTTTGAATGACTAAGTGGGACAGAGTTGACCTACAGTCAGCGAGAAAGACGATGAAATGTATTAAAAGCGGCTTCTCTTTTAATATGTAAATGTGCGAAATACAAAATACTATCGAAAGAAATGTTTTACTAAAGTGGAACATAAAAACAATGTCGTATTTGCAAGTAATATCTTAGATATGGTACTTATGACCAACGAAATAACGTGATATGATAAGAATTCTATGTATTTAATTACTCCCTAAATACTTATAACTTACTTAGTTTGTGTATCAGTCGAATTCGGGTGATCTAACAGTTTAACTGTGAATGAAATGCACAGCCAAGAATTTAATTCGCTTAATGAAATTCACATGTTAAACTCTTCCTGCTTGTATTCTTTTCTACAGTAGTCAATTATACAAATGTCTGTACCAATTTATATTTCCTTTACGAACACGAACAAATGAGTAATTTGTCATTCAAATTATAAAACAGAATTCCATCGTTAGGACACTGCATATTGATATTCTTCCGATCATGATCAAAGATTCCGAAATCTTACCTGATTTCCCAATAGTGCAGTCACCTGTTTAAATCACAAAGAAATGATTTGTCGGAACATTTGTTCTCTTTTCAATACAAAAGAATTGCACCATTCATCAAAATTCATATATTCATTGAAAAGCAGTTCCTTTTGTATGCGGTCCTGTCCAATACCAAAATGTATTTTAACACGGGATGATTATGTGTAAATACCTGTATATTTCTTCTGGCAGTACACTAGATATACAAAGATTACATACTCAACAATGGTTGTCTGTAAGATCTTTTTTATTGTTTATACTAAGGAATGTTATTAAATTTTATGAAAATTTGGAAAAGAGAGGTTGTTGTTAAAAAAACATAATGAATTCAGGATATGCGTTTTCCTAATTATTGATTCAAGTCGAGGGGGCTTTTAAGTTTGCGTTCCGTCCGTCAGTCCAGTCTTCCGCACTTTTTTTCTCTCTGTTGTTGCAGATATTTATTTCATATTTGGTATGTCACTATGCCATAACAAGTTACAGATCAAGTTCGAATTTCGTCTCGGTCCGTTGATTTTTCACTTAGTTATCGCCCTTGGACTTAGAAAAATAGCATGAATTATTAGTTTACATTCAAGTTTCTTATCTCTGTAGATAAGAATTAAAAATACTACATTCATTAAAACTTCTAGCATAGTAATACAACAATATAGCTAAATTATTCATGATCATCTACATGTCGCAGTTTATTGACTTGCTTAATTATGAATTTGTCTTTTTTTTCTTTTTCTAGTCTCTACTCGAATAGTAGTTGATTTCCAACCATTCATATCCTGGTTCCCCAATTTTCCCTTTTACCATAACCTACATAATGAACTTTGAATATTTTTGTGGTACAGTAATTTTTGCAACCGGTAGGGGATAATAACATGCAATACTCTCAGAATGCTTGTTAATTTAGATGTATATATGTTCACATCTTTAATGGCTCTGTAATTTACAACTCTGTCTGCTCTATAGTTAAAGCTATGTAGCTCAATGACGACTAGAAAGTATATGTTTTGATCTTTTAGTTCATAGATGAAGATTCCCGCTTGAGGAGTACAAGGGACGTAATACACATGACACGGTGATCAACTACCGATGAGGGTTTTCCGGGTTTGTTTTGTTTTTTATTGTATAAAGATATTCAATAATTGATGTTACATCTTTTTCAAATGATTCCAAAATAATGTGGGGATTATCATCAATCTTTTTATAAACTTATTTCTTCTCAATTTACTAGAACAAAGCAAAAATACCTAAATTTCTTATAGGTGTTGTAAGTTGCATTAAAATTAAATTACGTTATCTTTAAATAAAGAAGTCTTGATCTAAAGATGATTACATAGTATTTCTGTACATTATCAACGAACGTTTAATACACAAAGTCCACAAGCTTCCTCGTTGTCTTTTTTTTCGTTTTCCTATCAATACAATGGGGGGGGGATGTATGTACAGTACACTGATAATTCAGCATATCAGCACTTAAATATCCAATGCATATTCATATCAAGTAGTCAACAGTTCATAATGTAGTATGTCTATAAATAGCGATCTGTAGCAAATCTCCGTCCGATAATTGTTTACAAATTTCCATACAGAATTACATATGGGTGCAAATAAGCCCCTGTATGCATACTGTAGAAACCCGTTTCTTTGGAATATATCATTAGCCAATATAGTGATTCAGTCTTTGTATCCCTAGTAATCGCTGGTGAATGCGTTCATCGCTTAAAAAGGGAAATAGCACCATTATGATAAGCAATGACTCTTATTTTATACACGTTCAAATTCTAAAACTGATTACAGTGACGCCATCACAAATTGACATGGATATTAAATTTATTATTGTTTATTCCTTTTTCAAAGACTCGGAAGGGTCAGTTTCAGCGGGATATTCAAAGGTAGTATAGGACTCAATTAAAAAATTGCTGAGCACGCTGACCTACTCTCTGTGTACTAGTCTGATCCGTCATTCGAACCTGTTACCAATGACCGCACGATCAACTTTAACATCCGCTCCCTGTTCAGTTTGCTATCATTTATAGATGATGTTCTGTTTTTGTAGTCTTACTGTGAATGAAGACGATCAGATATATGCATTCGTTAATATTCTTGTTAAATTTCAGTCAATAGTTCATTCCCCCATTCTTTCCATATTAAAATCCATTGTAGTTTCGATATTTGAAGATACGTTCTAATTATACTCTTAGCAATATTTGCACAGACAAGAATTTAATTTACTTAATGGAATTCAGATGATCAACTCTTCCTGTTTTAATCTTCTTTAGATTAGTCCAATATAAAAATGTACGCACTAAATAGACTTTCTTTACAAAACCGAACAGATGAACAATTTTTCATTCAAAACATAAAAGAGAATCTCACCGTTAGGATGTCGCATATAAATATTTATTCTTCCCATCGTGATCAAAGATTCTGAAATCTTACCTGATTTCCCGATAGTGTAGTCTCATTTCGTCGAAACATTTGTCAATTTACAGTACCAAAGAACTGCACAATTCATCAAAATCCAAATATAAATGGTAAAGCCTTTCCTTTTGATGGCGGAACATATTTCCCTATATTCTAATTTCGTAACGTCATCAAACCATTCATAAGGGAATGATCATTAGATTACTCTACCTGATAAGGTGAAGGGCTGCAGAATTTAGGCCTATGTTCGTCGCTTACGTCCTTTGAACAGGGAGAGATCTTCAGCGTGTCACACCTGCTGTGACACGGGGCCTCGGTTATTTCAGTCTCATCCGAAGGACAGCCCAATTTAGTTGCCTCTTACAAGGAAGAGGTACTGATGACCTTTACTAACCCTGGTCCCCACGGGATCGTATCAATTATCAAATTTTATAATGCAGTACAATATATTTGAAGAAATGATTGTTAAAATTACTATCAGGAAAGCTGAATCTGAAATTGTAGACAAATTCTAGGAAACATATTCGTAATTTTTGTATTTTGAATGTTGATACACAATTTTTTTTTCTTGTACGTAGATATAGAATTTTCTATAGTAAAGGTTTGATTATGTACACGTGTCACGGTAATATTCTGAATAAAATTCAAGGGTCGGAATCTTATATTTTGGAGTTTTTCATCTATTCTTGAGATAAGGTTGGGGCACATATCGTGGGGTATGAAGTTGAGACATTTTTACAATTTTGTGGAAATTATGAGCGCCATCCAATAACCGCAACCATGTTCAATGTTTTCATTAGCAAAATATCAAGTTAAATAATTTCAAATTGATCATATGAATGAATGGTGCCCATACTAAACTGATTTTGAGCCGCGTTAAAAGAAATTATTGGGAGAATTTACATTGATGTTATTTTGTTAAGGTCACTCACATGAGAAAATTCTTTTAGGCTACACGAATTACTAAAGACCTAATTGTTATAATGAAAGGTGAAGATAACGAACAGTCACTTAATACATAATAACAAATTATTACAGTACTAATGAAATCTCAATGTTTTTATATATAAGGAATTATGTACTAATATGAATGTAACTATTTGATAAATGTAATGCCCCTGTCTATGAGGTATGAAATCCTGACGAATTTTGTGCGGCTGGACTAAAAATAGAATTTAAACTGTAGTTCATTGATCGTGAGCCGGATCAACTTTTGTTCATTGTCCTTATTATGATAATTGTTACAGGGGTTATTTAGCATCCTCCTTAGTATCAATACAGGATAATAAATTTACGAGATTTTAATATTCCTCTTTAATATTTATTCACTGTGATATGGTGTTAAGTTCTATTTCATATTCAACACATCGTCTGACATAATCTTTGACAGGATTCATGAGACGGATGAAGTTCCGTCGCCATTTGAATGATCTAGTTTTAACCGCAACGCGATCGATATCATGAGTCTTTATTCTGTCACTTTCTGTTCTCTTGTACTAAGAACGATAACTCGTAATGTCAAAAAGACTCCTCAAACTCACAAACACACATGTTCAACATTAGAACTAAACATTCATATGCTGGAGTTATGAGATTGATCACTGTTCGTTATATTCACCTTTCATACGCATGCATTGTCTATCACAGACACGGTTACTATTTTATCGTCGTAAATGTCAAGAATTTTTGTATTTATATGTTTTCACTTTATATAATCAGTTTGATATGAAATTTTATTCAATGATTACATTTACATATGATACAAAAGTCAATTATATTGCCAGTTCTTAAATACAATACGTACAAAATAATATCTTAAAATGATACATATCCATTACATTTGATATGTATACACTTGTTTAACTTTTAATTGTACATTGGCCGGAAGTAAAGGCGATCGGTTTGCTGAATAAAGTTGCATAAACATAAAAAGAAAGTTAAATGTGCCTATTTTGAAAGAAAACCCAACATATTTCATTGAGTAAGTCCAAAACTAGTATACCCTTTCAAAGTTATTAATACAACGTGTAATATAATAGTGATATGAATCAGAGGCGTGGGATTCTGGAGGCGGATCGATAATGAAAGGGGCGGGCGAGAGTAGGACCTTAATTCCTTTCCGTTTTGTGCCTGTGTTTATTAATTTAAAAAAGGAAATCATTTATTGTACATGCATCATTTTCATGTATTTCTCGTTTACGTCTGGGTTTATGATATCCCATCTTAGCTAATCAAGGATTTATGATCCGCTCCGCTTCTCTACAACCCTTGGCTGCGTTAGCATGATTCTCATAGCTTTGAGTGGCGGCCGCTAGCGGATGGGGAAAACAAACTGTTTAGTTTACATCATGTTCAACCAATGAAAATGTGTTTTTCAACTACACTTTGTGTGTTGTTAAAATAAAAATAAATGTTTGCGTTCATTGAGTTACACGATGTTATATGCAAATCATTTATAACTTGTTTTCACAGGCAAAGTCTCATGGCACAGTTTATACACCGGCATGTTGTATGAAGACTATGAAAATCTTCTTGTTTACACATCTCATCGTCTTTCACGTGGTATAACATAACATGCTATCTGATAAGATGCAGAATACTTTGCCTGCACCCAATCATATGCTTGAATGTGTTGACACGAAAAGCATGCTAACGTAGCCAAGGTTGTAGAAAAGCGGAGCAGATCGTAAATCCTTGGCTAGCGAAGATGATGATATCCATAATGTTGAATTTTCATCTATGTATTTCCCCATTATTTTGTATTCAACATCACAACATGTCTTTTTAACGTTATGTTTTTTGCAACTACCCTCTACCAAAACTGGTGTAGTGTGCAATGCTGATCAGAAATTAGCTCTTTTTGACAATATCGGGACAAAACAGAGAGCTACAGATCCACCCTCATAAACCCTTCGAGTGACGGCAAAGTAAACACATGCGCACGGTTGAGGCCGTATATCGGTGTAATCTTACATTGCCATCTCACAATTTTAATATTAAAAACGTCCCAACATATTATTCCGCTATATCTGTTTCCAAACATCCATTAAAGCCCCATGCGACCCGAAAACTCACACAGGTTCAAATGGTTTCCTCTCTTGAAAACTGCTACAATTGTTACAACTGCTTTCTTATATTCTATGTCATTCTTACGTCGCATCTATTTATGAAAACATAAGGTGTACTAAATCAATTATCAAAATATAGGGCTCACGGCCGATGCGACAGGTCGACAGGGGATGCTTACTCCTCCTAGACAACTGATCCCACCTCTGGTAAATCAAGGGGTCCGTGTTTGCCCAACTCTCTATTTTGTATTGTTTGTAGGAGTTATGAGATTGATCACTGTTCGTTATCTTCACCTTCCATACTGTTTTTCAGATGCTTCGTCGATGGAAATATCCATATCTACTGATCAGTCATTCAAAAAATTACTTTGTTAAACACCTCTGATTTCACACAGAAGTACTGAAGGTGATATAAAAATATGCTGGAGTTCCTCATTGACAATATCGTACGACAACACAGCTTGATGGCACATTTCGCAGATGTACTCAAAACATGACATGTTTCAACACACGGGCTCCCCATTCTCCTTTTCAAGTTGTTTAGGCTGACAGAGTGTCGATGCCATCCTAAACCTTCAATTCATCCCTCCGGGGGAGGTCTCTTGTACATGTATCTAAATATGTCATGATATGCCAACTCAAAAACACTAATTAATAATCGGAAGTTGGAATGTAAACATCAAATCCGATGCGCTAAAGTATTTATTGATCTTGATACATGTATGTGATTTATAGTCGGTTTAAAAGCTTTTAGCTCAAGTCCCTTATTGTATATAAACCCAATACATACACATGACTTCTGCTGTCAATATACGGTTCGTCTTTATTGATTCTGCTTGTGTGTGTGAATGCAATGTACCTTGTAAGTGTGTAATGTGTGTATTACCTGTCCTATGTGCTTTATAGTCGGTTTAAGAGCTTTTCAACTCGAGTTTCTTGATTATTGTATTATATTCTGACATCGATTAAAGATTGACCAAATCTGTTGGAGGCACTACAACCCACATTGCAAAATGGATCAATGGAGATGGAATTGAACTGCTTCTAATTTGGATTTTTATTGCATTGCTGAAAATGTCTATCAGTTTATTAACTCAGTAAATAAGGAATTGTTTGTGACCCTATTTAAATTTTAAAAAGAGCGCAGTTTTACTTGCAGTGCTCATGAACAGACGATGTAAACGTGAAACTATGCGTCCTGGTTTTGTAGTGTCTAGCTTCTATCTGTCGATTAGCTGTTGGTTTCTAAGAAAGTATTGGAGCAGATTAGTGAGCTACATATCCACCATTTCTGCGCACGATTGGGGTTCCATATAGCTTTATTCCTGCGTCGCCGAATCAAAACATTAGAATAGAAAAGTTCTAACAAATTTTCCCACTACACTTGTGTCCCAACATACCCTTTATCAAAGTCCCATGCGAACCTGATGCATGCAGCTTAAATTATTTTGTTTGTTAACGTAGTTATGTTATGTACTCACTCAAATCAGTATCTACCGCCGTGGTGGCCTAGAGGTTAGAGCGTTCGCCTCGAATGCGGAAGGCCGGGGTTCGAATCCCGGCCGCGACAGACCTAAGTCGTTAAAACAGGTAGTGAAAGTTCCATCGCCATACGCCCGTCATCACAAGTGAATGTAACGGGTCCTCCGACATTACCTTAAAAACGAATGTTCTGTGTTACAGTAGTTGTGACACGCTAAAGAACCCTGATTGTTCAATGGCCGTACGCACCGAGCATAGGCCTAAATTTGCAGCCCTTCACCGGGGTTGGTGACGTCTCCATATGAGTGAAAAATTCTCTCGATTTACAAGCAATATACAATCATATAAGCAATATACAATCAATCAATCAACCGTTTTTAACGTACCTATGTTGTTTCCTTATGTTACTTTCTAGTGCGGTGTGCACTTATATCCAATATAAAATGAAACTCTTCTGCAATTCAAAGCAAAATAATACTCTCTAATATATATATATATATATATATATATATATTATTACTACAGTCACTTGCTCCGAAGAGTCGGATCACGTCGAGTTGACAGGCGCGGATCATCAGATCACACGAGACGCGTCAATACACCTGTCAAAGAGACGTGATCCAACTCTTCGGATCAAGTCACTGTAGTAATAATTTTATTATATACCCCCTTATGCATTTTAAATCCACATTTATAAGATAATAAATGTAATCCAAATTATAAAAAACACAGACACGTTTTGTGTACGCAGTTTCGTTTGTGACGCGGTCAATATTTTCCACAAATAACGTTGCGTTGATGCATTGTGATGGCATCAGTTTCAGAGGATACTGATACGGAACAAAAAACCAGTGTGGTGATCCGGAAAACCGGATGACACGCTGTGAAATCCACAGTATCAAAGAACGATACATTGATGGATATATAATAAAATACAACCAGAACATTTTCCAGAAATTCGTAGACCTGAAGTTCAGGAGGAAAATCGGAATTAAATCGGTAAATTCTTTATATTTTTCTCGGATTCAAAGTTTGATTTGGCGTACATAACGCTTGTATTAGTTACCGACATTACTTTAATAGTATTAATAATATTTACTTATATAGCGCCCTATATGATTATAAATAACCACTCTAGAGCGCTGCACACAATAAAAATGATACAGCATGTTATAAAAGTAGTAAAAGGAAATTACAATAGCATTAAGACATATAATATCAAAACAATGCTAGCACAAAATCAATAATGTGAAGTAAAATTGCTAAAATCTAAAGCATGATCTGCATGAAAAAAAGTTCCACACCGTACAATCAAATAATATAAAATACAATAGTTGAAGTAAATATACACTTATTAAAATAGTCATGTTAAAACTGATGGAAAGAAACCATAGAGATTTAACCACCTACAATACTAATAATATGCAAGTCTAAAAAGATGTGTTTTTTAATGGGTTTTTTTTTAAAGTGTTCAAATTCTGACAGCGGCGGAGGGTATCAGGCAGAGAGTTCCAGAGTGTAGCTGCTGCCGCATCCAAGCACCTGTTTCTATATGTGAAGGTTCGACATCTAATGTCAGTGAATTTTTAGACCTTAGGGAACGATTTGGTTGGTAAACAGTGATCACCTCCTCCAAGTATTTTCATGCCATCTAATGAATCACCTTATAAGAGTAGAGGTTAATTTTGTATTGACTGCGCCTGTCAATAGGAAGCCAGTGTAAAGAAATCAGCACTGGAGTTATGTGATCACTTTTCTTGGTACGAGTGATGATTCGTGCTGTCATATTCTGTACCCGCTGCAGTTTTGCCAGGTCGGTTGTGTTAATACCGGAAAGACGAGCATTGGCGTAGTCGAGCCGAGATGTCACGAGGACACATACTAAGGTCTTGCACGCATCTTCTGTGATGAGCTACCGTATTCATCCGATATTACGTAGTTAATTATAACAAGCACTAGGCACAGATGAGATTTGCTTTTGCATGCAAGGTGTCTTATCAAACCATACACCTAGGTTCTTTACAAACGGTGCTTCACTGATAATAGTGTCGACAAAGTTCAGATGGTACGATGGTGAGTCAATGACTAGGGTTTTCGGTGAAAAAACAATGAACTCCGTTTTGTCCTGATTTAATTGTAGCATCTTAGCCGATATCCACAACTTTATTTCGTCCATACACGCATCAAGACGGCTAGCGGTATTTTGCCATTCATCTTTAGGTTTGAATACTAGATAGACTTGTGTGTCATCTGCATAACAGTAATGTAGAACATTGTTTTTACGACATATTTCACCAATAGGTTTAGAGAAAATGACATAGAGCCGAGCTCATAAGACAGATCCTTGTGATACGTCGCAATTGAGACAGAAATCTTCAGAGAAGGTAGATCCTATGTCCACTTTTTGGGTCCTCTCTGAGAGATATGACTTAATCCAATTAAGGACCGAGCCATAAATACCAAAAGCAAACTCAAGACGTCTTATCAGAATAGGATATTAAAGGCCGGCGAAAGATCTAACATCTAACATGCATCGCTGGAACCACCATCTAATGCTCCTACACTGTCGTGCTGGACACGAAGTAGAGGAGCTGTCTCCGTTGAATGACAGGCACAGTACATTGTTGTGTAGATGATTCAACTCTATGTGATGATCCAAACGTTTCGCAACAATCTTTTCAAGAATTTTGGAGAGAAATGAGAGGTTTGAAACAGGTATGTAATTCCGGTATTCTTGTGTATCTAGGCCAGCTGTTTTGATGAGAGGACGAACAAAAGTTTAATGGATAATGGAAACACAGACTGACTGATTGATTGATTAATAATGTTTGTAACTAGGGCAATAACGCTATCTAGGCATGTTTTCAGTAAGGACGTTGGTATTGGATCCAATTCACAGGATTTAGGAGGCTGACATAATGACTTCAATGATTTCATCTTGTGATGCTGGTTCAAAAGTTCGCAGATGCACACCGGCAAACTTTTGATCGGCATATAGTGGGTCAACATCAAGTTGTATGCCATGGCACAATTCCTTCTGGGTTTTTTTGTATCTTGGATTGGAAGAAATCGCCAAAAGTGTTTGGTAGCATGTCTCGGCCTTATTACCCATGAGTTTATTGGCCAGGCGATATAAAATATTTCTGATCTTATTCTATGTTTGAGTGTACACATGTTCACATTTCTTTGAATAAATCAGTCCAGCGAATCTTATTATCGCTTCAATGATGGAATTCTGTAAAAATAGAAATTTCTGCGAATCATTCGCAAATTTATTTTCTGGAAAGGTGTATACTATACTACTCAAAATTTGATAAGGAACACTAGGTTATATGTGTGTAATTTACCACTAACATAACAAAAGACATAAATGTGACTCAGAAACGTGTTTACTCAGGTTATGAATGAAAATTCATGAACGGCATGAAATTTTATCAATACGGAATGCTTGAAATCTGATAACAACACCAAAAGGCATTTCATTACAAAAAGTTATCAGCAAACCAGAGAAAGAATTACACAGTTTTTGGGGATAGTCCATCATTACACTTAGTCGATGAAGTGTCAATACCGGGTATGGCCTTCCCTTGCATCAATGACGGCTTGACAACGTCGAGCCATGCTGTCAATAAGCACCCGGATGTTTCCAATGGGAAGGTTGTTCCACTCTTCCACGAGGGCGTTTCCGAGCTCTGCCAAAGTCGTGGGTTGTGCTCTACGGCGTGAAAGGGCAACCTGCAGCATGTTCCATACATGCTCAATCGGGTTCAAGTCCAGCGAGCGCGCTGGCCAGTCCATACGGACAATTGTCTCCTGCTGAAGGTACTGCTCCACCACCCTGGCGCGATGAGGACGGGCGTTATCATCCATCAGTCATTGTTCATCTCTCCAGGACATGAAGATCTGTTCTTCCATCCCTGCTGATTCCACCCCAGACCATGATGGAACCACCACCATAACGGTCATGTTCACTGATGTTGGCATCATGGAAACGTTCACGTTGTCGTCGCCACACTCGGTGCCTCCTGTCGGTAAAGTCCAAACAATACCTGGACTCATCGGTGAACAGAACTTGAACCCAATCGTTCTGTGTCCAAGTGCCTGAAGAGCCACAAAATGGTCTTGGCGTTGGGTTGTCGACCTCTGACGACCACCCCCATGTCGGTGTGCTGCTGTACCAAAAGTTTACTGTCGGTTCCAGGCCCTGTTTACAACGCTCTGGCTGACGTTTAGTGCACTTGCAACGTCACGTTGTCAATAGCCAGCGTCAAGCATTCCAATACATCTGCCCAGTTGTTCTGTCGTCAGGCGACGCCTTACACGTTGAGGGGGCATTGTGTTGATAAACGTAGTGTAAACACTCAAGTGAGTTTGAAATTTTAGAAAGAATCAGACACCGATGCCTGAGTGAAAATCGTGCAATGGTAGCAAAAGCATAAACTGTGATGAGAAACGCATTTCCCATGGCAAGAAATGCACGTGCAAGTTTGTTGAAGACGTTTTTGATTTCACTTGGACACAATATTGCCAGTTATGCAGTTATTAATGTTTTAAACAGAAAATATCTATGATCCATATCAAATTTTGAGTAGTATATTTCATACCAAGGTCCTTTTGATCGTAGAAGTTAAACGTTGTTTCATCAGAGTAAAGGTTTTTAAACCTAGATACATTCAAATCTGAAAACTCAGAAGCATATTGTATTTTTCAATTGTGATCAACAATGGATGCTTACTCCTCTTAAGCACCTGTATGTCCACAGGTTCCTGTTTGTCTCACTATTAAATTTGTATTTTTTAAAGGAATTATGAAATAGATCACGGTTCGTTATCTCCACCTTTTTAATTAACGTATAGAATTCCGAATCCAACAATAGAAACATGCATCCTTCCATTGTGTTAATCTAGCATATTCAACAAGACACAGTTGACTATTCATCATTGGATTATATGATTGATTTTATATTCTTTGACGTCCCTCTCGAGAATATTTTACTCATATGGAGACATCACCACTGCCGGTGAAGGGCTGCAAAATTTAGGTCTATGCTCGGCGCTTATGACCTTTGAGCAGGGAGGGATCTTTATCGTGTTACACCTGCTGTAACACGGTGTCTCGGTTTTTGCGTTTTCATCCAAAGAACCGCCCCATTTAGTCGCCTCTTACGACAAACAAGGGGTACTGAGGACATATTCTAACCCGGATCCGCACAGAACATCAATGGATTATAACGCATACCTCATTATTATAACAACATATACTATGAATGAGTCGTGCATACAAATTCTCGCAAGTACTAAAAGCGGCATAGGCATAGGCAAGATTTCTGATGGTAATTTTAAAAACCTTATTTTTATTGTAAACAATGCTTAACTAAATTATTTCGAATGGTCAACTAAAATTTTGATATCAGTTGTTGAGTAACAAGTGAGAAACCACTCACAATTCTTTGTTATGTAAACAAGGCTCTTGCGAAGTTTTGTTTACATATATAGTGCTTAATAGAAAATACCGTGTTTAAACAAAAATGAGGTGTTCCAAACACTAGAAACTGTTTAATTTTGGTAAAAATTAAATTGTATATTGAAAAAAACGAAACTTTTACTAGTACATCTTAACAATGTAAACAAAAGCATGTCACGAGCCTTGTTTACATAACAAAGAATTGTTGGCTCTGTATCCGCCATGTACCTCGACAGCTGATATTCAAATTTTTGCTGATAATTATAAATACCTTAGTTTAATATTCTAAACATTAAGAATAGGAAAATAATATTCGTAAATGTTCAGCTGAAATCGTGGCCATGCCCCTATAGCGTATCACTACACCATTTGAATCGTTCCGTTCTCGATAAGAACCGTTTTGTTTCCACATAAGGCCGTTCTGTTCAAACCGTTCAGCGTTCCGTTCCCAGACGAAAGCGTTCCGATCTCATCTAAAACCGTTCGGTTCCCCAAGCCTTTCGTTCCCACATGATCATTCGGGACTCGCGCGCCAGTCAGTCGTTGTAAGTCAGCACGGCGCTTGTTCGAGGTGGAAGAAGACTATAATAATTGCTCTTAATTCGACACAATATTTTAAAGTAGCATAGGACTAGACTTTTTTTTATAGTTCAAATCCATTAAAAGTTTACAGATAAATCACCAATTCACCACGACATAGCAGAGCATATTTCTATTTTGAAATAAAGGGGAAGTTATCTTTCACCAATGAATGTAAAGTAAAATCAGCTTAATGGAGATGAAAATACTAAAAAGAATAAAATAACGATAATGCGTTATATTTCAGAACGACTTTTGGCATGTCTTACGGATATTCACAACCGGATGGGTTCAAACCTATTAAAGCTGAATCAGGACAAAACAAAACTCATGGTGTTCGTTCCGAAACGAAATAGATCTGAAAATCTTGACTTCCACATTTTGTCCGGAGGAAACATTATAAATGAGGCCGATTGTGTGAAAAATCTTGCGACAGTTTTTGACAAGTTGCTTACAATAGACAAGCAGTGCAGTTCCGTTGCAAGATCATGCTACATGCATATCCGTCGGATAGGTGGCATTCGTCCATTCCTCTCTGAGGTCGCACGTAAGGTACTTGTGAAGTTTTTTGGTAACACCGAAATTAGATTATGGAAATGCCCTGTTATATGGAGTGAACAAGCAATACACGAACAAACTGAAGTGTGTACAGAACACTGCTGTCAGAGTGGTAATGCGGACAGAAAATACGAACACATTACGCCAATTCTGATCCAATTGCAGTCGAGCACCGTATTCAATACAAAATGTTGGTGTATGTTTACAAGTGTCTTCACAACCTGGCTCCTGGATATTTGTCGGAACTGATAACACCATCCATAACGGCGAGATCGCTAAGATCGGAATCAGCCTGTCTGGTTAAAGTAAGATTTTATGTCACACTGTAATTTAATTTCTTTTAATTGTGTTTTATTGTTGCTTTCCTCATTTCTACCCTTGTAAAGCGCCTTGGAGTAATTTGTTTTATTTGTAGCCAAGTGACAAGACTTTTCTCTGTTTCCTTTATTTATTATATGCCAATAGGCAGCAGTGATCTAAAAAGAACAAAGTACAAATTAGTAATCAACAATCATGAATTATGTACAAAGGTATATCGAATGATGGTTCGTGATGTCATAAAGTAACCTAGTGCATGTGGTTTAATTCTGTAATGTGTGCACACAACCTTTGATCAAACCATTCAACGCTAGATTCATATGCAAGTATATATAGTGAGAGTAACATAAATATAACACATGCTACTATTATGTACTCATGATAAAGTGTAAAAACTAATACACTCAAACTAGGCAACTTAACATGACATACTGACTCTTATGATGTACAATGGTCCTAAGATCTAACTTGACTGCTTCAAATTAATAATATACATAGTCACTACCAACAAGCAGACCTCTATATGTATAAAGCCAAGAAAAGTAATTTAAGAAATGAAACTTATAATTCTTTGTTTGATGCATGTATCAAACGAAACATTAGACGGGAAAGTTTTCCGTCCAATGTTTCGTTTGATACATGCATCAAACAGGGAATTATAAATTTCATTTCTTATCATTTAATTATGTTTTTAAGATAGAAAAACAAATAGTTTCTCCCATCAAAAAGCTTGAATTAACGTTTTTGAAATGGCGCGTAGGAATACATATATGTAAGAATGAAAACAACAAAACGGCATGGCTATGCGTTCAGGTCAGGTACAGCTACTGTGCAGATTTAAATGGATTAAACGCCAAATTAAAGGTGCAATGGTTAAAAGCTGAATTAAATATAAAAGAAGATAACAAGTGGTGACTGGATTTATGCTGCATTGTGTTGGAGGAGACGTTGAACACTGGTTGTCTCGTTAATTGGCACGGTGGAATGCAACTCGGCTCCATTTCAATATCGAGTAAAAAGTTCCACACCTCTTCATCTAAAACGCACTCGTTGACTGAGCCCCATATAACGCAGTTCAATTTCATTAATATTTACCAGATCAGAAGTCGCCACTTGCTCCGTCATGTTATCGAACTGTCTACTTCTACCAATAAGTGGTCTACGTCATCAAGTTGACTATTCTGCCATGTCATCGCCTATGTATCTTGTTTCTTTAAATTAATTTGTATTTTATTCATATCTTTAGTTGTGCTTATTTTTGATAGCAATAAAAATCAAAAATCAAACGAATGCATTTCGTTTTATATAATGCTTGTACGGAAAACCCCGTTCTATAAATAGCGCTAAAATTAGAACGGGGAAGACGAAAGTCCCGCGTGCTTAGTGCAGATGAACTCCGAACGAGATCAAACGAATTTTTCAACCAATCATCATCGTTGTTAAGTTATCACTTTAAAAGTTATTAAATGATAAGACTTATCCATCAACATAATCATCATCAAACTGATATATCATATCATGGTCACAAGTCAAAGTTTACAAGACAAGCTACTCCCTTATTATTAATATCAAAGATTACATAAAAATGTAAAAAAGATCATGGGTATTTACATATTGTGAAGTCTTATTCATGCAGGTAATGTGTTCAATTACCTTTTATTGTGTTTAAATGAACACAACTAATCGGTAAACAAATTGGAAACTAAAATCAGCAACTCGACCTAATTTCGAACTGAGGAAACTAGTTCCGGAATACTACGTTCAAATTCCACGATGTTGTTTTCATTACATTGCAATTCAAAATAAAGTTGTGACAACCATATCATTATGCATAACTATAGTTGAGAGGTACCTTATATAATTACTTCATTGTCTTATCAATTATGGCGACCTAAAAAAAATCCACTAGAACAGCGCACATGCTGCATATGGCGGGAAATTAGTTCACCGAAACACAACTCGGGAAGAAATCATGGAATACAATTAAATGCACATATTCATCATAATTTACATTATTGCAGAGTAAGTAACAAGTAGCAAATGTACATAACAGCAAAGGTTCTTAAAGTAGAGGAAACGGCAGAGTAGCGGTGTGCTCTCAGCTGCAGCCTGAGGTAAAATGATGTCAGTCCTCGTCTACACTCTTAACTACATCCGAAAAACACCAAGATAATCACGTTCTGACAAAATAAGAAATTGATATAAAAAAATAATAATCAATTTGCACTTTTCCACATATATGTTTTACATATAAGGCTCTGCATAAATTTTATTTATCATTATTAGATAGAGACATTATTTGTTGAAATGCGCATCTGGTGCATCAAAATTGGTACCGTACAAGTTTTACAATATTATTATTATTGATGGAAAGATGTCCATGCATTGTTTTTCTTTTGATTTGTCCATTGGGGATTTTTAAACAAGCAGAATGTCAAATGGAAAGATCTATTTAAAGTAGTATACCTCTTAGACTAATGAAAGCGAAGATAACGAACAGTGATCAATCTCATAACTCCTATAAGCAATATAAAATATAGAGTTGGCAATAGAATAAGCAAGCACGGACCCCTGGATATACCAGAGGTGGGATCAGGTACCTAAGAGGAGTAAGCATCCCCTGTCGACCGTCACTAATATCAATTTGACATGTTTTGGTGAAAGTGTTGGAAAATTCAAATGAATTTGATTAATTACTTGCTAGTATAACAACTGGTGTGAAGTCATATTCGAAATAGGCAGGAAGTGATCGATTCACTATGAGTTGCTCGAGTACTAGTCTGCGGAAGAATTGACATGTATTCCACTCTATAGTTCCCCGTATTTGGTGAAATTGGCTTTCCTTGTCTCTTTTTACATTTTGGCAGGTGTCTTCAAAGTCTTTTAATGTATGTGTACCAAATGGGTACCATTACGTGTACCATCTAAGTCCCCATGATCATTGAAACAATGTGGGCATTCCCCTTATCGAATCTAAACGCAAATTAAATCATCTTTATAATCATCTTTATAATGAAAATAATTAATATTTACGATTTTCAAACCAATATGTTTTATCATCCATTTTTAAATTGCATGCACATGTATTGATAAATTTCAGATGATATAAATACCGTATGGATGTGATGAAAATTTCAAACAGTGTAACGCGCTATATAGGGTGTATTAAAAGTACATATCTGTAGTTAAAAGCCTTTGATTTAAAGGTTACAAAAATACATGTAATACACCTCATCCCACCCCTGGTATATCCAGGGGTCCGTGTTTGCCCAACGCTCTATTTTGTATTGCTTTTGGGAGTTATGAGATTGATCACTGTTCGTTATGTTCACCTTTCATGTACAGAGTTATACTTTAAAAACAAAAATCATGTGCATTAATGAATCAAAGAATTTTACAACGTTTTTTTTAGTTAAGGGTGACAATGTTGTTGATATCGGACCTTAACTGACCTAATGCAATTTCTAATTTTAGATAAAAAGGTTTTTTCTATTGATTACACTAGTCTAGATAAAATATGAAAAGATGCAGATATCCCCACCCACGTGGAATGTAAGACACATATAATGGTATTTACTTTTATCCCCATCCATCCATTTTAAGATATTCATCATTTTAATTAAATTAAACATTTATTTAGGCATGGAATTTCTCTTTCCTCCAATGTCTATGTATGAATCAAAAGTACCTAAATACAGTATGTAAAATCGAGATTGAACCGTTGGTTCCAATATTGGCCCAAAGCGTTCCATTTTCGATGAGAACCATTCGTTCTCGATAATAGCCGTTCCGTTCTTACTGAGATCCGTTCCGTTCAAAGCGTTAAACGGCCGTTTGCAAACTAAACTGTTCCTTTTCAAACCTTTCATTGTTCGTTCACTGTTCCAATGGCGTAGTAGAACGCTTCAGGGTCTGTACTTTAATAAATATATATCAATTCAAATATTTGCAAACAAAGAATGGGACGATTTACAATAGTAAAGAAAGTATGATATGTTTACCCTAGATCGGAATTTCACTAAGTAATCTATAGTTTTTTTTATATATAGCTGTTTCGCTATTGGTTTTATTATTGTCTTTCAAACGTTTTAGTGAATGTAAAACTTATACGGTACCAATTTTGATGCACCAGATGCGCATTTCGACAAATAATGTCTCTTCAGTGATGCTCAACCGAAATGTTTGAAGTCCGAAATAACTATGAAGTTTTAGAGCCAAATATAGCCAAAAACAGCGTGCCAAAAAAGTGGAGCCAAATTCGTCCAAGGATAAGAGCTATGCATGAGGGAGATAATCCTTAATTTTGAAATGAATTTCTAAATTTTATAACAACAATTTAATATACATCCGTATTGAATGTGTTGTTCTCTCATGATTAATCATAATCGACTTATTTAATGCGGTTTTATCATCATCAACGTTTCTTTCACATCGGTACCGCGAATAATGATAGGATAACACAGAGGAAACCATTCCGTTGAATTCCAAGGACCGTTTAGGAAGGTTCTACAGCAGGCATTAAACCACCATCCTCCCCTGTAAAGTGCGGCACAAGATTCTTCCCAGGCATCATTATCCTGATCAGGTGCACTGAAACGACTACCAGCGGCAATCTTGCGTACTGATTCAGAACCCGGAATGTATGTCGCATTTCCCAATTTGTCCCCTATAGTGAGAGAAGACAAAAAATGTTTCAATGTATTTTAGGTTACTTGATCGGTTAACATGAATTTGAGTTTCATTGTGTGATTAAGTTTGTATTTTGGAAAACCTTCAATTGATGTCACCAGTTTTCAGTGAGAAGAATTATATGTAAACCTATATTAAACGACTGGTCCATTCTAAGGTGAGATTTACATGATACCGCTCCTAGGCCTCTAAGACACCCTGAATTTTTGTTTTTAATGTTGAGCACTTGGCCAAGGAACAGTCGTTACCTACTTCAATGACTCATAAATGTTGTAGTCTGGGATTGAACCCGGTGCTACCGTTGAATTCGGGGATAAATAGGCGCTATATAGGGTTTTCAATTCATCATATCATCATTTTATGACAAGAAGTACTTTTCAGTGGATAAAATTATTGAAATGAAGATATAAATTCTTCGTTGATTTTTTGCTACTTCCAATCTATAATATAGAATGAGTATTTATACTTTGAAGCGAATTTAATCTGTAGTCGTCTTTCATTTAAATACTTGAATTAGATTGTCATTTATTATTTATTTTCACAAGTCAATAAACATGACATAGAGAAATGCATAGATACTCAAAATAAAATGTATATATACATGCGTGGTGAGGTTACATATACAATAATGAAGATTACAGAAAATAATTGGTAAATCACCTTCGACTTGGAGGGTTGACTACCTCCTTTATAGTTTCAATAAATCTTGATAAATTCAACAATTTAAATTTGTAGAAGAAAATGATTCCTGAAAGTTTGAAATATTTGGTCTGTGATTAAAACAAATTTGCGGTTTTTTTTCGGAAGTCTTTTATTTTTTCACATGAAAAAAATATAATGAAATTCGTTGCCTATTTCAAAATCACAAAACGTACAATTTATATCTGCTCTGGAGATGCTAGACCATCTCCCAGTTTCTATTATATATCAATAATGCTTTTAATATTTTATCCATTTAATTTCGATACCATTTAAATGTTGTTATATATGACCTGATAAAATAAATATGACAATTTTAGGTTGTTTTTTGTTGTTGTTTTTTTTTGGGGGGGGGGAGGGGGGTTGGTATTTTTTGGGGGGGTTTTTTGTGTGTTTTTTTTGTTTTTTGTTTTTTGGGTGTTTTTTTTTTGCCATTGAACAGAATTCTCCAAAATGTTAAATGTAAATAACATTACCAAAATCCCTTATTTCGCATGCATATAACAACATTGGCATGATAATTTCATCAAAAAAGTGCAATTGGTCAGTAATCGATACATTTAGATTTCGCGCCTTTTTAAAGATTCCGTGCATAGCCTATGTTGTCTTGTTTGCTAAAAAAAAATATTTGGTTTTATAGAAGGATCCAGATCTGGAGAAGGAAACACCCAAATATTTAATGTTTGGCAATATCGAGCTCTTTACCATCATAGAAGTAACGATAGTTACTAGGCAATCTACCTTTTGGGGAAAAAATAATTTAGATCTTTTAAAATTTTAAGTATCTGGGTGTTTTCTTCTCTAAATTTGGACCCTTCCATTAATTATATTAATTAATGATATGAAAGGTGTATATTTACATGCAATTGCATCATTTAAATTTATCAACACCAGTATATCATTTAATTATACGATAAATATGACGAAACACAGATATATATTTACGATATTTTCGTCAGATACAAGTATCACTTAAGAATTCTTAAAACGTAACATAAAAGTTTTGTTTAAGGTAAGGTTTGCGACATTTTGACATGTAGCAACAAAGTCATGTTTCATATCAGTATGTTCAGTAGGAATTTATCTTTTAAAAATTGACTTTTAAAATAAAATTGCCCGTGTTATTTTTTGACCAGATGGGCTTATTTTTGTGATGTTTTACATTTTCGGGATCTTTGTACAAAAGAGAATATTAGTGGCATAAAAACTGCACGAGGCAAACTTATGGGGTAAAAAGCTGATATAATTTTTTTAAAGAGTATTATCTTTAAGATTACACTAATTGGTAGAAAAATGTTATTTTAAAACACAAAAAATATCACTTTTTATATCTTGAATAAAATTTAAATTGGTTGCCATGGCAACAAAAAATGCATATTGAGTAGCTTTACAAGGTCTACGTCAGAAAAATTTCACTTTAAACATAATATTTGGACCATAAACATTTAAGAAAGCATATAGAATTACTACCCACCGGGCTTTGTTTCCATGGTAACAGATTAAAAAGAATCATTTCATTTATGCGATTTGTCACTTTGTTTTATAATTGTATAACTTTTGAAGAGTTCATGAATAAGATACAATTCCAACCCAAAAATGATAAATGATATTTATATCTATTTGTCAAGTATTGTAGTATCACATTTATTAGAAATTAAGATGCTGAGTTTTTTGGGTTTTTTTTCTAAATTCAATACAATACAATATTTTCAATATCCCGGCGGATTTTCCACGGTCCTGCTTCGTCATAAATTCCGTGTTACATTAGCCCGAACCTGTCTTATATACTACATCTTTGAAATAAATTCCCTCTTCTTGTTCCATTGCTTGATGTTTGTTTACATAGATGAACATACAACTGTAACCTTCGCGACATATAAAGCCCGGTCAGTGGTGGATCTAGAAGGGGGGGGGGGTAACGTAAACTTAGTAAAAATGACACTGATAAATCTGTTTTATGTCGACGTTGTGCAGATATTCCTCAGACAAAATTAAGACTATTTTAAGATATACTAGAGAAGACCCCTTTTTTATTCTTACCTGATCATATCAGTCGCGTTTTCTACATTTCAAAGTTCATGCGATAAATCGCTCGATCGGCGCAAGTAGATCAAAGAAAATAATTTATAAATGATCATTTGAGAAACATTACTTTTATGTTGCTATGGAGATTTACACATACGCCGCTTGACACTTGACAGCGGTAGTAGATAACAAGTAAATATTATGACATTTTCCTTCGATACAACTATGACGTGACGCATGTTTTCATTATGACGTCATAAAGCACGAAATGCATTGAGGTATACCAAGAGTTATCTCCCTGTTGTTGCGAACCTTACCTTAAGGTAGAGACCGATAGCAACCACGTGATCAGTAAAAATCGTGTATTTTCACGTGAAATTATTTTTTGGAATTCCGTACATCGCCATAGAGTAGTTGAAAAACAAAAAGGGGTTCCGAAAGTACAAGTTGTTGCTGTGACTGAATCGATGATAGAGAGGGTCGTCTCGACGAAAGATATAGAAATTTGGCCATAGTTTAGATTAGGAATACGTCAATGTAATAATAGTGGACTAAATGTTTCGTCCGTGCAGAATGGCACTTTTTACCTCACGAAATTCACCACCATGCATAGCTGCGCTACGTAAACAAAGTTGTTGATGTAGCGTGATCGTGATGTCCGAGTGCTGCGAGTTTCAATACTGTTTATGTAGTCATTGAGAGTTTAAACAAAGTTTCTTCTGAGAAGAGGAATTCGATGGATGCATTCAACGTGGACAACGAAATCATAATTTCGTTTGGTAAGTGAAAAAAAATGGCAAATTGAATTTGTATTCAACCCACTTTTCCTCTGCTATTTCACAACGCGATTTTATAATAACATATATAAACGCACAATTTGGAGCTGTTTCATTTTTTGTGCATTTATGTATTCCATATGTGCCCAAAATATAACTCCTACATGTGCATGTAATTGTAAATGGATGTCATGTATATGCCAGATTTGAAAAAAAAATAGGGCTCTCACAAGTTTGAGGGGGGGGGGGTTGCACTAAAATTCTATTTGGTATAAATGATAGTACTTATAGTATCTTGAAATTTCATTGACCTAAGAGATATTTCAAATCTGAGGTTTCATGTTTCATGCAAGCATGTAGGTCTACAAAACTTTATTCAAAATATTTGTAAAATCACAAGCCCCCCTCATAGGCAAATAAATGTATTGTATGAAAATAAGATATGTATGTCCTTCTCTTGACCCACACTCCGTAAAGGAGACAGGTCTGATAAATCTAGAGTTGACTTGTTTTGATATTATTAGAATGAACTGGCAGTTTATGAAAACATATCTGTCATCTCATATTGTAATATGATAATTAGGATGTTTATTCACCTCATTAAGGACCCAGGGGTGGGAGGGTATGTACAGTTTAAATAGAAGGTAACTATAACAATATGAAATAAATAACAATCATGCAGATGTACTACTACTGCAAGAGTTCACATTGCTGCACTGCACACATTTAACATACATGTAGTGTTACATATGTAATACTGATTTCAGACAAGATTTTAAAAATTAACATAATAAAATACATGTTATGTGTGTAATTTTCAATATATCAGCATTTTAAAGTTCACTAAACATGCATTGAGACACACAATTTTAAAATTGACATTGTCTGACACAGTATAATTAATGATTAATACTGACTGTGCAAATATTAATTATGATGATTTTTTTCTAAGCATCATCCTAAGGACCAGTGCAAGTTGAAGTGGGCTTCCAGCCAACAACTTCAACAGCAATTTGCCATGAAAATCAGCAAGAAAGGTACAATATTTTCTATCTTAGTAAGATAGAATTTTTCATTTTAACACCAGACATTTATCAAGACAATTCTTAGTATATTAGATATTCATCTTTTTTTCAATATTTGAATATACAGAATATATTTTTTATAACAGGTACTTCATTTACATTGATGATGTCATATCCCCTGGACCCCACAACTTTACAGGTTACAGAGAAAATTCAAGAACTTCTGCACAATGTGGGACTCGGATAGAATCAATAATGTATTTGTGAGCCCAGATATATTGTGCAACATACTAAAGTGTGAATTTAATGGAAAACAAGTACATGTACTCATGTATTACATGTCTTTTTTAAAGACAATAATATTGTATAAATATAGAGGAAGTGTCATTGTTGATTATTCTAAGTTTTTGATATACCAAAATCAGTAAACATTTGTAAATGAAAATAAAATACCAATTTTATAACTTTAATCAATGTGTTTGAATTTCTCATTTTCTAACCCCCCTCCCACCCCACCCCCGTTACACACACTCAGTGCATATATACTGTGAATGCAATATGCATGCATTCTAAGTTATCCAAGCGAGTTTTTGTTTCAGTGTGAGACTACAAGTAGGACTCATAAACTTATGAAGAGACATATATATTTGTGAGAGCAAGATAGCTGATATGAGCCTTGAGATCAATGGGTCGAGCCGCGGTGGTGGTCTAGAGGTTAGAGCGTTCGCCCCGCATGCGGAAGGCCAGGGTTCGAACCGGCGCGAGCCCCCCTAAAATTTTCAAGTTTAAAGTAAATCGTGGTCTCTTGTTTAGAGAAATATATACGATAAAAGAAGCCATAATTTCCTCCACTCTCAGAGAAATAAATGTCTGACAAAATCTTTTGATTTATTGAATTACTTTTAGTGGGAGAACTGCTACTTTTTCCAAAAACCCTTAAAATTTGCGTTATTTTATTAGTTTCACCTTATTAAAAATGACAGAAAATAATAAAAATGACTACATAGGAGACATATTTTAAGCCCTAAAAAATCTGTAAAATCCAGGAGTTTCTGGGAAATCGCCCCCCTCCCTTCAAGGCGGCCCCCAGACCCCTGCCTCATACAGTTGCACCCCCCCCCCTCCCAACTTCAATTCCTGATCCGCCCCTGAAATAGCTTATAGAAACCTTCTTATTGTCATGTTCAATTTTCAAAGAGGTAATTTGGGAATGCTTAAACATTCTAAGTTATAAAAAGGTCAGTAGTTTATCTCTGCTGGCTGAATCTTTCTTCTCAATGCACCGAGTGCAATTCATGACGTCTATGTTCCTGCTCATTCTTTCTCCTCCATACCATACAGTATATTAAAGGGGTTGGGATGTAATGGAGACATTTGTTTTAACAAATATAAATTGTATTTCAATTTTTTGTGGGAATTTTTATTTGGGAAAACTCTTGATATTAATCATCAAATATGATGACGTATGATAAATCTATATTCTGAGTGTAAGTGCACAAAGGTCAACAACGAGAACTACAACAAAATATAAGCTACAATTTGAAATACATACTTTCTGTATTATATTTATTAATTTAAAAAAGGTATTACAAAGAATCTTCGAATTTCAGCAAGCTGTTTTTGATGGATTGTTTACAACATCTTTTAATAACCCATTTTCTTACGAAAATGTGTAGTTTGTTAAAAGGGGGTGGGGTTAGGAATTTTTTGCTAGTTCCATATTGAACCCCATTATGGTGTATAATTTTTTTCATATATTTTACTGACTAATAGACTGACCACTTAATGAAATAAAATAAGAAATTTGATGGGTAATTTTTTTGCAGCTTAAGCAAAGGTATGACCCTGTGTGCAAATATTGTGCACTGTTTTAAGGTAATTGGCCAATGTAGCTCTGTTGAAGTAATGTTGTTGCATGTTAATAATGATTGCTGAACTTGAAATTGATGTGTAATATACAATTATGTGAAAGGTTGTTTGGAACCATATATGACAAGTTATGATCCTTTTTACAATAAAAATGTTATAGCTCTATTTGTATATTGCTCTCTACTTATTTTTCTTCACTTTTTACGCTTTACAAGGACTAAAGAAGGTGTTGTTAAAATCGCCATATTTCTCAAAAACAAGGTCGATTACCTACATTGATTTTTTATTATGTTTTATATCGAAGCTTCATCATAAACATATATCAAAATAAAAAAAATTCAATGGTTAATTTTTTTAGCATCAACCTATCAATCTCTACCTTAAGAAGTAGACAATTTAGAAATAAAAAAGAAGTACCAGGAAATGCCCAGAATGCAGGAATTTGCACCATCTACCGCAGAGCTTCTGGTGGCCTAGGTAGTTCCCAGGCCCCTAGCCTATTGCAAGTAACCTTTAAATCAGCTTTCTTTATTATTATCATTTTAAATCAGATCTGCGTACAGCGATTACAATTACTAGAACTTGGGAAACAAGTAGCAAATTAACAAAGCAATATAGCAGTATAAACTGTCTCAAGACCCCCCTAAGATCTTATATTCACAAGCAAAAGGTGTAAATGGGATGGGGATGGAGATTGTGAAAAGTAGCTAAAAAATCAAGTGCTACATATGTACATCCCCCTTTCACAAATTCATGGATCTACCTATGACCTATGTTTACGTGTTAGGTTTGACGCACCTATGACACGAGCAGGGCTTGAACTTGCGACCCGACCGCCCCCTCCCCCCAGTTACGAAGGGAACATAACCACTCAGCTACCGGTGATTAGGTAAACGAAGTAATCCGTAATTAGTATGAAAAGAACGGCCTAACAAATGTTATGAAAGACGTCAGACAGCATTCTAATGACAGGTTGTGTTTGTAAATTAGATCGTTACGGCTGCCATAGAATTTGCGAAATGCTGACATAAAACGAGACCTTGAAACCCCAGAAACATCAATTTATTCAGTAGTCTATACCTCGCTTTAAAAACTGATCTTACGCAGAACTTGCATATCGAATCAGTTGAGAGATATGAAATACATTTTGTCAGTGGTTATTTGAGTTGACTTTTGCTACAAATTCAGAAATTGTTTGAATTCTTAAAGAAAAAATCAGCTTAAGGTATCACTGGGCTTTTTGCATAACTGATATATGTTTTTAAATGAATTATAATTTACCGTACTTAATTTGGGAAAGAAATTAGAAAATATGAACATTATTTTGCATTCATGCAATATTTCCATGATTAAGTCGCACATCATTTAGACGTCTGCTGAAGAGGTAATACACTAAAACGATGACTCCTTTAAACGGAGATTGTTTTATGGTGTGTAATCTTATGCTAGCATCATCCGGTCAAAGCAATAATGCAGAACTGAGATATAGGCTGAAGCCACCTTTGTCACGGACCTTTCGAAAAAGAATAATTTATTTTAACTATATCTAGCTCTTAGCAGGGGCGGATCCAGGAATCGCGGTTAGAGGGGGCGCACTTTTTTAGACAGGGGGTGTGGGGCCGTCTTGAGGCCCCTAATGGGTCCAGGGCGAAGGCCTTGTTTGGGGGCGAGCTCCTGCATTTTACAGTTTTTATTGGGCTTGAAATATGTCTCATATGTAGTCCTTTTTACTATTATTGTCATTTTTTGACAGGGTGAAATTAATTAAAATGACGCAATTTTTAAGGGTTTTGGGGAAAAAAAATTAAGTTCTCCCAATAAAAGTAACTTAATAAATCAAAAGATTTGGTCATTTATTTCTCCGAAAGGGGAAGAAATTATTCCTTCTTTTATCGTTTACATTTTTCTAAACAAGATGCCACTATTTACCTTAAATTTGAAAAATGACCCCCATTAAATCCGCCACTGCTTAGGGTCGTAGCAATGGGTTTTTTTTAACGTGCAAATGTTTGCCTCAACACGGGACCTTCGCTCTTAATTTCATATCCAAAAGTCCCATGATTCTCACTTCCATATGCTGATCGCTTGGCGAAAGACCATTCAGTACGTATGTGTAGCGTCTTAGGTTTGTCATGAGCGAGCCTCGAACTCAAGACTCATTCTGTGTATCAGTGGGTGACGACGTACAAAATGTGTCTTTCGTGGTGTTTGGGAGATAGATCACTCTTAAGTTATGTATCCCTAACTGAGGAATTAACTACTTTGCTCACGATTGAAAACTTGGCTTTGGTAAGGAGTACATGCTGACCCGTGACAGGGATGCAATATACATACATATAAAGGACACCAGAGTGGGTTAGAAAAGATGATTCAGTCAGTCTCCTCCTCTTTATTTAAATGTAAATGACATCAGAACGGATCAAAAACAAAGACGCAGCGCCACCAATCTCCCTGGTCGTGTGTTTAATTTTCTTTACTCAAATATACAGGATGTACACAATACAGATTTTTTTCCTGCATAATCTTCTTGAAAACTTAGGCCGATTGGGCCAACTCTCTCTCTCTCTCTCTCTCTCTCTCTCTCTCTCTCTCTCAGACGTACCGAGGGTTCCTGTCGCTGATCCATTCAGAAGGAGCCTGTATTTATCAACCTCAATAGACACGGAGAACTGCTCATACAATTCATACAATGTTGTATCATTTTTTAAACTGATGGAAACATACAACGATGATTTCCCGCCCTTCGTGAGTTGATGGATTACGTCATTTCCTGAAATGTTCATCACTTGATAATTCAATATCTCAATAAATATCTATGAAGCATTCCTACAATAATGCCGTAATTTTATCAAACGAAGTAATTCTAGACATGTGGATTGAATCATATTGATTTAATAAATAAGTCAGATGCAATAAAACACAATGTTTAGATAGATTGATAGTTAGAGATATATAGAGAGAGAGAGATAGATATCGTTACAAGCTGCTCTGGGTTCCTGACTTGACAAAAACATGCTGGTTTCCGACTCATTAGTATCACCTTTAAATTGTCAACAAATGTTAATTGAAACCTAATTTCGTCGTTTTAAATATTATGCTTCATCAAATATGGCGATGTTGGCATTAAAGATGGAGGTATGTAGTCTGATCAGGGGAATATGACTCTACCCGGATTGTATTTCAAATTTTATATGATCACCGTAGAATGTTTTAATTCAAAAACCGCAATTAATTTCAGTGAATCCTTGATTAGCTTTCCCCATCAGAGATAAATTTAGCTTAATAGGCTAAACAACAAACTGATTGTAATCGGGCAACACGGGATGCTTATTCCTTCTAGGAACCTGATTCCACGTTTGATGTTTCCAGGTGTCCGTGTTTGCCCTACTCTCAATTTCATATTATTTGTAGCATTGATCACTGTTCACTATCTTCGTCTGTTTCTTATATCAGCCAAATAACAAATTCATTTCCAATACATGATTAAACTGCTAGTACGTCTGAAATACAATGTAATATTGCAATTAGTCAAACCGTCATTGCAACCATGTTTATGAAAGGTAAATTTCAATATATAGGTAGATGTACTTCTATAAAGCGAGTTTTGTTAAAATTTTAGCTATGCAAACAAAATCATACACATGTGGAGTGGCAAAATGTGCACGCTATATTAAGTTTGCCCTTACGTATAATGTATTTCTTGAATATTAGTATGTACTGTAGACTAGTAAATTCATATTGATAAGAAATATGCAAGTGTGATCGGTCGACAAGGGATGCTTGCTCATTCTAGGCGCCTGATCCGACCTCTGGTGTGTCTAGGGCACCGTATCTGCCCAATTCTTTATTTTGTATTGCTTATAGGAGTTATAAGATTGATCACTGTTCGTTATCTTCACATTCCATGTCATACATTACTCTGACACTTGTATTTCTTGCAGGTAAATACGTAGCATCTGAGAAGCAAAACCCTCGTACTTATCATATAGGAAATACACATGTTCACCAGTAAACTGTATGTTTCCAGTAATGTTATATTCATTCCCCGTCATAACTCACTTTCGGCAATTGTCTCATTGGATGTTTAAAAATAACAAGAGTCTACGAATTACAAATGAAAAGGAAGTAGCATTTTTGTTACTATTTGACACATGTATTTTCGAATCGATGGAAGTTTTTCAACTTTAAAATGTTATAAGGTGACAGTTATAGGATACATTTGTCCTTTACATTCCAAATACCATCTGTGTACTAACGTTCAGCGAAATCAATATGATTTTGAGTAGAACAAGCATTGAGGGTATTGAATCAGTGATAAAATTCCCTTACCCTCGCCCCAATTAATCGACGGATGCACAGGGGCTAAGCCCGTTTTGGGCCCGAACTCTGTGATACCATAAATATAGAAAGGGGTCTAACTCTGACACAGATTAAAAAAAACTAACCACTCGCTTCAAATGCCTAAAAAATCTTAAACTAGGTCAGATATGCGTAGTTTGTCGTTTTCCATGCATAAATTAATGTTTTAACTACTTGCATGCCAAATCTCAAGTCACTGGTTCTTAAAGTAACAAAGATATACGTCATCGTTCTCTCGATTTCACTTGTTTATTTTTACTAGGACATTTACCGGTCCAGGTCACGGAGTCGTTTCTCGCCTATGACAGCAGCGAAATTCAGACTAGTATGGAAGATTTCGGACCTGTCAATTAAAATTTCACATCAATTATACGCTACTTACTTCCTCATATTTTAATAATGTTCTTCGTGTAGACGTTACACGACTTATTTTTCCTTAGCCGCATCAGCTGTTGACAAGAGCTGCCGTTTTAATGAACGCACTAAATACCCGATAGACTTAAAATCTCAAATACCTTAAAACTAATCAAAACATTATTCTTGTGATATTGCACTGAGAGAAGGAAATTGAACATTATTTCTTGGCTTTTTTAATTTTTTGTTTTTGTTTATTCTATTTCATTTAGATTATTATCACCCATTTCCCCCTTCTTTAAAGTTTTAGACATTTCGGGTATTTAGTGTATCAGCAATCACTAATAGTCCATGTCAAGAACGGGAACAAAATCTGTTCGTACTAGAATAGCACTGTGACAATAAGAATCAACATACCAATCCAATAAGCCTCCGGGATCCCGAACCCAGCTTTATATTCATTCCACGTTCGATTAAAATCCACGAATCCTGACATTCTTCTTTGTATAGCCTGTACAATGTTAAAAAAGTAAAAGTTATTTTGTTATAAAGACCTGGTCCCGTGACATTAAAATATTACGAGTTCATTTTTCCCACTTTAATAAAAGCATATTGTAAAATCAAAAGGCTTGTTGTGAACAAGGAAAGCGGAAATTACATAGAAAACAGGGAGTCATCCTCAGAATCCACCGTTTTCTGATTTTCATTGTCATGTATATGAAGATGACGATAACGAACAGTGATCAATCTCATAATTCCTGTAAGCAATACAAAAAAGTTGTGCAAACACGGACCCCTGGATACACCAGAAGTGGGATCAGGTGCCTAGAAGTTGTGAGCAGTCGACAGGTTTGAAATTATCAAGACTTATCAGATAGATAAAGATATATATATATATATATATATATATATATATATATATATATATACATGTGTGTTATGAGATTGATCACTGTTCGTTATCTTCACCTTTTATAAGATACATAGAGATAGATAGATAGATAGATAGATAAATGTAGAGATAGATAAAATTACCGTCCATCCTCCGCCACTCGTCTCCATATCGCAATAGACGCTGATTGCTTGGCTTGATTTCCCAAATGGTTTAATTTTGTAAACACCTGATCGAGTGTGCCCTTTTTCACGAACTTCCCTGCAGTCCACAGCCCAATCTGTACGAGAGAAAAGACCCACACAAATAAATATTTTGAACACACTGTTGTTAATTGTATCTCATTGTACATATAAGCAATGATAATGAAAACCATTATTTATGAAATCTATGAATCACGAATCCTTTCTCAGTTACAATACATGTAATTACATGGAAGATTGCACTCTATGAAGTGTTTGAAAAAATTAGATCACTAAGTTAGGAATGTTTAATCACAGCAGGTTCATCAACATCATGACTCAAGACGATAAACTGAGAAAATATACTTAAATCAAACTTTTTGATTTCTTATATCTTAACAGTAGCTGAGTATTTCGTTACTAGCTTGAAAATACGGATGTATATTTAATTGCTGTGATAAAATTTAGAAATTTATTTCAAAATTAAGGATTATCTCCCTCATGCATAGTTCTTATCCTTAGACTAATTTGACTCCAGTTTTTTTTGGGTTTTTTTTTTTTTTTTTTTTTTTTTTTTTGGCACTCTGTTTTTCCCTAAAATAGCTCTTACAAGTTTATTATTTCGGATTTCAAAAATTTCGGTTGAGCATCACTGAAGAGACATTATTTGTCGAAATGCGCATCTGGTGCATCAAAATTGGTACCGTATACGTTTTACATTTATCCAGCACATATCTAAATGTTTAAACGCAACTACAGGTTTATAAAAATTCAAATGCAAACACGTACTGAAAATTTTATTCGTGTATGAAAATTATTTCAAACGTTAACTGGATTTGAAGTTTAGACTTCAGAATATTCTCAATTTAGGATCTTGAGGTCAGGTTATAGTTTATGTGTGCATAGTCTGATAGTAATCGATCTATATTAGGATAGATATATCAAAACACACTATTTATAGGATCATGTATAAACATATCTGAACTGTCTTTATCTTATGTTTCAAATAAAGCAAGTAGGCATGATTGTAATGCGTATCCCGGTGACGTTTGTCGTTTGGTTGAAATCCGCGTCTGAATTGCGTTGACTTCGCATAATGTAAAGTTGATGTGATGATGTTGTCCATGCAAACACAAATTGAAAATCTTTTTAAAAATCAATGTATTTGGGGGGGGGGGGTAATATATTGTGAATATGTTATATTTAGAGTATGAGTTTTCTACTGTATTGGAGATACAGGGCGGGGCTTAAGGCGAGAGCGACAGCTATGTGACGCGACCCCTAAACGATGTTTGAATTTTAACATGATCCTTTGATTGATCAACCAATCAGATAACTTTAGTCAATTCATCACGCGTGTGAAAGTATCAGAGAGCGCGGAAATTTCAGCCAGGATGGAAGGAAACCCTAGGCGTAATAGCGAGTTCGATCTTGGATTTGATTTTGACTTGGACCTGCCACCGATTGACGAGTATTTGATCAATGAAATTGATGATATTACGCTATCGCAAGCATGTGAAGCGTTGGAATCGGAAAATGCTGTATTTGAGGGATTGCTGGATCTCTCATTACCCCCCAGACCCTTGCTTCTGGTGCCATGGAGATCGATAGGTCTAGTCCGGATCGGGACGAAAGCCGTTTTGGTCCACCAGTGAGTGATATTGAGAAAAAGAATTTGCTTAAAGACCAAGAACACGTGAACACAAAAAATAACGCTAAATGGGTAATGAATTTGTTCGAGAAATGGCGTGTCAGCAGAAGGGAAAATATTCCAGAGTTAAATCAAATGACGTCACAGCAAATGAGTTCTGGTTAGGACGATTCGTTATGGAGGCGCGGAAGAGGAATGGTACTGAATATCCACCAAGATTTATTTACCTGATACTGTGCGGGCTTTTACGATTTTTAAAGGATAACGGCGTTTACGACAAGACTTTCCTAGATGAGACTAATGGAGAGTTCGCTGAATTCCGGAAATTGGTTGACGCAAGGATGAAATCCTTAATAGACAAAGGATTGGGATGTGATGTTAAGCAGGCAGACCTTGTTCTACTACAAGATGAGGAAACACTGTGGCTAAAACATGTGTTTGGAAGAGAAACGGCTGAACAGCTGCAACATGCCGTATTCTTTTATACGTGCAAAATATTTGGACTTCGGGGACATGATGGACACCATGATTTACATTGCGAGCAATTCAAGATCAGCGAGGATAGCCATGGGAGAGACATCCAGTTCACATGGAGGGCCACGAAAACTTATAAGGGCGGCTTAGGACACCTCAATGTGCAGTCTAAAAACCTTAAACACCATTCTCCGCCTGGTAAGTACTGAAATTGAATGTAGCAATTTCTATTTTCATTCATACAATGAAACTTCTTATTATTCATATCTTTGGTCAAGATCACCATTGCCTGTCAGAATCTTGGATTATTAAAACAATAGCATTAGTTTTTGTTGCAATACCCCCACCACCATACACACACAAATGTTTGGACAGTTGAGTTGAACTTCATTGATTTCATTTATATTGTAGGAGATCGTTGCATTGTTGACTACTTCGAGCCGCATTTGGGGTCACTGGGGAATACCGGTGCATTTTACAGACGACTACTACCTCCCACGGATGAAGCTCAGATACGTTTCAGTTGGTTGGGGTAAACAAGCGCAGAACAAATGGAAGTGGAAGTTTCGAAAATTATGGATCCACCCCAGAGCAAATCAGTGTCTGTGAAATCATAATATGTTGAGCCCCCCGCTGAAGAAAGTGAAATGTGAACATGGAGAAGTTCGTATTTTGCAGGACCTTGCTAACTCAAACAAGACAGTTTTTGCCAATTGTAATTTTAATTTCAGTATTGGAAATTAAGGATTGTTTTGACATTTTGTTTTCGTTCAGACTCTGTTGTCATTTATGCCAAATAGCTGCATTAAAATTCATGCAAGTTTTTCTACTATTAAAAGTTGGCAGTAGTTCAGGTATACCTGTGCTGTATTAAAGATATATTTGGAACACTTACGTCTCCTCATTTACATGATACCCGTCCCTCACAAGTGTTCAGTATCACAGTTACAGAATAGGTTATTTCTGTACTAAATGCTACCAAATCGTGTCACAATGATGTATAAATAGTATTAAAGCAGACAACATTTCTGAGGTAGACTGTACATACTTTGTATTGCATGTTCTTCGTTTACATGTACTTGTATTTTTACGCGCAACTGAAGGGTTACTGTGATCGAGTGGTTAGAGCATCGCGCTCAACATCACACGGCCTCTCACCTCTGGTCGGAGCGGGTTGGAATCCCGCTCACGCCGGTAAGTGAGAAAGTTTCCGAGTTTACATGCGAGACGTCGGTGGTCTCTTCCCATGTACATTGTATCTGGGTTCTCTCTTCCACTAACAAAAACTGGGCGCCACCAGATAAATGAAAAATTGTTGAGTGTGGCGGAAAACAGCAAAACAATCAAAACATATTTACGCACAACTGCACCGAACACGTTGAAAGTATATTTGCAGCATATATGATGTTGAAGTGGCACGGTGTTCTATTTGTTTAGATTTACCATGTTAGAATACATCTCATTTGATTAATATTAGGCTTAAAATAAAAATTGATTTGTTTGATGTACTCCGACCGACCCGTGAAATTTGCCCCGACCCGATCATTTTTTCCGCACTTGGAAATTTTAGGTTTTTTTTTTTTATTTGCTCCCTGGAAAATAGACATTCTTCGAATTAGTATTAAACTTAATGCCATTTTTTTTTATTTGGACTAGTTGTTTTACAGAATTCTTGATATCAAAATGTCCTTAGGGCATCTTTCGGTTCTACTTTCACTTTGATAATGACCATTTGTTAATCCGGGAACTTTTCAAAAAAATTTCTATGTGAACGATCAAATATACCGCATCACAGCTCCAAATTACCACATTATCTACCAGCAAGATAGAACAAGGAGCTACGAACTCCCCCGTCGAGGCCTGATCGTATTTATGTACAAAAGTTTGAAAGCCATGCATGTTATTTAGATAAAAAAATCACGTGGGATAGCGCACCAAAATTATGGCGGACCACAAGTCGGCGCTTAAGTTGATGGTCTATATTTCTGAAAAGGCACGCATATTATTTTGATTTTGGATTATCTAAATGTTATGACGATTTAATAGGTGAACGGCACTTTTACTTTGCTCTTAAACTGAGACATACGAATGGAACACGATCGTCAAAACAATTTGAACGATGCGGGAAAGTCTGCATTAAAATTATATTGGGTAATATCAAAACTTATTGTAAATTGCTGTCATCATGCAGTTCACTTGGATATTCATGGATCACATTAAAGTGTTTAAGTGATTGCTATTATGAATGTCGGAATCGACTGATGGTAACAAAAAGGGGTGTTAATTTATTTATTAACAACTATAGAGGTCCTCATCCGTGACGAATGCAAAACGTCCTGAGTAAATTTCAGAAGACATTGGAAGATTTACGTGTATTATATACAATGTGTACAATATGAATGTCCTAAACTCTATTCTGTCTGGCAGCGTTATGTGTTTAATGAAAACATCAGAAAATTTGTAAATCTGATTTTCAAAAACCAAAAAAAAAAAAAAATGCCGACCTACCTACCTGACTTGAAAAATGTGGGTCGGAGTACATCAAACAAAAACATTTTTAATGATGGCCTTAATATAATTTACATGGATTCAGACAGGTATTGAAATATTTTACTAATGCACGTGTAGATGAATTTTAATTCTCTATATTTACATTCATATTTTAAATCGTATAGCATGCAATATACTGGGAAGGTAATCTCTACAATCTACAATCAATTCAGCACCAACTTTTCCAATGTTTCAACAAAGAAAGGACGCACTAACAAATATATCAATTGTATAATTCTCAGAATACATGTTCTTGACGTTTAAATTGTGTTTGAGACCAATTTTTTATATATATAATGTTTGCGTCAATAAAATCAAATGAGCAGTTCCGATCAAAAAGGGCTCTTACGTAATTTAGTACTAAGGTATGAACTAGTCGGTGTTGATATATTCAAGAAATAAAGTGTATATCTTCGTAGATGTTTGATGATAACCTCAGAGGTCAAAAAAATTTGTTTTGAAACATAGTAAGTCATGACCCTGACACGAATACACATATCAGAGGTGGGATCAGGTGCCAATGATGATTAAGCAACCCCTGGCGACCGGTCACACAATCTGTGAGCCCTATAACTTGATCAGGTGAACGATGAAACCATCCACAAAACCAAAACTTATTTTCATTCTATTACAGCTGTTTCCCTATACAGCTACAAATTAGGTCACTTCGTGACGTCGTGACAGCTTCCAAAACGGAATACAGTCACATGTTTTTGCTGATGAAAAAGGTTTATACTATACAAATATAAAACAATAAACTCATCCGAATTTAACATTTTAGCTTTCGTTTAATTTTAATGTTTAATTTTTATTTTTTGTTCTGTCTTTTGAAAGATTCATTTTTATTTCATCTTCTTAAACCTTTTCTATTTGTATACCTTGTAACTTATTTACTGTAAACTGCTATATATATTATTTATTTTATTATTATCATATTTTTCCTTATTTTACATATAACAGTTATAGTGCTTCTTAACAATCCTTAATGCTGTGGTTTGAATTTAATGCTTAAATTTTATAGTGAAAAACTTTTGTTTGATTTGTATTTCATTCTTAACTTCTGAAACTGTCTAGCTATACAGTATGCGTGTAAATATGTATTTATATTGTTTTTGTGCATGCTTATCTTGTGATATTTTATTTTGCCTGTGATAGTCGGTTTAAGAGCTCTGTAGATATCATGTTATCTGTTACTATTGTAACAGTGCCGACTTTAAATAAAATTTACTTACTTACTTTTTTCGGATATAGGATTATATTATTTGGAGAACGCTTTCTGGGATATAGTATATATATATATATATATATATATGATTGATTGATTGTATTTATTTAACGTCTCACTCGAGGATTTTTCACTCATATGGAGACGTCACCAAGACCGGTGAAGGGTACAAATTTAGGCCTTTGTTCTGCGCTTACGACCATTGAACAGTGAGGGTTCTTTAGTGTGCCACACCTACTGTGACACGGACATCAGTTTCTAAGGTCATCTTCGAGGAACCCTGACATTCACTTGAACCTGATACCGAGCGTCTGGCGATTGAAACTGTCACTACCTGTTTTAGGGTCTTGGGATTCTAATCCCGGCCTTCCGCATGTGGGGCGAACGCTCTAACCTATCGACCTCTAGCGGCGGTTGTATAAATAGATAGATAGATGGATGGATGGATAGATGGATGGATGGATAGATAGAAAGAATATGAAGGGACACACACTAAATTCCTTTGCAATATATTAAAGCGCGCAATTGAGAAGTTAAGAAGAAAAACGAGAGTTGTGAGACAACATACCGTCGGGGCAAAAGTACCTCCATCCTGTTTCATCAACAGTCATGTCTGATCGGTCACATGACTGAAGGATACGGCACTTCTTTAGTTGGGAATTAAAGCCAAAACATGCACAAAATTCACCACACATAGCGGAACACTCAATGAGGGATTTTGAATGATATTTTTTCATCAGGCTGATATTCGACACCTTGCTGTCAAGTGAGGGATCCATCGTGTAATGTTGAGATATCACGTCTGCTTTTGACAAAGTACATAGGACGAAATACAGAAAGTAGCGAATGACGTTCATTCTGTCCGTAAGAGACCCAGTACAATTATTAGCACAGGTGAATTCAAGTAATGATCAGAAAAACTCTCAGTCCACGACAGAAGTCTTCACTACCTGCTGTCTGACTTACAGTCGCTTTATATACTTATAACTGTACATTGTTCGTTTCCTCCCACTGTTTATTACGGTATCCTGTCGCCATGAAATATTTAAATAAATCGGGGACACTGGTGCACCAATTGGAGTTTGCGTATTTGACAACAGTTGAAAATAATGAAAACCATTTAATTTTATTGCTCTTGGGTATGAATATCAATTAGCAGTAGTATCAACCATGTGAAGTTACTTTTACTGTCACTGTTATACATTGACATATGTGTGCATTTATAATTATAGATAATATTCTTCCAATGACTCGCATTGAATATTTTCCTAAAATGTTGCTATGCATTATTACAGTTTAAGCATCGCAGGGGGGGGGGGGGGGGTCATTTTTACAATATGTAAATCGTTACGAACATTTCTACAATGACCTTATCAGTAAATTGCTCAGTAATGGCGAAATCATTAACAGTCACGTGAAATACAAAGATCCCAGGGTTACTGCATGCTAACTAGCCAACTTCAATCTGTTTTAGAATTTCATGGCATGTTCTAGATATGTAGCAAATAGAAAATTACTTTTGGAATAATGGTTTGCCTCTGAATAATGTCAAATAAATGATAAAAATATTTAGTAATGATCAATCAAAACATTTGTTCAAATATTACATTTACATTTCAACTTGGAACATAGCATTTTCTTGTTGATTTTTTGAAAGTGAGAAGTGTACAAAGCATTTATAGACCCTACTGTTGTTTCCATGGGCATATTTTAATAGACATTATTATTATCATCATTATTATTATGTATTTAAAGACTATGCTGTAGTTTGTGAAATGGACTATTGGTCATCCAAAGCGGCTTTAAAACTTTTTGTAATGAATAGTAATTGTATTAACAGTCAGTAAAATACAAATTATGAGAAGGGCAAACAAGGGCCTTTGGGCACACTAGAGGTGATATCAGGAACATAGGAGTAGTAAGCATCCCCTGTTAACCGGTCACATTCTCCGTGAGCCCTCTATCTTAATCTTTATTTTTATGTATTACATGTGTATTGGACCCAGCTGCAGTAAATGTAGAAGTGCAACAATATATAGTTCAATGCGGTATTTGAAGTTTATATATTTATATTCCTATTACATTGATAGTTCATCCTGTGGGGATCCGGGTTAGAATATGTCCTCAGTACCGTTTGCTTGCCGTAGAAGGCGACTAAATGGGATGGTCCTTCGGATGAGACTGCAAAAAACCGAGTTACCGTGTCACAGCAGGTGTGGCACGATAAAGATCCCTCCCTGCTCAAAGACCATACGCGCCGAGCATAGGCCGAAATTTTGCAGCCCTTCACCGGCAGTGGTGACGTCTCCATATGCATGAGCTATTCTCGAGAGGGACGTTAAAACAATATTTAATCAATCATTGATAGTTCAGAAAAGTGTTGGGATCAACTTATATCTTTGCATACTCTCGAAAATTAAAAGGCATGCTGCATTAGATGCATTTACAAATGTCAAAGTTTGATATAAACCATCCAAGCAGCAGTTTTTTTAAGGAAGAAGCGGATTATAAAAAATCGTAAACTGACCCAAACCAGGTTATCCTCGTATAACTTGTCCCAGAATTAAAGTCATTCCTTATAATTATACCCCCCGAACTTCGTTCGGGGGGGGGGGGTGTATATAGGAATCACTCTGTCTGTCTGTCCGTCTGTCTGTGCAGATTCGTGTCCGGGCCATAACTTCTTTGTTCTTTGACTTAGGCATACCATATTTTAGCTGCAGAACTGTAGCTCACTGAAAAAATATTTTGACATAACAGAGAGCTACAGAGCCACCCCTTATAAAAACCTTCGATTTACGGCGCACTAAAAGTTGCGCACGGTTGAGGCCTTATATCGTTGTATTCTTGAGTTGCTGTTTCATATATTTAATATTAAAAAAATTCTTAACATATTTTCCTACTATACTTGTGTCTAAACATACCTTCAAATATTCATTAAAGCCCCATACGACCTGAAAACTCCCAGCTTCAAATGATTTCGTTTATTGACGTAGCCATGTTAGGTAGCCGGGTCAATTCGAATCCAGGTTAATTTCCATACTTGCACAATAACGTCTAGATGTGAATTCATATCCCCACAAATATTCTAGCTAAATATTTCAAATAATGTATCATCCCAGTGCTTTTAAATAATAATTATTCTAATAGCTAAACTCACGGCAATGCGGCTTTCATTAGTCTGGTCCGGTCTCCATCCCTGCCACACGAGTGTTAAGGACTTTAGTAGCATTTTCATGAATCAAGAGCTTATTTTAGCTTTAGAAAAACTTTATTTTTTTAATTTCTATAAATTATTCGTATTGATGATAAATGAAGAGCGAATACATAACATATAACGAATTTTATGAATATACACCAACAACAACAGGGTACGAATTGACCCGGCTACCTAACATGGCTACGTCAACACGAAATCATTTGAAGCTGGGAGTTTTCAGGTCGTATGGGGCTTTAATGAATATTTGAAGGTATGTTTAGACACAAGTATAGTAGGAAAATATGTTAAGAATTTTTTGATATTAAATTTATGAGACAGCAACTCAAGAATACAACGATATAAGGCCTCAACCGTGCGCAGCTTTTTGTGCGCCGTAAATCGAAGGTTTGTATAAGGGGTGGCTCTGTAGCTCTCTGTTATGTCAAAATATTTTTTCAGAGAGCTACAGTTCTGCAGCTAACCATATTTGGCACACAGGTGGATCACCATGAGACAATGTGTCGAGTATCTTCATGACCTCTATATGACCTTGACATCAAGGTCAAAATTAGAGGTTTTTACAATGGATTCGTGTCAGGGCCATGACTTCTTTGTTCTTTGACATAGGCATACCATATTTGACACATGACTGTATCATCATGAGACGATGTGTCATGTACCTTCATGACCTCCATATGACCTTGACCTCAAGGTCAAAATTAGAGGTTTTTACAATGGATTCGTGTCAGGGTCATGACTTCTTTGTTCTTTGACATAGGCATCCCATATTTGACACATGAGTACATCGCCATGAGACGATGTGTCGAGTACCTTCACGACCTATATATGACCTTGAACTTTGACCTCAAGGTCAAAATTGATTATAGAGTTTTGACATAGTCATACCATAAGGCATGGGTGTATCACCATGAGACTATGTGTCATGTACATTCATGACCTCTCTATGACCTTGACCTTTGATCTCAAGGTCAAAATTATAGGTTTACGCCATGGATTTGTGTTCGGACTATATCTTCCATTTTCTTCTACAAAGGCATACCATATTTTTACACTCAGGAAAGAGGTAATTTATACCTATTAACAACACCCTTTGAGAGATTGGGGTAAGCGGGGGGTATTCTTAGTGAGCATTGCTCACAGTACCTCTTGTTTAATGCAGGAGACAAATATACTAACCTTCGTTTATCAAAATGTACATAAACTCGGAAAAATACAAGTCAACTGAGCCACGCAATTATTCACTTAGCAACAACGACGACGCGTCTACATGTGGCTGCGAAGGTCGCCATCTTAACTCGTTGTCAATTTGTCTTACTTAGTTCAACAGAGCCTAGCCTATTTATTAAATTATTGTACCGAAGGTGAAGTTTGTCATGACGGAAAATATGTGTAGACTATGCATGCAATGCAATGCGTATTTCGCTGCCCTTTAGAGATCGACTTTGAAGTCGCTCATCTCCGACAGATTGAGAAAATACGGGAAATTGCATTGTTTAGGCCTAGATCTACCCAAAGTGAATCTTCAAATATCAGAAAATGCAATAATTTGCGGCTTTTAACTCTGTTTTAGGCCTATAACAGTGATTAGCGTACAAGTATATAATTGACAACAATAAAACAGTATGTGTATCAAACCGAAGTTTCTTATTGTACACGTTGACTTTCTATTCCATAGAAGGCTGAAAACAGTGCTGCGATGTAAATTTAGAGAGAGAAGAAAAAATAGCTCCGGCTTCTGGTTTTCAAGGGGGAAGGGGAGGTGTCCCCATACCAACCAGGTTATAGAAAAATAACCTGCGTTCCTCAATTGGAATTTGACCAATTAGAGACAAGGATACAGTAAGAATTAAATTATTTTAAACATATAACGTTACAATTATTCGCGACGTCAATTCAACAACGTCATTCATTACTTTTCATGCATCACTTCAAAAAGAACCCCAAATAATTTTAAATATTGACTCCTGCTTTTGAATCATTTATTTACAAAATACATGTCATACATTAACAATGAATAAACTAATATGATAGTATAATTTTATTTTTGAATCTCATTAAGATTGAATTTTTAATTTCAAATAGTTTAATCATGTCTTAATATTCTAACCAGAAATACAACTAAGGTTGTTTCTATTTTACAATATATTTATGTTTATTTAACACACACACCTCACAAACACATATAAATGCTCACTTTCCCAAGACAAACAACCCCTTAAAAACATGAACGCGGTTTGAAATTATAATTATTTTAAATTTGTATTGCAGATTCACTTGAAACGTCAGCTACTTTTTTAAATTTTCGACTAACTTCACTCTTTTGTTCTTTTTACATTTAGAGTCTTGAGCCCGTTGCAGTGTTTAAAATAACCGTGCGCCCGACCGCCCGAGACGCATAAATTTTACCACGGGCGAATAAATTTCTTGGTATAGACGCCCGATCGGACGCGATAAAATTTCCGCTAAATAAAATTTAGATGAATCAACCTCATTATTGAACCTGTAACAAAATGGACAGACCTTGTCAATTTAGTACATTTAACTGCATATTCTACCGTATATCAAAATTTCAATAAAATATAATGTACTAGAAACGAATTAGGTCCATCGTACTTCTTTAGAAGATAGATGCATGTACAAATGTAGTAATACATGTAAAATTAATTTTGAAAAATGCAGTTATTTTCTCAGGACACGTAAGTCTTTGGCAGGGCTAACAACTTTTACAAGCAGTCAGCCCTGCATGTCTAGCTAATTCTACAGCGAGTTTCAAACACTGCTTGAGGAGGGCAGTTGTAAGGTTCAACTTTGCTAGAATACTTGCTATTCCCCAATACCGGCATTCATTTGTAAATATGATTGATTCTCTCTCTCTCTCTTTCTTTCTTTCTTTCTCTCCCAAATGCACGTCAAATTTCTGGGGGGGGGGGGGGGGGGGGAGGGGGCTTTAAAGTATAGGCTCCTGCTCATTTTTTCCAGGTGGGGGGAGGGGGTTGTTCTGGAAATGTTTTCAGAGACATTTGCAGCAGGACACATTGAAACATTTCTTTATAGGATATCCCTGCCCAACGCTTTTAATCATTCAACGTTGTCCGATCTTCACGAAATTTGTATGATGGGTTAGGAATAAAATTATGAACTCGCCATTTTCAAATGTCCGCCATAAACGCGTCAAATCTCTGAATAAAACTTTCATAAACTGGGGAAACCCCGTCCGATTTTTTTCCGGGTTGTTCTAAAATCGCCTAGCACCGTCAGCTGCCCACCCCCCTTCCCAGTTGTCTGCTGCTAAACTTTATACAGTAACAGGATAAAACCTATTACTAACCGAAAATTTGCACCAAAGGAAAACTTAACAAATTTAAACGAAGCATGTTCTACTTCGATCATAACTGTTGGTAATATCTATATAATTTCGGTAAAATATTACGTTCTTTATATTCAGTCAATGACCCATGTATACTTTATTCAGACAACTGTTACGTCACAATTGAATGTGCACGTAAAAAGACGTTGGGTCGTAGGATTAGCGTACCTGAAAATGATGACGTAAGCAAACCTTCGACGTACGTTAAACAATATAAAATCAATTTAAATTCATCATCTATTTATAACAGTCATGCAATGACGTCATACGGAAGCGCATGTTTGTCATGTTGTCATAATACAAAATGTTCTCATGTAAACAACCAAAATAGTTTTTAAGAGTTAGTAGCTCCCTCTCTCTGTGTAGGACAGATTTTAAAAATAATGCAGTACACGTGCACAAATGGAGCATGACCTGCCTTAACATACCCGCTAAATCTTTTTCATAGTTAGTATGTAATCCTTTTAATTGTTAGTTGTAGAAACCAGGCAGTCAAAGTCTTTGTCTTCAATTTCCTCCATACTCCACAATTTGAAATTATAATTATCTGTGAAAGGTGAAGATAACGAACAATGGTCAATTTCATAACTCCTATAAGCAATACAAAATATACAGTTGGGCAAATACGGACCCCTGGACACACCAGAGGTGGGATCAGGTGGCTAGGAGGAGTAAGCATCCCCTGTCCACCGGTCACACTCGCATACCTCTTACCAATATGAATTTACTAGTCTACAGTATATACTAGTACATGTATTCAACAAATACATTATATTGATCTTATAATTACATAGTGGTACCTGTATATGGAACATTAGTACAATATCATGCATTTGTTTGCTGGGAATCCGAGATCCTCAATTGATAAAAAACAATTAAGACATCTAGTAAATGCGTGGAGTGTCATCGATATCGAATTGATCAAGACGACATGATCGCTTATTATACGTATGTTAAAATACTTGTTTCGCATTTAGTCTTCTATATGGTATCGGTGGAGAAGGACAGTTTATATTACATAACCTAAGTTACATATGTAAATTCTTGTGTTGGATTCTAAATCGCCAGTCCCCGATATCTAGAAGTCAGAGGTGAGATCAGGTGCCTAGGAGGAGTAAGCATCCCCTGTAAATGCATTATAAACGACTATGGGCAATGTTGTCATAGCGGGTTTGACAATTCTTGCAGACGTCATGATGTGGGAGTCAGAACCTTTGTTCTCTTATAATATTCAGTAAGAGTATTTTCGAAAAGGCAATTGATTTGAATTATCGTGGACTTTCGGGTTATTCAAGACAATGTTGACATGCAACAGAACAATTTTCAACAACAATGAATGAATCAACTCATGTATGCTATTCGGGGGTGGGGTGGGTCCTAACTACAACTGTTTCACTTGTGGAAAAAAGATTATAGACTTTAGGATGTGCTACATTCCTATGTGGCTGTCCCTTGTGTAGAATAGATTTCTGTAGGAAACAAGGGCTTGTTATCCAATATTAGGTGACAAGATGAAGGCTTATTTAGATGATTTTGGTGGATGTGTTTGGGAAGAAGATATTTGCTTTATGGGGTTTTCGATGAAAAACGAATGGATTGCTCTTGTAAAACCACGACTCCTATTTTTCTTAGTCAAACACTCTTGATTAGCAATCCCTTTACCATAATTCATGATAAATATCGTTATCATCTTGGTGACATAACATTAATCTGAACTTCAATATTTTCAGATTGCAGGATAAAGCATTCGAAATCACTAATTTCACCACGACAATGACATATATCAGTATATTATTCATTTTCTCTTTAACAAATCAAAATTGGATGGCTTCAACGGACCTAAACCGACCTACGCAAATGAGACGCATCCAGAAATACGAGAAAAAGTTTATAACAAACTTTAGTTTGATGAATATTTATTGAAAAACAAGATGAAAGTTATCTGTACTTCGTGGTAATCAGTAATTATTGATGAAAATGTTCAGGTTTTGTACGTTTTGATACTTTTAAACATTCGGAGGACATCGAATTCATTTGGACTTCAAATGTCGATTTAATGACGAATATGTAAAATTGATGTGCATGTTTAATGATGCTTTGTAAGTTAATGGCAATTTCAACCGTAATAAAGATAATAAATTCTCTCTGTAAAGTGTAGAGTTTTGTCCCATCTGGTCCTCGTAATCTATAGAGACGACACTGATGTATTTGCATTTACACTTCAGTCTCTAAGTCAATGAGTATTTTTCCCAAGTCATAACCAAAGCAAGATGAAAATTGTGATCCTCCAATTTATGCATGTATTCAATTTAATGTGAATCCGTTCAAAATGAAGGTGTGGAGTCCCAGCACCTAGTTTAAATGTCTCGTTTCACTAGCCTATATGTGTCACAGGTGCTTGGATTTAGACCCCCCCCCCCCACCTCCCCAAAATCCTTCATGAGTTCATATTATCTTCCAGACATATGCCGACAATGTCCTGCACACCACAAAAGTCCATAATAACTGAAAATACTTTCTTTTCTTTTTTATTTAAAAATACCCTCACAGAACAAAGAATATGGCGTCTTCACAAATGTCAAACTCGCTGAAAAAATCGTGCCTATAGTCGTTCAAAATGCATTTACAATTAAAAGTAGCAGTCATCGTAACGCCATAAAGCACCTTTGGTTTAAACGCACAAATCTTATGTGGAACAGTTCAAAATCAGGACATTCCATCGTTTTTTACAATGTTCAAAAGTTGGTTATAGAGAAGTTTTATTCGGGTTTTCTTATTTCACAAAAATTAATTGACTCGACGAATCCATTAAACTTTATAAAGAGGAAAACCCAAATAGAACTCCCGAATGTCGTATGTTCTATGGAGAAAAAATAGAGAATTGTGATGTTTTAAAGTGTTAAAAAACATAAGATAAAACCGCTAGACCACGTCTTACAAACAAGTGTCACTCGACTTTATGTAACACCTCTATGTAATATAATATACCAAAATCCTGCTCTGGATACATTGTTTAATACACCATGTACAAACGTAATACATACTTTGGATTCAGGAACTTTTCCCCCGAATAACTCCGGGTTTCAATTCGTATTGCTTAAATGCATCTTTCAATTTGATTTTGCAGATTTCTGTGATCATCATGATGAAGTTAAAGAACAGGACATTCACAAGAGATCAGGAAAAATCAGATCCAAAGACTTCAGATAAGAGAATCAATGTCGCAGTACTACTTAGTGGGAAAGATACAGACCAAACCATAATCTCCAGGATATCGCAACTCGGTAATTTTGATCACCATGGTGAGAGAAAGATGTCTATTGGTTTTTAAAGTCAACGGCCAAGGTCTCAGTACAACTACTAGTAGGAACACCTTGTAGGTAGGATACAGACCAAACCATAAGCTCGAGGATATTTAAACTTGGTACATTTGATCATCATGATGAGAGGAAGACGCTTATTATTTTTCAAGGTCCGAGGTTAAAGGTCAAGGTCGTACTATCAGTTAATAGGTGAGTATTGTAGGCACACATACATGTATACTTCTCATGCCAAGTGGAGGAAGGCTTTTGCTTTTGAAGGTCAAGCTCATAGTATCACATAGTGGGAAACCTTGTAGGCAGGATGCAAAGAGAGCCGTAAGATTCAGGATATTGCAACTTGGTACACTTGATCACCATGATGAGAGGAAGATGCCTAATATTTTTCAAGGTCAAGGTCGCAATATCACTTAGTAGTTAAACCTTGTAGGCAGTATACAGACTATTGGGGCTATGACCGTCAGACTTAGTACACATACACCTTATGCCAAGTGGAGGATGCCTATTGTTTCTCGAGGTCAAATGTCTTAGAGGCGGGATACAGACCGAGCCGTTGGGACCAGGACTTGGTTCACATGCACCTTATGCCAAGTGAAAATATTACATCGACAGTATGTGATTTGTATGGAAGGCGAAGATAATGAACAGTGATAAATCTCATAACTCCTATAAGCAATACAAAATAGATAGTTGGGCAAATACGGACCCCTTGGACACACCAGAGGTGGGATCAGGTGCCTAGGAGGAGTAAGCATCCCCTGTCGACAGGTCACACCCGTCGTAAGCCCTATATCCTGATCAGGTAAACTGAGTTATCCGTAGTCAAAATTAGTGTATGTTTTACGATGCAAAGAAAGTATTTCGCACACTGATAACTCCTAATACTACCTGAAGTCAAGTTCTATAAATCATAAGAAAAACACTCTATATTAGCTTTTCACGGGCATAATGTGTACCGTTGGCGATACTCTTATTATGCATTGAGAGTTGAACTATATCTGACAGTAAATAAATGTACACACGTATCAAGTAAAAAGCATGTTTTTAGAAAATAAAGCTTATTAGAATATTAATGTTTTGCTCTGATTGCATCTATTTATAATTTAGGACAAAGCCATATGTAGGCTAAAGTTTGGAATTACAGATAAAATAAGTTTGGTGCAGCAGTACAGCTTAAAATGGAGATCAAAATTTCATGTAACCGGGCGCCAACATAAACCTGAAAAATTGTTGAGTGTGGCGGAAAACATCAATCAATCATGTAATGATATAGATTATAAAGATCAATTTAGGTTTTAACAAATATATATAATTCACTGATGGCATTTCATATCTAATATATTAAGTAAGTAGTTGAAATAATGACCATAGTGAGTTTAACCAATATCTTGCTTACTTGATATTTTTATCTAAACATAATTTATAAGGTTTTATTTTATAGGTAATAAACAAATTTTATTGTAAATGAATATTATAAAGTTAATGAAAAACATAAAAACGAACAGTACATACCATAAATGAAAAAAAATATTACAAGATTATAAAAATGTTTGGAAGAGTTACATATGTATCTCCCGTAATGCCGCTCTTCATTCAAGTACGGGAAAAAATGGCGAGCAGACACGACATGCATCATATTATTGCATTTTCAAATATATGAATGTGGGATGGATGTGTCTTGTCACTTGCGACGGTTACAATGCTCTGAACAACTTCCTGGTCAGTATGGTAAATATTTGGACGTGCCGGGGGGCAATCCTTCCGATGTTTAGAATTGTAATATTTCCGTGGACAATGGCATATTAAGACTAAGAATATGTCAAAAGCATCGATCGAATTTTGGGTTACAATGAAGGAGAAATAAAGCTAGGTGCTGTCATCCAGACCACAACACAGAAAGATAAACCACAATGGGGGCAACCTCTACATTTTGTCAACACTGGTTGAGAACGAGACGGACAATTATGTAATTATGGTTGGATCAGGTAGGACCTAATTCTTAAACAAATTAAAGAAAATAAATATCATATATAAGTATGTGTATATATTTATGGTTTTTACATATGTTTATATTTCACTTGTGTATGTATACACAGTGTCACGTGCACACACATGCACAGAACCCACTTTTCTGTGTCTGTACTGGTATAGATCTAGGAAGTAAAACTTAATCATGAATAAACAAACTGACACATTGACTCAGTCGTTAAACAGTAAACATGATAAAGGTGAACTTGGGCAGTACATATATATCAGTCTCTTTCAACTTAACCACTCCGCCCCCACCCCTTCTGACATCAATAAGTTGTTTTTTTAAAGATATTTTTGTTTCTATCAAGAAGACAAAACATAGAAAAACTTAGATATGTCAACAATCAAAAACGTTCATCAGGACATTACACTAGCATCTACTTGTGAATTGGAATTACCTGATGACATGATAAAGTGCTATGATTGTGACGTTTTTGTGCAACTCGAACTAACGTACTTAGGTCATGATTGTCGTGACATACATTTATTATGACTTTGACTAAAGTCATACTTTTGAAATACAAAACCATAAATCATAACAGTTGGGACCTTATCTTGATTAAATAATTTTGTATGGATACCGTTATGACGTGTTTTTAGCAAATATGAGGTAACGGCATAAGCGCGTGATTTTCGACGCCATGTTTACGTTGTTTACGTCAACAGCAGACATATTTTGGCGGATGTCGCGGTACCGCATGTCATTGTATATTTCTAGACCTGTGTATTTTTCAAACTAGAGAGGAAAGACGGAGTCGCAACATGTCGAAAAGAATCTCTGTACAATTCTAAAAGTATAATTTAGCCAAATTGAACGACAACAAACTTAGGGCTAAAACAAATCTGCAAAATGTTTATCATGCCAGAGTATCAATTAATATTTTGTATTATATTCCGAGATTTCGTAAATAATAAAATAACTGAATCTATCTTTACCCGGGGACTAGACATTTTGTCGTCATATAGGTATACGTATTACCGCTCACGTACATACATGTAGCCAGTACTATCTGCGTCTTACAAGTGAATTATTTATTGAAATTCATTGGTTCATCTTTGATACATGTAACCTCAAGTCTCATAATAACTAGAAAAATACGAATTACTTAGTATTGATTTCTGCATATGCATAGCGGAATGTATTACCGATCGATTTATTCATCAGAGAAAATGGCTCCAATTGAGGTGTGCATGCATTTTTTGCAAAATTAATTGAAACGTACGTAAGTTTAATTGCTTCTTTGAATCAAAATTACATATCGTTAATTGTTTGGATTTGAAATTAGATCGGCCGATACGTGTCAAAACACCTATGTCATAAAGCGGAGGAAATACGGAATAGGCAAAATCAAAATTTACTTTATCATCTTGTAGATGCTCTCATCTAATAATGATTGTATGCTTTAAATAGTTCATTTATTTTACCCAATCTAATTTTCATTTGCAGATGGGGGGGGGGGGGGGGGGGGGGGTCGGAGCTTGACTTGTAAGCGTGCTCTAGACTGCCCTTTTCTACTTTAAAACAGGTATATTTGTTACCCAAATCCAACATTCAAATAGACCCGATCCCACCCCATCACCAGATTGCGTAGAAAAACAAACCAACTTAAACATTTCATTATAATTCTTATGTAAATTATTTAAAATGATAAAGTAGGGAATCTAGAGGAGATGAATTACTAACCCCCTCCTCCTCCTAGGCATCTGATCCCACCTCTGGTATGTCTAGGGATTCGTGTTTGCCCAACTCTTTATTTTGTATTCCTTATAGGAGTTATGGAATTGATCACTGTTCGTTTTCTTCGATTGTAATTTTAAAAAAAATATGAAAATATTTAGTGTGCGACATTCTTTGGGGCAGAAAATGTACCATCTTGTTACACCCTCCCTTTTCGAAACATTTTTGGTTTCTCCAGAATATCAGTTGAAACTTTAGAATAGTTAGAATCAATAGCGATCAAATAATTTACACATGCATATAAATCAACATTTGTAGTTTAGAGGGGTGCCTAATCATCTTGATCTGCGTTACGTATTTCTTTACTTGACTATCTCGTTAACTCATTAATAATCTAATTAGAATTAGTCCATCATCCGTTGATTCATGTCAATTCTATTAGTATTTTTCACATTTTACACTTTTACTATAATGAATTACATTGATTCAATTACACCTAATGACACACGACTGTCTTAGATTATTAAATACTAAGGCGCACGAACTGTATCAATATCGGATGTCAGATTGTTGATTGTTTGAATTAATTTTTCAAAGAAAAATAAGGCTGTGTTCAAAACTTTGACTATTGTGTTTAAAGATTCTTTGAAGTATTTCTAATGAAAGCAGAACATTTGGTTTGGTCGGTTTTTAAGATTTCCTTTTATTTTCTTTTTTATTTTGGTTTGGTTTGGTACCTTTATGCATTCTTTAAATGAAATTTAAAAAATTCTAAATACATTCATACTGGATATATATTCTGGCGTTTATCTAAACAATTCACGCTCAAAAGGCAGAAGGGGAAAAAAAGACAGAGGAAATTCAGACTCTTTTGATTCCAAATTACATGTAGGTATGTGTCCATATACCAACTAAAACATATTTTCACAAATCGATCACTTGTAAGAGCATGATCTTTAAACGCTTTATTAGATTTTTTTGTTGTTTTTATGCCCCGAGATCGAAGATCGGGGGGCATATTGTTTTTGTCCTGTCTGTCATTCTTAATTCTGTCATTCCGTCATTCTGTCCGAAACTTTAACCTTGCTAATAACTTTTGAACAGTAAATGATAGAGCTTTGATATTTCGCATGATTATTCCTTGTGACAAGACCTTTCCGTGGGTACCAACATTTTTTACCCTGTGACCTTGACTTTGGATTTTGACCTACTTTTTGAAAACTTTAACCTTGCTAATAACTTTTTAACAGTAAGAGATAGAGCTTTGATATTTCACATGGGTATTCCTTGTGACAAGACCTTTCCATGGGTACTAAACCTTTTGACCTTGACATTTGACCAACATTTAAATTTGTTTTTACATAGGTCATAACTTCTAAATGGTAAATATTAGAGGTTTCATATTGTACATGAGCATTTCTTGTGACAAGATCTTTCTACTGGTACCAAGATATTTGTCCTTTTGACCTTGGCCATCTTCGAAATTGGCCATTATCGGGGGCATTTGTGTTTCACAAACACATCTTGTTGAAAAATGTGTTTTAGGGAAAGAAAAGATAACCAGTCTGATTTGTTTGTAGCATTTTTCAATGACCTCAGATGACCTTCAGTTCATCATATCTTTTTATTCAATAATATGCCAATATTTTCGGTTAGTCATGCAGCTATGGATACCATCTTTAAATCATAGTAAAATGATTAAAATCTAATTACATTCAGTAAATGTTTTTGACCATTTTCCTAAAAAACTCTATTCTCAAAAAGATATTTTTAGAAGCACTGAGGAAATTCGGACTGAATTTTGGGTGATTTGTTTTTCTGTTATGTGGAAAATATTTTCACATGATAGTGTCTGCACACAAACTGTTTGTATGATGGTCATTAGATATATTCATATTACAACCCGTTTGTTTGTTGAACATAATTTTGGATCTACAACTGCTAAATTTTACCCTTTTGTGTTTTTCCAACATTGTTAGGTTCATGGGTTGTTTCCATGGAAGTGAACTCATTAACATCTTTTAAAATTGTCATTTTTCAAACAGGAGAGACCTCCTTTCTATGATAAAATGATTTTTTGAAGAATCTAATCACTTTCATCTCAGCATCTTATCCCCTTAAAAATCATAAACAAAATTAAAATGTGGGTGTATAAACTTCTAAAAATATCATTATTATTTCTGTAAAAATGACTTATCAGGACATTATACTAAATATATACACACAACCACATGAATTATTTTGCATCAGCATTTCTTTCTTTTTAATTAAATGAAAGAAAACAGTTTATTTAATCAAAACAAATCTTGAAATATATTTTTAGATACACTTTAGCATGTTTAATGCACATAGGTTCCCAGATGTTGACATTACTGTGCAAACTTGAAGTACGTAGTTTTAGTCAGGATTTTTATTTTATTTTTCATACATGTATACCATCTATAAAATATTTAGGGTCAACAGCAAAAAGGGAAACCGGAAACGCACATTTTATTGTGGCCTTACTGTGATGACACTAGTGTGGCAAGGATAGCATAGCTCTTATCCTTAGACGAATTTGACTCGACTTTTTGGTACACTGTTTTTCCCTATAATAGCTCTAAAACTTCATTATTATTTCGGATTTCAAACATTTCGGTTGAGCATCACTGAAAAGACATTATTTGTCGAAATGCGCATCTGGTGCATCAAAATTGGTACCGTATAAGTTTTACATATAATAAATCATTGATTAACTTTTAAAACATTGTTTTCCATGTTTCAGGTCATACAGGATTTTCAAAGAGAAAAGGAACACAGAAGAGGTACTTTTTATCTGAATCAACACTTGAATTGACTGATCAAGAGTCAGAAGATACTTATAGACAATAAAAGTTCTGCTTGTCGTTCTACAGGAAGCACAGATAATAATACTCAACAATATTATCTTTGTGAAAAGGCGAAGACAACGAACAGTGATCAATCTCAAAACTCTCATAAGACTCATCATGGAAGAATGTTGAAACACTTCTGGCAATTTGAAATCATTCTTACAATTCAAGTTGAAGATCAAGTATGGACACAGCAGCTGATATGCATATCTCAAAATATGACAGTATTTCTAATGATCTGCTGATATAAATATATTTCAGGATTTGATGACAATGGACTCCACCAAGAACTAGCAGAAAAAAGAACTGAATGGACATTGAAATGCAGAAAAAAGGCCACAAAGTTCTCCATTAAGTGGTTATATTGCCTCATATTTGTTTAAAACATTTAAGAGTGTCATTGAACGTCCTGAAGCAAAAAAAGCAATTGTTGTCTGAAAGATGTTTGTTTCTGAGACTCAAATGATAATCATTGAGCAAATTAGTAGTATGGTCAGTGATGTGCTTACTTCTGTAATTGTTCATTAAGTTTTGCATACATGTTAGCATATACTTATGAAACGTATTAGGAACTATATTTCAATCTACAGAATGATACATTTTTTAACAGTTATCATGCATATATACATTGAATATTTCAAGTTTATATACTAGAAAAATTAACTTCACTGTACTAAGGAACCTCATCAGTAGTCAGAAAAGTGAATTTGTAATCTGAAATTCTAATCTGATGATTATTTAGGTATTGTTGTACGTGTATTGCTGAGTTAGACACATTCTATGATTCTTTCAGATTTGACCTTTTTGCACTTGCCTACAAACTTAAACAGAGACATTTTAGGGAATTTTATAAAAAAAAAAATCAAATTCTTTTCCAATTCTATTAAAGCTTTTCTAACAACACATTTGTATGTAGTTTGTCCAGAATTTTGAAAAGTAAACTTGGTAGAGAGAATGGTATCTGTTAGAAATTGCATTTTAATGTGACCCCGTGGGGATCCGGGTTAGAATAGATCCTCAGTACCCCTTAATTGTCGTAAGAGGCGACTAAATGGGCGGTTCTGCGGATGAAACCGAAAAAAAACGAGGCCCCGTGTCACAGCAGGTATGGCACGATGAATATCCCTGCTCAAAGGCAATAAGCGCCGAGCAATAGGCTTAAAATTTGCAGCCCTTCACCGGCAATGGTGACGTCTCCATATAAGTGAAATATTCTCGAGAGGGACGTAAAATAATATTTAAACAATCATCAATCATTTTAATGTGACCCCCCCCCCTTTCTGATGAATGATTTGCTCTTTATGATGATCTGAATGAAATAAAAAATGTATTTTTCTTTTAAAATGTATATTTATGAACAACCAGAGACATATTTTCATGTTTTCATTTTTTAAAATTCATTGTGTGTATAACACTACACATGCTCTAAAAACTTTGACATTTTGTCATGAAAATAAATCATATATCCATACAGTAAAAAAGTACTATGAAATACATTTGCCGTCAGCAGAGTTTTTATATTTTGTATACAATAGTTTAGTTGACAATAAGCAAAGGATTTTTTAAAGTTTAATTATCCACTATGACTGTAAGGGTATTTTAAAAACTTGGAAAATTTGCATAGCTTTCAAAATGTGACAATATGTCATGTGCATGACATTTTTGCACTTAAACAGAATGAATGTCAGCCATGTTGACTGTAGTTGCAAGAAGTGATTATCTGATTTATCAACTTGTAAAAAAAAAATATCAACAGTTATTTAAGATTTCATTTCATTTATCCTCAAATTTGGACAAAAGCCAGTAAAATTTGACTTAAAATCTTGTTACAGAAGTTCTATTTTTAGAAACAGGTCTACCATCTTGTACCAGTAGAATGATTGGGATAAAAAAATTCAGAATTTCAATTCATTCATACTAGATATTACTGGCAAAGTTTGAATCCAAACAGATAATTTTGCTACTGGACCATTTTGCATGTTTTTGACTGAGACATCCTCTTAAAAGATATTCACGTAATTTGGGTTATGGGGTTCATTGGGGGTCCAGAGTTGATTTCCAACATCAATATTGCTTTGCATTCAATTTTCAAGTGTTTAATAATGGTCGTCATTTACCCTAGGGGTTCTCTACCTTATTCTGGTGTTCTTTTCGCCTTGTCTTCAAAGTTTACAGCTGTAAAAGCAGCATCAAACCCTTTATTCTTTGTCATATACAAAAAAATGACAAAGTTCAGGCCAGCTAAACAATACTTCAGGGTAGAGTAGAGTTCTTGCCTGCTAGGCCTCGGGTAACCCTTAGAATTCTTCACTGTACCCTGTCCGTGTCTCGACTCATATAGTGGAAATAGGGATGTGAAATCTTCCCTGGCCACCAGGAGCCACCGGTTGGTACAACTATAGCCCCACCTGACAGGGCAAATGATAGTCCTACGACCGGGTCCTCTACCTTGAACTCTGATTCTTTCCGCCTTATCTTTAAAGATTTTACAGCTCTAAAAGAAATCATCAAACTTCGGACGAGCTAAAACAATATTTCCGTGTATAACAAAGCTTTTGTGTGCAGGGCATCGAATTTCTACTCCAAACAATGGACACTTTGTTCCCCTCAGGTTAGAATTAGGGACTACAAATCTCCCCCGACCACCAGTGACCAACAAGTGGTAGCACTAAAGCCCCAAACTGAAAACGGTAAATAATAGCCCCAGGAGTCCTCTACCTTGCCCTGATGTTCCTTCGGCCTTGTCCTCAAACAATGCAACTCTAAAAGCAATCATTAAACATTATTCTTTATGAGATAAATAAACTATCAAAGTCCAAGTGAGCTAAAGAATATTTCCGGGTATCACGGAGCTCTTCTGTGCATGACATCAAATACTTCTTATGATTTTCTACTTCATCCAATGGACAGAAATAGTGATTCTAAATTTGTATCGACCCCCAGGAGCCACCTGGTGCTACCACTACAGCTCCAAATTAAAAGCGGAAATGGTTGTCCGAGGGGTTTTCTACCTTTCCCTGATGTTGATTCTGCCTTGTCTCGAAACATTGCAGCTAGATAAGCAGTCCTTTAATCCGTTTTTACCAGTGCGATGCAGAAAATATCAGGCGAGCTAAAACACTTTTTGGTATCACAGAGCTCTTCTCTGCATGATATCGAGTACCCCTCATGATTCCCTGCTTAAGCAAGTGCAGACTGTGTCCTTTCGTCCCCTCACAGAGTAGAAATAGGAACCTTAAAAATCTCCTGACACCCAGGAGCCAACTGCTGGTTCTCCTACAGCCTGAAACTAAAAGCGTGAAATAATAGGCCCAGGGGTACCCTATCCTGTTCAGTTGTTCGTTCTGTCTTGTCGTCAAACATTGGTGGCATAAGAGGCCATCATGAATCTCTTGTATTGAGTAGGTCATGCGGAATGTCAAAGTACAGGTGAGTAAATCCAAAGGTTTTGATAGCACTGGTCGGAAGAAGGCATTACATCCCAGAAATTACACTACAAGTGTTTGTTTCAGTATCCAATCCCTTTCCTTACAGCACTTTCTCAAAAGAGTCCCTTTCTTGATTTCTTTTGTTAGATGACAATGTTTATCACTCTTCACGTGAGCTAATTTACAGAAAAGGTTTCTCAATGCAATATAATTTTAAAAGGATTGGCAGATGAAACGAGGATCAATCCTACGATAACAAAGCACCCCATATGATAGAGTTTTCCCGATCATATAAATCTATTCATTCCTATTTAATAACTAAGATCGTAATATTCTAGTGAGCGAAATTATCAATGTGCATTTACTTCAATGCATGTAAGATGACAAAATAATTTCCTCAAAAAGATCAGAAAATGTAAAGTGTGGTCAATTTTATTTGCTTCCATCCTTTCATTACAAATTACTGATAAAAATTCAATTGACCAATAATGTGTAACCTCTCATTTGAAGTCATGCGTGTTGCGACTGACATTTATTGATTCAAAACATGAAATTGATTAAAATTTTCCTTTAAAATAGGTTTCAAATTAAATATTTTTAACAGTACTCTAAGTCCTTTGATGATTTTCCTTCGTGGCTGCTAGCTTCTATGGATGCTAGTTAGTGGCTGCTAGCGTCAGCCTGATGTCTTTCGGATATGATCTGAAAAACGAAGGACATTGGAACGTTAAGGAGCTGTCACTGTTACTAATTTGAGCGTAATAAATAAGTTCAATTTTGTGGTATTAAGACAAAGGCTGGCGACATCTATGAATTTCCTAGTGGGACATAAAACAACATACAAACAAAACACACAGACATACCGTCACAACATACAAACATACAGACATACTGTCACAACATACAAACAGACAGTTATACCGTCACAACATACAAACAAAACAAATATACCGTCACAACATACAAACAAAACAAATATACCGTCACAACATACAAACAGACATACCGTCAGCACATACAAACAAAATAAACATATCATCACAGCATACAAACAAAACAAATATACCATCACAACATACAAACAAACAAACATACCGTCACAACATACAAAAAAAAAAAACATACCGTCACAACATACAAACAAACATACCCTCACAACATACAAACAAACAGACATACCGTCACAACATACAAACAAAACAAACATACATAACGTCACAACATACAAACAAAACAGATATACCGTCACAACATACAAACAAAACAAACATACCGTCACAACATACAAACAAAACAGACATAGCGTCACAGCATACAAACAGACAGACATACCGTCACAACATACAAACAGACAGTTATACCGTCATAACATACAAACAAAACAGACATACCGTCACAACATACAAACAAAACAGACATACCGTCACAACATACAAACAGACATTCATACCGTCACAGCATACAAACAGACAGTTATACCGTCATAACATACAAACAAAACAGACATACCGTCACAACATACAAACAGACAGACATACCGTCACAACATACAAACAAAACAAACATACCGTCACAACATACAAACAGACATACCGTCAGCACATACAAACAAAATAAACATATCATCACAGCATACAAACAAAACAAATATACCATCACAACATACACTACAAACAGACATACCGTCACAACCTACATACAAACAGACATACCGTCACAACATACACACAAAACAGACATACCGTCACAACATACAAACAAACAGACATACCGTCACAACATACAGACAAAACAAACATACATACCGTCACAACATACAAACAGACAGACATACCGTCACAACATACAAACAGACAGTTATACCGTCACAACATACAAACAAAACAGACATACCATCACAACATACAAACAGACAGACATACCGTCACAACATACCAACAAAACAGACATACCGTCACAACATACAAACAGACAGTTATACCGTCACAACATACAAACAAAACAGATATACCGTCACAACATACCAACAAAACAGACATACCGTCACAACATACAAACAGAGAGACATACCGTCACAGCATACAAACAGTTATACCGTCACAACATACAAACAAAACAGACATACCGTCACAACATACAAAACAGACAGACATACCGTCACAACATACAAACAGACATACATACCGTCACAACATACAAACAGAGAGTTATACCGTCACAACATACAAACAAAACAGATATACCGTCACAACATACAAACAAAACAAACATACCGTCACAACATACAAACAAAACAAACATAGCGTCACAACATACAAACAAACAGTTATACCGTCACAACTTACAAACAAAACAGATATACCGTCACAACATACCAACAAAACAGACATACCGTCACAACATACAAACAGACAGACATACCGTCACAGCATACAAACAGTTATACCTTCACAACATACAAACAAAACAGACATACCGTCACAACATACAAAACAGACAGACATACCGTCACAACATACAAACAGACATACATACCGTCACAACATACAAACAGACAGTTATACCGTCACAACATACAAACAAAACATATATACCGTCACAACATACAAACAAAACAAACATACCGTCACAACATACAAACAAAACAAACATAGCGTCACAACATACAAACAGACAGACATACCGTCACAACATACAAACAGACAGACATAGCGTCACAACATACAAACAGACAGACATACCGTCACAACATACAAACAGACAGTTATACCGTCACAACATACACACAAAACAGACATACCGTCACAACATACAAACAAAACAAAACAGACATACCGTCACAACATACAAACAAAAGACATATCATCATAACATACAAAGAAAACAAATATACCGTCACAGCATACAAAAAGAACAGACAGACATACTATCACAACATACAAACAGACATACGTCACAACATACAAACAGACATACTGTCACGACAAAAGAACCTCCATCCTGTTTCATTAACGGTCATGTCTGATGAGTCACATGACCTATGGATACGACATTTCTTTAGTTGGGGATTGAAGCCAAACATACACAAAGTTCACCACACAGAGAGGAACATTCAGTGAGGGATTCGGAATCATGTTCCGAGCACACAGGGATATATCAAATCGATATATGAATGAAAGTTATTATTGGTAATAGACAAAACGTCATCGATATATCTAAATGTCGAATTGAAGGCCACAGCGAGATATTTTTTCTTCTCGCGTAGAAGTTTTTGAATACATTTTGCTTCATATGAATATAGAAACAGGTCAGCTAACAAAGGATCACAATTCGTGCCCATGGGAATTCCAACAGACTGTTGGAAGACCTGATCACCAAAGACCACGAAGATATTGTGAATGAGGAACTCTAGCATATTTTTTATTTCAACTTCAGCGTACTTGTGCGTGGAATCAGAGTGGTGTTTAACAAGGTCAGTTTTTGAATGACTGATCACTAGATATGAATATTTCCGTTTTCCGTTTTTGTTGAAGAAGCAACTGTCTATGATGTCAAAAAGTCTAGTCTTTAATTTATCGTGAGGAATGGTCGTGTATAGTGTTGAAAAGTCATAGGTTTTAATGTTATTGATTTGGGGAAAATTTTGCGATTTCAAGTTTACTAAAAGTTCTTTAGGATTTTTTAGAATCCATATTTGATTAACACCACTTCTGGCATATGTAGTCGCACAGTGAATTTGAAGTTTCTCCTTCATAGCTGTTAATATTTTCGTGAGGAGCAAAGATAGGGGTTTGGTAGAGCACTTACTGGATCCAGCAATGTATCTTTGCTTGTAAGGGGTTTTATGTAGTTTAGGAATCCAGTATAGGTACGGTGACTCATATTCATTCGACCCATTGATTGGGGTATTAAATGTGTCTGAAACTGAAGCATGGTTTTGAAGAATTTCATCTTTTGAAAGGGCAGTTGGAGTATAAGTATGATTACCAAAAGTGAAATTAATGCCAAGTTCGTTTAAAATACAGTTGTAATAATGAGACTTACAAACAAAGACAATGTTGTTAGTAGCTTTGTCAGCTGGAACCAAAACGTATTCCTCATGTAACCTATTTAATTCTTTTATCACTTCTGGTTTACTAAACACAGAAGGATATATGGTACGTACTTTTGTTTTCATATCTCTAATGCGGGATTTTAATATCCCTCTTATGCTTTTAATCCATTCTGACAATGTATCAAGTTCTTTTTCATATTTAGCCCATCGTCTGGCATAATCTTCGACAGAACTCATAATAGAGATGAAGTTCTGTCGCTGATTAAAAGACCGAGATTCTCTGTATTTAGGACCTTTAAGAATAAGGGATTTGAGGTCCTCATTTTCAACTATATCAACATCACCAGTAATGACATGTCCAGCTGGACTATAGTTGAAAGAAGATGACGAACAAGAACATGTTGGTGGATTACGTATAAGATGGTCTATATCTAGGCACTGCAAAGTTAGTTTATAATTAAAAAGTTTGGATGCATTAGTAGAAGTATAGCTGTAGGAAATACAGGGTGTAGACTTGAACTTGAAATAAGTTGGAATACACGACTGACCTTTGTTATGACGAAGTATGTTGCTTATGTTGACGGCATCTATTCCTTTGTTTGTAAATTTGAGCTTAAGGAACTGGCGGCATGATTTGGAAGGAATATCATCCATGGTCCGTGCTGGTTTATAGAGCCTGTGGTAGGCAACATCCATAATCATAGAGTTCAGTCTATATTCAGGTGTTGAGAAATCCAAGTATAGACTAGCCATAGCTTCTTCAAATAACGTGTGTAAAACTCTCAATGGAATAGAGGAAAGTTTTGTACGAATATGATGTGGACCTAATTGTCTGTTGACGTAAGGCAAAAGTGAATCAAACGTTATATCATTTATACTTGGTCTTTTATATGAACGATGTCCATGACTGCGTTTCCGTCTTTAGGTATTGGGAAAGAGTCCCATTACATTAACGTTATTTCCTTGTGGATTAGTCAAATTTCCCACATAATATACATTATCATTGCATCCATATGGAAAATGCAGTGCCTAGTGTCCTGATCCAGTGATCTTCTCGTTGTCTACGAAAAGGGGTGCTTAATGTAGGATTGTTTGTGTGATGGTAATTTTTTTCTAAACTCCTTACCCTCATGGACAAGATGGAGTGGTCCATTGCATTGAAATGCTTGTAAAGAAGTTGGTTACCACCATCATTAATTTGAAATATATGCCCCGATATTCTTTTATTAAGTGAACCCTTGGTTTCTCCCATATAAATTAAGCCACACAGGTTACACTCAATGGCGTAGACAACGTTAGAAGATTTACAAGTCAGATTATCAAACGTTTTGGTACAGAAACTACGTCCAGTTAGATTACTACTAAATGAAATTTTAGTGATTAGTATTTCACAAGTTTTGCAATTTTTTGCAGAACATTTTGAGGTTGAACACATGGGGTCTGAAAAGGAATTATCAAAAATATCTCTTAAAGGAACATAACAGTCTTTAACTTGGGTATAAGAATTTTGGTTTCTGTACCAAAGCTGACAATCTGACGATTGTACATCAGACAGATCTTTGATATCTCGATGGATAATCCGAGGGACACCAACCGATCTGTAGGAGCCTGTGTCCCTTATAGACTCCACAGAGTGTCACCTTTTTATACTGGGCGACGTGTCAGCCAGTATTGTTTCTTTATTGTGTATATTCATGAAGGAACATATATCGAGCGACAAGTATCCTCGGGGACAGGCTGTCCACCAGCAGAAATACAAACTCGATGGTTAAATGCAAGGTGAAGATAACGAACAGTGATCAATCTAATAACTCCTATAAGCAATACAAAATACATAGTTGGGCAAACACGGACCCCTGGACACACCAGAAGTGGGATCAGGTGCCTAGGAGGAGTAAGCATCCCCTGTTGACCGGTCACACCCGCCGTGAGTCCTATATCCTGATCAGGTAAACGGAGTTATCCGCAGTCAAAATCAGTGTGCCAAGAACGGCTTAACAATCGGTATGAAACACGTTAGACAGCATTTGACCCAATGCGAGGTTGTATTGACGAACTAGATCGTTATAACGACCATAGAATTTGCGAAATGCTGACTTTAAACGAGACTGTTGAAATCCCTGTACCATCAACTTGTTTGTCAGTAGCTTACCTCGATTTAAAAACTGACTATACGCAGAACAATCTCTTGCATATCGAATCAGTTGAGATATATAAACACCATATGCAGGTGATAATGGAATATTGCTACATAAATATGGGAAGTTGACGATGGAGAAGCTGAAATAATCCCGTTTGTCATACAGTTGAGTTGTCAGTTTGCCGTTAATGTCTACTTTCAATAAAAATAGGAAATCAATGATTGGGTATGCATGCTTTTCCCAACATTTTCTTTACCCTAATTTTTGTCAGCTACCCACATTTTGAACAGCGTTACATATATGTAACAGGGGATGCTTACTCCTCCTAGGCACCTGATCCCACCTCTGGTGTGTCCAGGGGTCCGTGTTTGCCCAACTATCTATTTTGTATTGTTTATAGGAGTTATGAGATTGATCACTATTTGTTATCTTCACCTTTCATGCTAAAGATTTCTGATTTTTGTTATGTGTCAACTAAAGCTACAAGATACCAGAAACATCGTGGTACTTAGGTTATTATTTACTTAAAGCACCCTTTCATTTCATCTCTTTCTTTCTCGATTAATCCAACTTTAGTGAAAAAAACAACTGAATATGGATGATGATTTTGATATGCCTCTTATACTTTTAATCCATTCTGACAATGTTGTACTTATACCCCAAATGCGGTTGTTATGTATATGGTCAGTTTTTAAATCGGGGCAAGCCACTGACAAACAAGTTGATGGGACAGAAATTTCAACAGTCTCGTTTAAAGTCAGCATTTTGCATATTCTATGGCCGTTATAAAGATCTAGTTTGCCAACACAACCTATCATTGGGTTAAATGCTGTCTGACGTGTTTCATACCGATTGTTAGATCGTTCGTGGCACACTGACTATGGATAACTCCGTTTATCTGATGAATATATAGGGCTCACGGTGGGTGTGACCGGTCGACATGGGATGCTTACTCCTCCTAGGCACCTGGTGTGTCCAGGGGCTCGTGTTTGGCCAACTATCAATTTTGTATTGCTTATGGGATTGATGAGATTGATCACTGTTCGTTATCTTCACCTTTTCTTGATTGGAATCGAATTGTTCCTCATATTATTCCTCTACAAGCTCTTCTGGACTCCTATTGTCTTAGAAATGAAGATCCTGTTTCGCGACAGACGTTAACACATTAAAGACCCCTAACTGATACGGCTCTGCGTTATGGTAATTAACCTACAACTAATGACGTCTCAACACGACGTGATGATAACAAACAACATGAAGTACATTCAGAGCAAATCAGTTATTTTTATTTTACCAAAATATTTCTCATTCATACATATTATAACAAATTTCATTGTGGAAAAATTCAATGTTTTGACATTTTTAATAAAGAGATGCATGTAGCTGATACTTTTACATGAAAGGTGAAGATAACGAGCAGCGATCAATCTCATAACAATGAAAGGTGAAGATAACGAACAGCGATCAATCTCATAACAATGAAAGGTGAAGATAACGAGCAGCGATCAATCTCTTAACAATGAAAAGTGAAGATAACGAGCAGTGATAAATCTAAAAACTCCTATAAGCAATGAAGATGGAGAGTTGGGCAAACACAGACCCCTGAATATAGAGGTGGGAATCAGGTGCCTAGGAAAACTATATCAAAACACCACTGCATTTTCAGATTTCTCCTTGTTCGTCTTCAAGAAGAAAGACAATATGAGCAATATTCAAACTTGCACTTTATTATCACGTCCATCCATCTTTAAATCATGTTACGCCTGAGTAAAAAAGGAAAAGCAAACTACAGCAAATAAAAACTAACTGCAGATACTCTTTAGTGTAATTGGTAAAATCGTTTGACTGCTATATATACGAAAGTAAACAAATTCATTTGCAAGGCAATTCGATTCGTACAGTAGGGATAGTTTGCAATATAATTCAGTCTTGGTAAAAGTCTTGTTTCAACAATCTGATGCAGGCAATGTTTTTCTGCAGTAAACCTAAGTAACCTTTCCTTTCTAAATCATGGGCAGAAACCGATTTATTCATTATCATTTTCTCTCCTCCACACACATTCTGCTCAAAGGATTTAAACAACTTTGATATTTTTCTATCGTATTGGAATCCAATTGAATGTTCAAAAGCTGCTTCTATATCAGATTTAGTAAGGATTTTCAAGCATTGTACATACAAGTGGTCAATAGCTTTCGCGAGAATGTAATCGTTCTTTAGAATCATCGTCGTTGGAATCAGTTTCCAAAGAGAATCACGCGTCTGCTTTGGCGCCAAAGATGAAAACACCACTCCCAGTTTCATTTCGCTGTCATCTGTTCTAATGAATTTCCTGATGGAAACACCGGTTATGTCACATTCCAAATTTCGAAAATCATCGTCTATTTCTGTCACAGCAATTTCAATATCGTGATCAATATCTTTGATGATTCTCGAAACATTCGGTCCTGTACACCAGTTGCGAATACCACTAACGATCGTTTTGAGCAAACTGTCCCTAAATATTCCAAAAGGGGCTTTCACTAAAGATGTGTCGAATGATTTCAATATTTCATTTTGCCCAGCTTTGGAATTGATATAAGTGTAAAGATCATTGGATATTTTTTCTAATTTGGATTTGACACATTCTCGAAGTCGTTCCTTTTCCTGAAAAAAGCATCATGTATTACATAACCTTACATCGTGCAATAGCAAAACGTTTCTTTTTCTTACTTTCTTTTCTTATAGTCCTGGACCCAACGAAATCCTACAACAACGTTCATTTTAAATCAATTTAAGAATAAAAGTTCCCATGCTATCTTCAAAAGTGTATATTACAATATAATAAATGCGTGTCTGAAAACTGTATTCTGAATACAGAGTCATATGTTTCTAAAGTTGGTGGTAATAGTAATGATTTTTTAATGAAAATGGTAGAATACCAAATGTGAACAATTTTATAATCCTATAAACAATACAGAATAAAAAACATGGCAATGAACCCTTAGAAACACGAGAAGTTGACACAGGAGTAAGAAAAGAAAACACCCCATGTTGAGCAGTTACACGCACCGTAAATCCCTCTGTTTCAATCAAGTAAGCGGAGTATTCCTTGATCAAAGTCTGTAAGGAAAGACTCGTCTAGCAACACGTCAGATAGCATTCGATCTAATGATAAGTTGTATTTGCAAACAATATCGATGATAGAATTTACCATGAAACCTTGACTAAAAGGCGAAGATAGCGAACAGTGATCAATCTCATAACTCCTAAGAGCAATCCAAAATAGATAGTCGGGTAAACACGGACCCCTGGACACACCAGAGGTGGGATCAGCTGCCTAGGAGGAGTAAGCATCCCCTGTCGACCGGTCACACCCGCCGTAAGCCCTATATCATGATCATTTAGGGTTTAGAGTTGTTTTTGAGAAATCATGATTATTTTTTGTTTTCTAGACTTTCTAATTTGTAATGTTTATAGGAGTTCGTTATCGTCATTTTGATATTCGAGTATAACCTACAATAAGGTGAATTACGTAGTCACTGCGAAAAAAAAACATCTAAATACAAACGTGTTATTTAACGTATTTTCAATCGTAATTTGTTTCCTGAAATTCAAATCAGCAAATGGTCCATATTGATCTTTAAACTTCTGTTTATATAGCTGCTCTTTAACCACTCAAAACACATGCGTAATGAAAATAATCTCAAACAGTCACACTAGTAAAGGGCGAGATCAAAAGATTGATGTCGGATAAAATCTAAATTCAAATAGTTAGGGGAGGAGGGTAAAAATTCAAGTACGTTTCTGTCATCCGATATCGATTACACTTGTGGAAAAAGTAAAAAAGACAAATGACTGTTGAAAACCACATAATATCATATTTTAATGAACATTTAATAAATTTAATGACACTTTCATTTGTGAATAAACAATAGAAAAGGTATACAGAGTGTTATTTATACGCGTAAGTTTTTACTTGTTCTTACGATTATTTTCAACATTCGCCATATCTAGTTTTAAGGGGAACGTGGTGAAAACTAAGTCAATTTAGCTTTTTGTCAGACATTCAACTTTTGATCTCGTCCCTAAGTGGCTTCTTATATTTCGAGTTCACTTGGATATATTAATATCAAATTATAATAGGTCTCCTCTTACCTTGGATATTTTCTTTTGAATGTTTTGAAGAGCAGCGGTCCGTGATTGAGGATCTTGGTCCCTATTTATTTTCGCTAGCATACAGCTTTCAATTTGCGTCAAAAGTTTTTCTAAAAACCTGTGATTTATGAAATTCATTTATGGTTGATATAGCATACATAAATTAAAGAAATCTCAAAAATGTATGTAACATTTTCTTTTTAAAAAGTATTCATAAGATCTGTATTTGTTTCATTATACTAATTTGATATGCCATGCCAATTTTAATTATTTTACTTCAGGTGTTTGTAGTAGCGCCTCTCTAAATTAACATCGATTGATCGATGAAGTAGATCAAGGAATCTCCGGAATTCATCACTCAGTTCAGTATTCTGCGTCTACAAGTAAATGAAAACCGAAACATAACCAACAGTGATCAATCGCACAAATCCTAGAAAAAAATACGGCTAACACGGACCCTAGACACAGCCGAGGTGGGATCAGGTGCCAAGTTCTATACCTTGACAAGATAAACGGAGTAATCCGTAGTTAACTTTAGTATGTAAATTTTGATCTAACATTTGGTAGGAAACACTATTTTGTATTGCTTATAGAAGTTATGAGATTAATCACTGTTCGTTATCTTAACCTGACACTTCAGATAGCATTCGACCTAATGGCAGGTTGTATTTGTAACGGTGAAGATAACAGTGATCAATGTCATAACTCCTATAAGGAATACAAACTAAGAATTGGGTAAATACGGACCCTTGAAGACACCAGAGGTGTGATCATGTGCCTAGGAAGAGTAGGCATCCGCTGTTGGCCAATCAAACCCACCCTGCGCCCTACATCTTGATCAGTAGAAAGGAGGACCCGAAATCAAAATCATTGTATACACAATAGCCTAACAATTTTTATGAAACACGCCAGATAGCATTTGACCCAATGGCAGGTTGTATTGGCAAACCAGATTGTTATAACGACTATAGAATTTGCGAAATGCTGACTTTAAACGAGATTGTTTAAACCCCTGTAACATCAACTTGTTTCTCAGTAGTTAACTTTGATTTAGAAACTTTTCACACACAGAACAAGCTCTTGCGTGTTGAATCATTTATGAAGAGACATAACCGCAAGCGCCGGGTATATGCTAAAGAACAAGGTACGATTGTGTACATAAAAAGGCCCCAAAATTTCTCTGATTTAAATGTGTCTTGAATCAAGCTTGATATTTGTTTTGAATAAGTTCAATACATGCCAAGTATACTATCTCAACTTAAATCAAAGTTATTTGTAATTTTATAGCATTATTACGTCATGAATAAGAGTTTGTACCGCCATTTTTTTAAAAAGAGTTTAATAACTGATAAATTTGATCCAGATTATTGCTTAAGGTAGCGACGGATAGCAACCACGTGATCAGTAAAAATTGTGTATTTTCACGTGAATTCATTTTCCGGAATTCCTTACTCCGTCATAGAATAGTCGAAAAACAAAAAGGGGTTCCGAAAGTGTTTTGTTGCTGTGACTGACTCGCCTACAGAAAATATGCACATACCACATAAGTATACGTCAATGTCTGTAATAATGGTAGATCAAATGTTTCATCTGTGTGAAACTTTTTGCTAATCGAAATGTTAAACCAACCACCAATCCATGTACATAGATGCGCTACGTAAACAAAGTTGTTGATTGATGCATCGTAATGTCCGAGTGCTGCATGCTGAGAGATTAAATACTGTTTATACAGTCACTGAGAGACCTAACAAAGTTTCTTGCAAGAAGAGGAAGTTGGTGGATGCATTCAAGTTGGACAACGAATTCATAGTTTCGTTTGGTGAGTGAAAAAAATGCCATAAATTTGTATTCAAAAGTTCAACTCACATTTCCTCTGCTATTTCACAACGCGATTTATAATAACATCTGTAAGTTTAAACACACGACATACAGTAGATGTATTATTTTTTATGTATATATGTATTCCATATGTGCATAAAATATAACTCCCACCTGTGCCAGTGATTGTAAACGAACGGATGTCATGTAAATGTATACCACATTTGTAAACATGGGCTCTCACAACTCTTTTATTAAGAAAATAATAATATCGTTATGAAAATAACTGTTACGAAAATAACATACCTTGAACTACATGTATAAAAGTAATGAAAAACAAATATCTGTATAGACCTACTATCTAGGGGTATGAGGGAACCGGATAAAAAGTGGAAGGGGGGGCATGTGTTGAATTATAATTTCCTAGACTATAGTATACATTTATTATTACTTTGAAATTTCAGTGGCCTAAGAAATATATCAAACCTGAAGTTTTGTGTTTCACACAAACATGTAGGTTGGCAAAACCTTTTTAAATAATGTAAATTAATCACAAGTCTGCATATGCCCTCTCATAGGCAAATGTATGCATTGTATGTATAAGTAATATATGTATACTACACGTATGCCCTTCTCTTGACCCACATTTTGTAAATAAAACAGATATGATAAGTCTATGGCAGTTTATGAAAACATATATACATGTCATCTCATTGCAATTTATAATTTTGAAACATCAGTATTTAAATTTTAACTGAATATGTGTTGAGACACAGTTTTAAAATTCACATTGTATGACGCAATCTAATTACTCAATGGTATAATATAGACCTAACGGTGCAAATATCAATTATGATGATCTTTTTTCTAGGCATCAGCCTGAAGACCGAGGGAGGTTAGATAGGACCAGTGCAGGTTGAAGTGGATTTCGAGTCAACAAGTATAACAGCAAGAGAGGTACTATATATATTTTTTTTGATAAACATTTGTAAAGACAATTCTGAGTATATCAGATATTCATCTTTTTTGCTATATTTAAATATATTTATCTATATTTCGAACAGGTACTCCATTTACAGTGATGATGACATATCCCCTTGACCCCCACAACTCCACAAATTTAAAAATGTTTGATCAAGTTCCGAAGATTAAAGAACTACTGCAAAATTTGGGACTGGATGAAAAACATTAATTCACTTATATGAGCTCAGAGCAGTGGATGTTATACAACATACTTTAAACTAAATTGTGAATTTAAGGGAAAACAAGTACATGTCATGTACTCGTATATTACAAGTACATGCCTTTTGAAAGACAATAATATTGCATAGATGTAAAGGAAATTTCAATGTTGATTATTTTTTCTTAGATATATTAGTAAAAAATGTGCACATGATAGAATATCAATTTTATTACTTCAATCAATGTGTTTGAATTTTCCTTGTAATTCAAAATTTAGTTGAAACATACATCATAGATACATTAATGTATATAAATTTTTTTAGAAAAGTTTCATAATGGAACTAATTCACACCCCCCCCCCCCTATACATACAGTGAACATAGACCTTCACCTGGGGAAAACTTCCGTTAGTTAATGCAATATACATGTACATGCATTCTCAGTTATCCAATAGTTCCATGTGAAACTACAATTAGAAATCTTAAACTTATGAAAGACACACCTATCTGTGAGGGTAAGATGACTCAGATGGACTTAATTGTAGTGATCCATGGGCAGTCCATGGGTCTCTTTCCATTGATATTAATTATTTATTGAAATATGAAATGGTTATTTAAACATATTTGGTGTATTATACTGTATAGTGATATAAATTTCTATCAAAAAATATGTATAGGTAATAGATTTGGTCTAGTTATTACAAGAAATTGTATGAAAAATAACTAAATATTTAGGCAATCATTGTGAGTGCAAAAAGGTCAACTGCAATAGCACACACTATATATCATTCTTAAATGGCTCATAGAAACTTCTAGTATTGTGAGTTTGAATGCTCAATATGGTAATTTGGGAATGCTTAATCATTTAAGGTCAATAGTTTATCTCTGCTGACTGTATCTCTTAAAATTCATTTCTAGAAGGGAGGGGGTAGGGTTACAAAATCTGACATAGTTTCAGATTAAACCTCATTTGGTATATTTTTTTCTATTCAATATTTTAGATACTACTTGACTTATTGTAAAAATGAAATAAAATCAGAAATTTTATGAGCAGAATTTTGTTGTTGTCAAAAAATGTATGCGTGATAGTATTTGAGAAATGCCATATTTAGGGTAAATTTGGCCAATTGCCAAGTCGAATCATGCCAATGTTTTCCTTAGATGCATTTTGAAAATCTAATCCATGTTGATTTTTTATCTGTTTGTGTTTAATTTACATAACTATATATGACAAACAATATTTCTGGTGTCAATAAAATTTTTATTGGCTTTTGTGTTAATTTGCTCAATTTTAGCATTTTTTGCCTTTTGGGGCTGCAGAAGAGGGGATTTCAATCTCGCTTTCCTCGAAAATTAACCTGATTACTTTTGTTGATTTTTTGATATGTTTTAGGATAAAGTCAAAATGTTAAAATAAATAAAATTGAAAAAAATTCAATGAGCGGTTTTTTTGGGGCTAGCTATCAATAGCTACCTTAAGAAAAGGTGTACCCATCTGTCAAGCAAAATGCAATTAATATATATTGTGTATTAAGAGAAGACGAAAAATGTATTTGAATATAAATTTGCTCGACGCATTGGCTGTATGTTTTCTGTAAGGAAAACACCCTGAATTTATGAAATTTTTCATTGATTTTGGCATTTTTGGCAATTTTATGCCAACTTCACGCTCCTGTCATACAACACAAAGCAATTTCGGATCAAATTAAAAGTAGTTTTGATTTGCTTATATATTCCTTATTTGAATGCCATATTTTGGGACCCCTGCTGAAATCGTCTATTTTCTGGGCCAGATGACAGTAGAAACTGTACCTACTTCTTTTACAGTCTTTCATCGGCAATGACGTTGTCTCCATATGAGTGAAAAATTCTCGATCAGGGCATTAATAATGTATAAATAACCAATAAATCATTGGTTTATCATATCCTTGCATGTCTAATAATTTCATCAATGGGTTATGGAAAATGGCTGCAGACATTGTTGGCGTGCGAAAGAACAAAGGAAGAGAAAGAATAGAAACCGATCAGAAACAATATGTCTCATAACAGCTTGAATTAAGGGAGGTGTGATAAGTCGTGTAGCAGGATGTAGGTGCAGTTGACACTAGATACTATTTGTATGTACACTGTTCATATTTAATGTACATGATTAATTGAATATTAACAAAAAGTGAATTTGAAATATTTTACTATATGCGATTTTGGTAATCAGTACTCGGTTGAGTACCCGGTGAATCCTTTCTTTTTTACAATGGTAAACCAAAGTACAAACGTTTTCATTTTAGTAAATCAAACCGTCAAAATCCTCAGTTTAGGAAATTGAACTATCATAGTCTTTGCTATAATAATTTATGATTCGATTTCTAACAAAAATATATTTCAAGTTTCCTTCATACTCTAGAGATGTGAGTCAGTACTTGATGCTACATGTACACTTAAGAATTCTAAGGGTTCGTGTCGGTACATAATTAGCGCCGTGTACATATTGTCGTCGACTACAATTTCTATCGTCTTAAATTGGGAAAAGGGAAGGCCTTGGCATATATTGTTATGGGAGACAATATATGACATCGGGCGAGAGCATATACCGTGATGTTATGTACATGAACAGCGGCGCTGACAACATAATGACCTGAACGACAGTATGTACGCTAATTTCCCATTATATTTACTGATAAAATGAAGAATTGTTAGTGTTTGGTGTCGGACGATGCATAAGGAAAATGACAAATATTATTATATGTTATATAGATTTCTTATACATTAACTTCACATAGGTTGTCAAGTAAAATGATTTTTTAAAGAACATATTAGAAGACTGTGAAATGTCATATATTGTATAATGTTAACCGCATGGGTACTAACTGGATTATCTGTCATGTTAGATAAATGTTGAAAGATCAATTTATTGAGGACTGGATATTGAAATGTAACAAATCTTTTAAATGAATAGCTTACAGACTTTACAAATCTTATTTTCAAATGTCAAGAATAAATACATATAATGTGAAATATTTCAATACATAAACAACGTATATTTACAAGATTTACACCTACAAATCATAAATAACACATAGAAACGGGGAGATAGCTAGATATAGATCGAAATCAAAGAAAACGTAATCTTTCCCGCTCTGATATTAGAGATGAAATGCATTATATTCTTATTTGTCATGCTTTGAATGTTATTAGGCGACATTATATACCATTAATTTCATTCTAGATCTAATATTGAAATATAGAAACAACAATCAAACAAATTCGGTTGAAATCCAGTCCGTTGTATTCACAATATGAAGATACTTTCTAAGGATATATTGCATATGTGTACTTACACTCAAATCTGACAGACTAACTCTGAATATATTCTCTTTGACAATCAAAGGCCATTCCTTTTCTAGGTTCGTTGTAACAGCAGACCATGTTTTTTCTGTCTCACTTCTTTCCTGCATTCCGTCACTACTGCTTTTTGACAGTTCCTGTATTTCGTCCCATTTTGTGGTCATGAATATTGCTGAGCTTGCTTCAAACCATTCCAATTCTCCAATTTTCATCAGGACATTTTCCAGAAGAGTTGGGAGCTTTATTAACAATCATAAAATATTATGTACATTTATTATGAAGTTATCGTGATAACGGGAACATTTATTCTATATAATTACTTTTCGCTTGTGATGGAGATTATATCTCATGTGATAAGCTGAATGAATACACGGCAAAAAGACCTAGTGTTGACAATTTGGTTTTTCTCTTTTAGACAATCAGAGCAACTTTTTGTATTTATATGAATTTTTATTTCCAAAATGTACACTCGTAAATTGACCATGTACGTACACCATCAAATTTTGTGTACATCTGCTGTAACGAACAACAAAGATAAAAGTACATGCATTTCTTTTTTATTCTTCTCGCCTTTCGGAAACTTCCCCCCGACTGCATGTTTTAATTAAAACTGACCTCATGAGAATCAGTCATATTGCAATATACATGTACTGTTAACAAGTGAAGGAAGCGGATGCTTTATCTATAAACTTATGTATCTTAGAAAACTAATTAATTTATTGCATAATCTTACTATTCCTTCAAAGCCACCGGCACGAGATACATCAATAAGAAAAACCACAGCCAAAGCATCAGGCATCAATTGTGTGACGTCTTGTATCAGTTCGCTCACACGGTTATTCTCATTCGTCGACGGGGTATCCACCAACGCTACAGCTCTCTGCAAGGAAAATCATGAATAAGAACGTCATCTTTCAGAAGGTTTTTGATTGATATAAACTCTTGCAAATTCAAATGAAAATCCATCTGCATAAATGGTTACCTTGACATTAGACAGTGGTACGTGAACATCAATAGCTGATATGAGCAAGCAATTGATTTGGTCTAGATCTTCAGATATTTTTTGAAGTCGCAGAAAAAGAGCTTTTGAGTCTGTAAAGTGTTTTCGTTTGGGTTCCGTGTCATTCTCCTTATGAATGAAAATATTTCTATCTCCATGGTGACTTATTGTAAACGTCACGTGAGTAGAGATATACATCGGAGTATCGAAAATCTCATCACCGATCAGAGCATTGATGAGAGTTGTTTTCCCCGAACAATTGTCCCCTTGAAGAATAAAATAGAAACAGATTGCATATGTTATTAAAACCATCCAAATACATTCATTAGATTCACTTTAAGCTGACGAACAATTTATAAAGTTACTCTTCAATATAATGTCGAATCATGATAATACGTCTCAAGTAAAGCTTAGGAAGCCATTATATTCCGTTTGTTAATTTTTGTAGCTGGATGATAGATTTTACTCAATTTCATCAAACCTGAAACATTTGATGACTATTCAATTAGTCAATTTAAAATTGAATGTAATGCAATAGGATAGAGCGGAACTAGATGAATTTGATTATGGCACAATATAGTTTTAATTTACAATTGTTACTCAAAATCGCAAAAAAAATATTTCCATTGCCTGTACTTAAAATATAGAAAAAACACCTTTGTAAATAAAAGGATGTTAATTTACTTCCTCTAAAATAAATGGGAAATAGAAAACACAAATATAAAATGTTTAATCATATATAAGGGTTATTCTTAATTAAATCATATTTAAATTTAGCATATCTTATAAATGACTTTAAAATGCAGTTGTATTTATGTATCAATGGTCAACATGCGATTTCATCACATTTTACCAAGGTGTGTAAAATCCCTTAATGTAGCCTTTTTAAGTGATTCAAATAACTTCTGCTGACCTACATAATTTACCACACTCAGTATTGAGAACAATATATACAGCAGGGGAAAATTGTACGTATGAAAATCTCACGTTCGCGGCGCCCTTTCATTTTAAATGAAACGAAAAATAGATTCTGATTAATTGGAAGCATTACTAAATTTTGTAAAACTTAAAACGTCTGCAAAAGCAATAATTATTTCAAAGTACTTTATTTGACTTTCAGTATTCTTAAACAACAATGCTTTCTCAAAAGTATATGTGATTTTCATTGTTCTTAAACACACATGTGGTCATGCCATACCCATGACCATGTCAGCATTGTCCAAATCGGAATTTACCTGCAACTATGACTTTATAATCACTCCTAGACATATCCCGATCTAATTCATCCAACGAGTCTATGTAATTTGGGAATGTTGCTGACAGTTCCTCTTCAAATACATCTTTAAAGACTCTATCTTCTAAGATTGTTCTCAAAGAAGACGACACTTCTTTTATACGACTAGCAAAGAGCTCATGACCATCTTGTTGTTGAAATCTGGAGCTCTCCATCACTTGTAAATTTCTTGGGAAAATATGGTATTGATGTGAGCAAGTGTAACAATAATATTGATATATTGGAAAATACATACATACATATCAACAGACCAGTGTTTGAGATTTGTATAAAACATCACTTAATTCATTAAGTATTTTTTTTATATATAGCTGAATGACTACGATATACAAGACATAACTACAGGTATTTTCAAACGCGTCACAAAAGTGATTGTTATTACTGACCCTAAAGCGTATTATTACACCGGTGGAACGACGAACGAACGTTGAGCGGTTTGGGAATGAAACGGTTGGGAAAGCACAGTTCTCATAAAGAACGGAACGCTTTGGTCCAAGCTGGAAACGAACAGTTTGGCCTCAATTTTATATTCTTTCGTTACTTATTCATGCATAGACATTGCGAGAAAGAGAGAAATTCGTTGATCAAATTAAATTCTAATTATCATAATCATGAATGTTTGAATGAAAAGGAAATTAATACATACAAATATTTATGTTTTAACTTCAACGTGAGGATATATACATTTATCACACATTTACCCCCTTTATTCAGTGGATATCACTCAAACGATAAGGTATTCGTATCCCAAAGTAGGTGTTCTTACGTCATGTGACTTAAATTGCATAGAATGATAGGAACTGAATCAGAAATTACTCGAAAAATGTATAAAAATATTAATAATAATAATAATAATAATGATAAAAAATAATAATAATAATAATAAAATTGCTGAAAGTGGTACAGATGTTGTTTAATTCTTCAAAATTTGAAATCAAAAAATTTGTATGTGAAGTAATTAGTTACGATTGAGGGAACATACCTGTCATTTTCATATCTAGCCGAGTTATCGTCTCGAAAATGTTAAATAACTTGCAGCTCGGCGTTGCATACATCCCCTGATCATGTTTTGCATCGATCGTAAAATATTTTCAAATATCAAAGAAACAAAAATACATCGAAAGAAAAGAAAAACATACCAGGTGACATTAACTGAAATCGTTTTTCTTAAAATGCAAAATAAAAACCGTTTTATTGACCTTCACCTGTCATGACTGATCATGTCATAGTGTATAACTCTTTCTGGGTGTTAGAAAACCCGATAGTTCACACTAGGAAGATATCACATATTTACCCATGTATCTATTGGATATTAACTTTCCAACTCCATGCACCAAATGAACCCGGGATACAACACATTCAACTGCACACAAAACGATTCCATTACTTTTTTCAAAAGAATACTGATGTTAGAAACACATGTTCCACGACCCTCCAATTTACAGAAAATATAAAACATTTCTGAATGATGATATACATAATGGAAAATTCATAGTCAACATCGAACATCCACACCGAGACCGCGCGTCATCTGTGACACAGATTCGGATGACTGGCATACTAGCATTCATGAATACTCATACAAAATCGTTTTAAAATGTAAATGCTTTTCTCATTCAAAATGATCTTTTATGAATTAAACATTGTGACAGTCAATATTCATTTTTATTTATCTTTCCCAACGAACTCTTTTTGCAGCATAATGTTAACGCTACTGATGTAGTTCGGATTGAGGTAAACAAAATAGAATACTGGGTCATTATTATGGAGAGGTCTGTTAAGATGAAATATGTGATGAAAATCTCCCAAAGGCTCCGGGATAGATAACACAACTCTTTGGGTGATAATCATATCCAGGAACAAACCATGGGAGATCCTACATCAAATGTAATTATTAGAACACAACTTTTGCATTTAAAAATAAAAATCGCATTACGCCAGTGTGATTAAAACAACTTCATCTCCTTTCACTCCTCAAGCGAGTGTAAGGAGGTGGGGCTGGTTGTAATCAGACTGGCATTAGGTCATTTCAAGTCCGATTTAAATATTATAACGTCATCCTTAACTTTAAAAAAAATATGATTTTTTTCCAATTACTTAATACAGAGGTAATTTGAAAGAGTAATTCAATTTGTATATGTATTTTTGTAAACTTTAAGTAAGAGTTCATTGCTGCACCAATGCAAAGCGCTTTAAACCGTTTTCGATTTTTTTATCAAATGCATATTCATAATGAACATATCCAAAATGAATAGATCAATACATGAACATGCAATTTGATGATGAATAAGAATTTAGGATTTTAAGGAAGTTAGCTCCTGGGCTTTTGAGCACAACTGCGCAGGATGCTACAACTAAGTATTTACTGGTTCAATACTGATTCCATTCGTGCAAACATGTTACACATCTATTGTTGAACCCTATACAGTTGAAAAGTTTGTGTCAATTCAAATTTTGAAAGGGTTTGATAGGGACTATATTTTGTGGCGGAAGGGTTCATTAATCAAAAAGCTCTAAATATGCATGATATTACGGTATCAGTTTCATCCTATTTTAATTCTCCTATACATGTATTTCAGTTTCATAATTTATGATACAGGTAGCTGAGATTTGGAAGTAGTTCAAATGTTGTAATTTATTAACTTGATTGATATATTTTTCCAAACAGACACACATTGTTCAAAAAGTATTCATTTATCGCAATCTTGTATAAAAATTCAGTATTTGCATCAATAATTCAAACATTTGATCTTTAATATCCACTTTTTAAAGTTCCATTTTAAAGCGTGAGACCATACCTTCAAAATTATGTAAAATTTTAGAAACTGAACTTACTCCTAATATGTCCTTTTAAACTCTCAATTTTCATATCATAAAGTTGTTCGTATATCAAGTGCAAAAAGGTGATTATTTATTTCCATTACTAGTATTAAATATCTTTTATCTGTAGTGTTAGAAGACATGATTATGTATCTATTCTATGTAATGATTGATTTGTGTCGCTTATGTTGTGTTGACACCAACAGAAAATCAAGTTTAATTGAAAAAATATTTAGTGCAAAAAGGTCATGTTTAGAACACTGTAGCTCAATAACAAGCGTTGCGACTCCAGTTTGTCTTTTTAATTTCGTGATTCTCCTTCAATGTAGAAATCAAAACTACACTTCCTAATATATTGACATTACTCCAAATCTCAGGTGCGAACATCTTTAATTGAAAGTCGCAGATAAATATTATTTTCAATAAGAATTTATTTTGCGTTTAAATTCGACAGGGGTTTACACGCATTGTTTCATGTTAATTGATGGTTCTTGTAATGATACTCATTCGATACACATACATTAAAAATACTTTGAAGACACCTGCCAAATAGCAAGAAAGTCAATGCCACATGAGATGAAGTCTCTCGTATACTAGTGCATGTACACTATTACTTTAGAAACTCTTACTGTATCGATCACTTCATACATGTGGACTAATTTTGAAAATGACATCACAGCAGTTGAAATACTAACAAGTAGGAAGTTAGTTTTAATTGTCCTATACTTACACCTAAACATGTCAAATTCATATTTGTCTAAGAAGCAGAAGTACTAAAAGTAAAAATTATATGATTTGACATTTCGTTTGTTTCGAAATCCCATATTGGCAAATTATGAAAAACATAAATAAATGAATAACAACATAAAATGCCCTCTGCGTGAACTTCTTTTTCAACAACAGTAACATTATAATTATTAGGGCTTTCCACCTTTCTGTGGAAAGACTTTTTCATATTGTTTTGTTTATTATTATTATTTTCTGTACGTCTCAAGCTTTTGTTGTCTTAAGACTTATCGAAAAATAATAATGTCCGTCATATTCGACATATTAAAAGATGCTCAAGTTTGATCCTGTGTAATTGAACTTTGGCCTTTAACGAACTTCTAGGACGATATGCAAAAAAAAAACCCATTGTTTTCAATTCATCTCGAAAACCGTGAATGGTACGAGCACCGAAATTTTACTAAATTCATCAGCCATTTAAAACGAAAATACCCAGGTTTGCTGTTGATCCTTAAAGGGAGTTAATGCTCCTGAAAGTTTGGTTTCTTTTTGAATTTTTTTATAATTTCTAAAGAATTGATTATAGAAACCTGACATTAACTGGAATGGGACTTTTGACCTTCAAAATAAGGTGAAGGTCAAAAGCCAGGGTCAACCAAAATCTATGAAAATGAGAATTTTTCATACCGTCTTGAGCGTATAAGATACCGACTTTTGACCTTCAAAATAAGGTGAAGGTCAAAAGCCAGGGTCAACCAAAATCTATGAAAATGAAAATTTTTCATACCATCTTGAGCGTATAAGATACCGAAATATATTATATGAACAAGTAGTTATATACCAACTAATTCCAACGCATAACATTACAACTATAAACTTTGGCCTTTCTTCGATTTACAGTGACTTTCCTAATCAGTATGATATCGACACCGTAAATGATTGGAACATGAACTTTTCATTAACCCAATTGCTTAATCAAGTATAAAAGATATTTTCTTTCTTTTCGAGGTTTGTTGATCCCTAATGGGAATTAATGCCCCTGAAAGCTTGCAATTTCGCGTAAAAATTGCAGCTCCTGAACTATTTGTCGTAGAAAGACGAAAACAACTTGAATGGGATTCCTGAACTTTGACATTGAAAATTAAGATCTAGTCATCCAGAAACTAAGAAAAAATTAGCATTTTTATCCCGTCGTTAGCATATAACATCTAAAATTGTATGATAATTATGCACAAGTAGTCACATCCCAACTAATTTCAACGCATTACATTTTGACTCTGAACTTTGACCTTTCTTGGATTTACAGTGACTTGCGTAAAAAATAATTCTTATCAGTACAGTTTCGAAATCGTAAATGGTAGGGACATGAAATATTCTCTACACTTATTGCCTGCTCAAGTGTAAAAGATCATATCTTACTTTCCTTTGTTCGTTGAACCATAACGAGTATTAATGCACCTGAAAGTTTACGATTTAGTGTAAACATTTACAACTCTTAAAGCATTAAAGAGACAGAACTAATTGAAATACAATCCTTGACCTCTGGCTTTGAAAATTCGATCAAGGTCAAAGGTCATGCAGAATCTATAAAAATGAGAATTTTATCCTGTTTTCAGCACAATATATACCTTTGAGATATACTATGCTCAAGTAGTCACATCACAACTGATTTGAATAGATGACGTTTTGTCTAGTAACAATGATGGCTTTCATTCATATGTCGATTTGATAGATCCCTGTGAGCTCGAAATAAAAGACACCACAGAGTCGTCCACTTCTGCTTCATACTTAGATATTTTATTGAAAGTAGACATTAACGGCAAACTAACAACTCAACTGTATGACAAACGGGATGATTTCAGCTTCTCCATCGTCAACTTCCCACATTTATGTAGCAATATTCCATTATCACCTGCATATGGTGTTTATATATATCAACTGATTCGATATGCAAGATCTTGTTCTGGGTATAGTCAGTTTTTAAATCGAGGTAAGCTACTGACAAACAAGTTGATGGTACAGGGATTTCAGCAGTCTCGATTGAAGTCAGCATTCGCAAATTCTATGGTCGTTATAACGATCTGGTTCGTCAATACTACCTCGCATTGGGTCAAATGCTGTCTGACGTGTTTAATACCGATTGTTAAGCCGTTCTTGGCACACTGATTTTGACTGCGGATAACTCCGTTTTCCTGATCAGGATATGGGGCTCACGGCGGGTGTGACCGGTCAACAGGGGATGCTTACTCCTCCTAGGCACCTGATCCCACCTCTGGTGTGTCCACGGGTCCGTGTTTGCCCAACTATCTATTTTGTATTGCTTGTAAGAGTTATGAGATTGATCACTGTTCGTTATCTTCACCTTGCAGGACATTACGACTCTGAACTTAAATCTTTTTTGTAGTGACATTCGTAAAAACACCGTTATCAGTACAGCATCGGTTAGAGTTTTGTATTCAAATTGAAGACCGTGTTTGAAACTGTCAAAACCTGAAACGGTGGAAAGACCTTTAATTGTCCGTGAACAACTAGGATTGCTAGTTATTATTGTTACTATAATTTCCTTACCGTCAACATATATTTCTACGTTTCAAGACTTATCAAAAACCAAAGTAAACAATCTTATTCGACATCTCGAAATATGTTCATATTTCACCCTGCGTACTTGAACTTTGACCCCTAACGAGCTTATGGGACTATATGTAAAAAAGAACCATTACCATCATCCATATTGAAAACCGTGAATGGTAAGAGCATGAAACTTTCCTTAAATTCTTCAACCGATCAAGACAAAAAGATGTGCTACTTTCAATTGTTCGGAGATCCCTAAAAAGAGTTCATGCCCCTGAAAGATTACGATTTTTACGTAAAACTTTAATTCCCAAATTATAAGTCGTAGAAAGACGGGACCAACTGGAATGCAATCCTTCACCATTGACCTTGAAACGAAGGTCAAAAGTCAAAGGCAACCAAAACCTAGGAAAATAGCACTTTCATACCATATTCAACTTATTGGATACCAATATATCGATGACGTTTTGTATATTTACAATAACAACTTTCAATCATATGTCGATTCGATATATCCCTGTGAGCTCGAAATAAAAGACACCACAGAGTCGTCCACTTCTGTTTCATACTTATATATTTTATTGAAAGTAGACATTAACGGCAAACGGACAACTCAACTGTATGACAAACGGGATGATTTGAACTTCTCCATCGTCAACTTCCCATATTTATGTAGGAATATTCCATTATCACCTGCATATGGTGTTGATTCATCTTCGTTATTAGTCTCAAATATCATTATTTAAGCTTATAGCTTTGTAATTGATAGAGATAAAGACATGGTACCACTTACATTAAGTCCAACGACCTATGACCTTCAAAATTAGGTCAAGTTCAAAGTTCTGGTAAATCAACTCTGCTAAACACAATGTTTGGTCTACAGTTTTCTGTTAGTGCTAGAAGATGCACACGGGGAATTTATGCGCAACTTATTCCTGTTGACAAGTCACAATCTAGTCTAAAGTTTGATTATGCTTTGGTTATAGACACAGAAGGATTAAGAGCTCCAGAGTTAGCAGGTGAAAAGTATAATCATGATAACGAGCTAGCAACGCTTGTCATAGGCCTAGCAGATGTTGCGCTGGTCAATATAAAAGGAGAGACTATAGCTGACATGCAAGATGTGCTTCAGATTGTAGTGCATGCCTTGATAAGACTAAAGAATGCAAATGAGGAGTTGAATATTAAACAATCTTGCGTCTTTGTTCATCAAAATGTGTCAGCGTCCAATGCAAAGAGGAACACTTTCCAAGGTAGTCAGAAGGTTACTTCTGTCTTAGATGAAATGACAAAACACATCGCTGAACAGGAGAATATGGCAAATACCACGCGATTCACTGATGTCATAGCATTTAATCCCGTTACTAATGTCATCCATGTACCTGATTTGTGGCAAGGTATTCCTCCAATGGCTCCTGCAAGTCCTGAATATAGCAAACAGGTTGTTCAAATCGCTAAATGCATTCTAGGTGACATTTGTGAAAATAAAACATGTTTTCTCAATATTCGAAACACAAGTCTTCATCCACAAAATCTTTGGAAATGAATTCTTTCCGAGGACTTTGTGTTCAGCTTTAGAAATGCGCTAGAGGTAAAAGCGTTTACGTCGTTGGAAATGAAATTTCAGAACTTTGTTTGGACTTTAGAAGAATTAAAGTTGCAATACCTTCAAAACAAATTAGGTCGGATAGGATGCAGTGAAACATCAGAAAAGCTTCAAAGTACCATCACAAACATTAGAGCCAGTTTTCATGAAAGCCTTCAGGAGAAAACAGATGAATGCGACAAAGAACTGCAAATGTTTTTTGATACGTCTGATTTAAGTCATTACATGTTACATTGGCGAGCACGCAAAACCGAAGAACTCAGGGCTATTTCAAAGAAAATAGAAACTGAAATCGATACGAAAATTGAAAGCGAAAAGGGGAAATGCGAAGCTCTTTTTCAGAGCAATGAGAAATTTTCATTAGTTAAAAAAAGAGTGACTAGCAAGGCAATTGAGTTTGCAAAGTCAGCAAAATACAAGACTGATGAAATAAGCAAAACAGAGGTGAACAGCAAATTTGAATCACTATGGAAAGAATGGCTCAATGAACTCGCCTCAGAAGTTTCGGAGAATACTATCCAGAATAAAATAGAAGAAATGAAATCACAAATCCACAGTGAGATCAGGAAGAAATTCACAAATCAAAAGGCTCTGTATATGAAAATATCAGACATGAAAGTTCCATCCACAAACGTTTTGCCCAAGCTTAAAGACTGCATCAAGATAGAAGATCTGGATGAAAAAGACATCGAAGTAACTGGCATTGTTGAGAAAATGAAATTTAAGCTAGGGAAGTACCTACCAGAAAAGATAAAGGAATTTCTTTCAGTTAATGATTACTTCAAGAAAGCAAAGGACATGCTTGATATAATTTTTTCTGAGATAGAGAAATATATGAAAACACAGAGAGAAGACGTAGAATACAACTCGGCTCAATTCATTCAAGTTTTGAAGTATATAACAGACGGGTTTCATCAACATAATCATCAAAGTGGTACTCATGAATTCATGGTAACAACAATACTGGAGATAAAGACAGTACTAATGGTACAGATGTATGCAATCAATCACTTTGAGCAGCATATAAAGAAATATGAGACTGACAATAGTTTGAGATCGAAAATGGCAAAGTACAAAAATGAAGTGGAATCCTTGTTTGTGGGTATGTACTTTCAAACCGCGAATGAAGATATAGCAACATCGATGATATCTGAACATCTAGAAAATGCTCTCAGGAACAAAGTACTCAACGAACTATCACACCAAATATGGAAGCAAGTAACCGGTGACTTTGGGAATCGAAAGGAACCTCTCATAAAAGCAGTTCTTACAGATTTGGCGCAAAAACATAATTTCAGTGATTACATCTTCTACATTAGAAATCCGAAATTCTACGTGAAGTCATGGATAGAAAAATACACTAGCGATGTATTCAATAGAAAAACCGAAAAACATGTTTCAGAATTTCAGCGTTGCGTTGAGACATATTTAGAAAGATCATGTGATACTATACAAGAGTGCGCAACGGATGCAGGGAGTAAAATCAACAAAGGCGCTAATACAACACATTGGAAGAATTGGATTGACTGTTTCAAAGAAAATCTTATTGTGTAAGACTTCCACTTGTCTAATGATTCGTTTCAAACGCTGTGGGAATTAGAAGTGGAAAATTTCGAAAATCTTTTGAAAAACATAGAGCGACAATTAAACACATGTAGAAATTCCATTTTGAGTACATTAAAGGATGTGCATGTGTCACATATGAAATGGGGGGACACTAATCCTTTTGAAAAAATAATGACAAGTCTTTGGCGTTGTGACAAGAATTGCCCATGGTGTTATGAGCCATGCGTCGTGTCATCATCCGAAGACAGGCATTCATGCAAACAACATAGGCCTGCTGGTATAACAGGATCACCATGGAAAGAGACTGGGAAATTAGTGTTCGAATCTTGTGACTTTACAGTTCAGAGTGGTATGACGAAGAAATGTGGCAGCTGGTGCAAATGTGGTCGAAAAACGGATACATATCATCCATGTAGAGCATACAAAAAACATATGAAGGAACCATGGGATATATCTTGTTCTCCAGACATGTCATCTTCAAAATATTGGACCTGGGTGTTCAGAGAATTTGAAAAGGATTTTGTACAATATTGCAATGCCAAATCGCCTGATTTTCCAGAATCAGATGCTTACAAAATAACAAAAGAGGAAGCAATAGCCAGTCTTAGTGTGTACGAATAAAGTTGGGATCTCTTATATTTACAAATGTGTTTTACAGGTGAATTTAATAGAGATGATAAGAAAGATTGATATCGTGTTTTGCTGGTATTTCAAATTCATGGACATGTAAAAATTAATCTGTTTTTTTTTTTGTTTTTTTTTTTTTTTCTTTTCTACTTTTAGGTTTTGTAGTCACTACTTATTCTCCTATTATGACATTTTGTACACCATACAATCTAATTCAAGATATATATCATGCACGAATCTAGAGGGGGGGGGGGGGGTCGGGGGGGTCCCCCGGAATTTGCAAAGATAAAAAAAATTACAATATAAACGATTTATAAGAAAAATGAAGGGTTGAACATTATATCACGGGTTCGATTTTGTGAAAAGGTTCGACCCCCCCCCCTGGAAAAAAATTTCTGGATCCGCGCCTGTATATATATATATATATATATATATATATATATATACAAATTTGTATTCACCTGAGGATGGATGTTAAAATCCAGAAAGTGCTAGTGATTTAAATATATTTTGGAACTGTACATTTTCCTGCTTTTTTTATTGAATTATTTTGACTCTGTGATATCAACTCTTTCTATTTGGATTATATATATATATATATATATATATATATATATATATATATATATATATATATATATATAACGGATGAAGTGTGAAAGTCTGGACAAATATTCAGGTTAATTGCAAATAATTATATATATATATATATATATATATATATATATATATATATATATATATATATAATTATTTGCAATTAACCTGAATATTTGTCCAGACTTTCACACTTCATCATTTTCAAAGTACAGTACAGGTGTGATTACTGATGGGTTTTTGGTAATTGACATTTTTATAAATTTTGACCACTTGTTTGTGAAATCAGTGGCATATGGTATTCTGCAAGGTTGACATTATAACGGGGGTGTTGACATGGGGAAAAATCTGTTATTCGTTAGGCATTAAGCGGGTAGCATTATATCGGAGAGGGCAATATATTGAGAGAGCGATGTATATATTTTAATGACCTTAAATGATCCTGGTAAATTATGTAGTAACAGATTACCGTACTTTATGTATTGTTGGTCCTGCATTCGCTTGTAATAACAACCTCTGAATGTGTAGTCATCCCTAACAATTGAGTATTACTTACATTTATTTGTATCAAGGATATCTCGTCGTTTTTTTTTTTTGTGTTATATGTGTTAAATGTAAACCATGCTTTGTAATGATTATTGGAATGTATTGATTATATATAATGTTAACAAGACTTGACTTGTTTTCTTTCTCCTTGTTTTTATCTTTGATAAAATCAATGACAGATATACATGTAGTCCTAGTATAACATATTTTTAGGTCACCTCAGTAAAATCATGTCACATACTGCAATTGGTTGTCGTTCGTCGTGTATTAACATTTTTAGAAAACTTCTTCATAACTACCATTCCAATTTTTTTTTTAAATTAAATTTTAGGTATCTTTAGGACAAAGAGGACATAAATTGTAAATTTTGGGACTATTGTAGCCCTGGGACTTTGGAGGAGGGTAAGAACTGCAAAACATTCATCAATTTTTAAAAATATTCTTTTCTACAATCACACAATTCTAATTAAAGCTAAATGTACTGTGATGCAGAACAGGACGGCTTCTACCACAATTGTAAATATTATGGTCCCTGCGGTAGCGATTCTGAATCGAGGACAGGGCAAACCTTGAAATTTGATACATGTATTTAAATGTAAAACATTTTGAAAATATTCTCTTGAATGCTCTTGAAAAGAAATGGATTGTTAAAATGACGGGGTATTCATATACAATTTTTTTTAATTTACATGCCCCCAGATATATGATTTTAGTATCAGTGTGGTGCCAAAGTGATCTGAGATTGAATGTGTTAACAATCAAACATTTGGACACTGGTATATTGAAGGTGAAGATAACGAACAGTGATCAATCACATAACTCCTATAAGCAATACAAAATAGATAGGTAGGAAAACACGGACCCCTGGACACACCAGGGGTGGGACCAGGTGTCTAGGAGGAGTAGACATCTCCTGTTGACCGGTCACACCGGCCGTGAACCCTATATCTTGATCGAGTAAACGCAGTTATCCGCAGTCAAAATCAGTGTGCCAAGAACGGCCTTATAATCGGTATGAAACAGGTCAAACAGTATTTGACCCAAAACTAGGGTGTATTGTCAAACTAGACCGTTACATGTTTAACGACCATAGAATTTGCGAATTGCTGATTTTGTTGTTACTGGCTCATCTCAACACCACAGAGCATATTTTTTATTTTGGGGTAAAATATAAATTTACTTTCATCAAGACTGGGAATGAACAACTTATTTAAGAAGAAGCTATGTGAAAATGTATTTTTCAGTTCGACACCAATAAATTAATAAATGAATAACGGTATTGTTACTGTTGATGAATAGAAATATGTCGTGCAGATAGTCGATAGGGGATTTCGAAGCAAGCAAAATGTCAATTATAAGATGGAATTCAAGTAAGCATAACTCTTAGAAATTGACATTAAAATGATTTGTTTCCCTTTCAATATCTTTTATTTCTAGCTAACATACATTTGATATTTGGGGGTAATGTCTCCGCAGAGACCCCCGATAAATCCTCACCTAGGGTGCCAGGGGCTCCATGAATTGGATATATATATATATATATATATATATATATATATATATATATATATATACTGTACATATATGTGTTAACTATACATGTATGCATATTTAAGAAATATATCTACATGATATCAAACAGTATACTTGATAAGATTGCTTTTCTTTTACACTTAAAGATTTACATGCTAGGTAGCAATATTTTTCAATTAAAAAAAAGCAAAGTATATTTAGGTGTCAAAAGTATATCAGTATGCAAAATCTAATCTACACTTAATACATATAAAGCAATGATTGGTCCATATTGTTGCAGGGGAGACACAATCACAAACAGTTCACCACTCCCCTAAGAACAAGTACTGAGGAACAGGTCACCCTCAAGTACTGGTGGAGTGCTATTGTTGGAAACTGAATATCAAATACATAGTACATACAGATTATTGCAATGCATGTGCTATAATATAAAGCATTAAAGTAACAAAGAAAGTCTCTCAAATAATTTGTGATCTAGGAAATCGTACTTTGATTTTCTTAATGTTAAGTATGTTATATAACAGTCTAATTTAACCTGTATCAACAGATTATTCACACTTTCATTTTTTTTTTCCAAGTCTTAACATCATTTTACTTTTGTAAATTCTGAAAGCAATATATGAAATCACAAAGTTAAATGTATGCACTTTAGGATTATCTTCATGAAAAAAGCCGAGAACAATATGTTTCCATTGAATGTCAATTTCAAGCACCATTTCAACAGTATTCCATATCTGTCTTACATTTTGACATTCAAAAATTAAATGTGCATTGTTTTCAGTGACATCAGCACAAAATGTACAGTTTCTATGAACACCTTTTTTCCATTTGCTAAGTAGATAATTGTTGCATAAAAGATTGTGCAAAAGTTTGTAGTTGAATTCAGCAACATTTTTATCAACAACTTTACATACATTATTTCTATAAATATTAGTCCAGTCTGAATTTTCCAACATAAAAAGTCTTTTCCCACATACTTTCCATATATGACCTTTGAAACTTATCATCAACAAAAATGTCGTAAAAGAATTTACAAGATGTGCCAATTATAGATTCAATTTTTCCATTTTTGAATAAAAACGCGTTTTCTATTTCTATATGGTATTTTGTCTTATGACTTATTTTATTAAAAACATTTCTTAGTATTTTATATTCACACAACCAGTTATGTTTGTTTGTAAGATTTGAAAAATCAGTAATATCCTTGAATCCAATTTCATTAAACAGATCATCTACTTTTAAAACACCACTTTTCATCCAATTTGTAAAACAAAGTGTCTCATTTTTATAAGTAAATCTTTTATTTTTCCAAATATTTTGGGAAAATTGTAATGTTGTTGATTTGCCCTTAGCTTCATTGAAATATGTAATCATTTCTCTATAGAAATAGGGTATGTATTTAAGTAACATTCCACTTTCACTCAAAAATGAGTCGTTTGTCTTTAATAGATAGTAAATATCATATTGATTCCTTTGACAGAAACACTGGAAAAAGTATTTTAATTTATGGTTACACGATATTATTTTTGGGATCCATGATGCTTTAAAATGAATTACTTTTTAAGATTTAATCTGGTGTGGTGTCATCTTTAAAAGTAGGTATTAAGTGATTGGGACACTAAGGGTTGCTTGAGTAACGGTGTACATGCTCTAGTCTTCGACAGTGTGAACACGGAGTCCACACTATAGATCCGCGTCTTAAATGGCATTAGTTTCCTTGATACTCTTTCTTAAATTTTGGCAGGTGTCTTGGAAACATCTTAATGTACGTGTGCTGAATGAGTAGTTTTACGTGTCCCATCAATCAACATGATAAGTCACCATGATATTGAAACAATGCCGGCATTCCCCTATCGGATTCAAACGCCAAATGAATTATTCTTAATTGAAAATTATTATTATTAACAGTTTTCAAATTAGAAATCATGGATATATTTTTATTATCAAATTACATGCACATGTAGTGATGTGATAATTTCAATACATTTATTCTAAATATGTATTTAAAAAATTTCAAATGGTTTAACGCGCTATATACACTGTAATGTGTATCTATATATCTATATGAGCCTTTGATTATATTTTATAGACACTTCAGACATCTTTAAATTAAGGTTTATATCAACATGAGGTTCACGACCTCACAAACAGATGACAACAGGCTTGTAGAACATTTCGTGGTAAAGTACACAAACATCAGCAACGAATTCTGGCAGAGGGTGATTGGAAACTCTTACGCACAACTGTTCCAAAACAGATGGAAAATATGTGACCCAATTAACTGCATTGATTAATGATTGTAGAATAATCCATACTAAAATATATGAATGTGAAAACACAATAAATATGATGAGGATGAAAAATGTCCAGGATACACCTGTTTTTTTTCCCCTGTTTCAGTGACGCCTATGTTTACAGGTAAATTTCCGTTGAAATGGTCAAATCATTCAGACCTTTACCATTTTCGTTAATGCCTAGACGGGGAGAATGACCCAGTCGTAATAGACATGTACCATTTTTAAATATTTACCATTCCACACTTTTTCAAACAGAGAAAACGCGATATTTACCATCTTTGTTGTAAAATATTTACGTCAAAAATCTGAATACTATTTCTTTCACTTTTACATATTTTTCGTTGTTGATATATTTATACACACGTCTAGAAATACTTAATTTGTATAAATCATTCATTCATGCGCACTATACATAATTCCTTTAAATTAATTGAATGAGATGATTCATTTAAATTATATAAATTTCAACATGTTTTATCATAAAAAGTTAATGAAGTTGTTAAAAACACATCACATTTTCATAGAAGGGAAACCAAAACTGCACATGAGTTAATCAATCTAATATATTTATTAATTCAGAATCATACAAACTGCACACAAAGGATTTTCCCATCATGATGTTACATTTTATCAATCACTTACTTTAGGTCCACTCTTTCCCACTCAGGCATTCAAAGGTCCACTAAATCCACCTCCTACACAGAAGTGTTCTTATGTCGAAACTGGCGTATTAACAAGGAACAGATAAACAGGTCAAGATATTTTTGTTATCATTTTACCTAAATTTATTTGTAAAGGAGAAGGTACGCTTAGCATATGAATTTGGCCTAGTAAAATCAAGAAAAATGAAGTAGAAGATGACATACTTTCACCTATCGAAGTCATTAGGGAGCAACACCCTCACTCCAAATAAAGAAACAAAATGGCGCCAAAACGTCACATAGTAGAATACTACGCTCCCGAATGTACATGGATCGCTATTTCTTAGCCAAAACTTCAAAATTTTACTTACATTTGTCAATATTATGATATGAGCACATTCAAGGCGATGGATGATATTTGCGTGTGATAAACGAAATACTTCAATTAATAATAAAAGGGTCTTTCATCAATCGCCTTCCCTGTGCTCATGGTGAAATTATAAAATCGGACAAAAATTACGCATCACACACATTTGATACTAAGATTACATATATGCGCGACAAATCATAAATTAAGGCGCGTGTTACCTTTTTGTGTAGTACAGATTTAATATAAAGAAATATAATAACATTTCTATTAATTTATGTGATCACTATACATGTAATTCGGATTTTCAATTTCTTTCGGTGTTTTTATCTGAAACGATAGTGATATAGTCGACTGTAATATTATCGCTTGTTACATGAACTACACTCATTTGAAATTGTTTGTAATACGACAAGGATAATAACTCTCGACCAACAAAATTTATATTCATATCAATAGCATGCAAAAGGTCTTTTTGTATGTGTGTATCAATAAATTCTTTAAAATTATCCAAAGGATTTTAATTAACAAGGTATATTAAACTATTTTTTTCTGTATAGGAATTGAGAAAACGTCATCAGACACAAAACATGACAACTTTTCTACTTCACATCACAATTCAAATACACCTTAATTGTAAATAGTGTTTGAATATGATATCTGTATGATACTATTGAAAAGAATTTGTTTGTGTGTGTTAATACCGTTTTAAAAATTATCCAAAGCAATTTAATTAACAAGGTATATTGAACTATTTTTTCTGAATAAGAATTGAGAAAACGTCATCAGACACAGGTTAAAGACGCAACGTTAAATCTTGCACTCGCAAAACATGCCAACTTTGGTACTTCATGTCACAAAAAATATACGTAATACATGGATATAATTACTATACATAGAAAGTACACACCCTATATAGCATTAGGGCATACAATTACCAACTTCTGAAAATAGGCCAAAATTGACCCTTATTGTACCTTCTCCTTTGATTAATCTGGTAATTTAATTTATTTGGTGTGGAGATGTGATTTCGTGACGTCACGACATGGTATCAGGCCCTGGTGGGAATGTTCAAAATATCGTTAAAGTATGTCAGTTGTTGGATTATTGATATATTTTCTATTCATATCTATTGATTAAAATCCAGATACATGTGATTGAGTTCAGGGGCACCTTTCTGTCCAAGTCTATTATTTTTTGTATTCCTTATAGGAGTTAAGGGGTTGGTCGCTGTTCGTTATCTGTACCTTTTTATTCGCTGGACAATATTTGGTCTGTGGGAGACTAGAATTACTAGGTTCAGCAGGTACACGTGACACGTCTGCTATTTTGGATGCAAATGCAATATATTGCATAACAGATTTAACGTAAAAATATTGCGTATTATACGCTGTTAAAACCCACATTGCTTCCAACGCGACGACCATTGTCGCGATCACGCCTAATGATGTCATATCATGTTGGCACAAGTTCGTTCACGACAGCCTCGTTAACAGATGATCCAAGTCAGGTCTCAGTGATGGCAACTAAATCTAGATCATCGAATACTAATAGCAATAGAGGAGGAAACACTTCGTACTTTTAATGATTCAAAGTCGTGTACAAAATGTGGTACAACTCCTCTAGAGGGGTGAACAAATGCTGCAAAATACTTCGTATGATAAGTGATCACGGATCAATAGGCCTAAAAATTACAATAACTAAAATTATGAATTGAACATTTTTATTAATAGGTGCCACTTTTTAAAAATAAATAATACAAAACTTTGTTCAGTAAGTTATTAAGTGGGACTGTAACAAGAGCATCAGTGTTAACGATGTAACGAAACTAAATTGACATCGGTGGAACAGCCATGTTATAGCTATAACACCGTTCAATGGTCCCAGCATAGGTTATCATTCTAAGGACCACAGTTGATAGGGGTATGTATGCTACTCATAGATTAATTGTTCATTCTAATGCAAGCAGGTACCTGAACAAGTTGACCATTTACAGAGAAACCACTTTCTTATGGTTTTTACCGCCTTAACTTTGTTGTTTTCACTGAAACTAGCAAGCATTGTAAAAAAAAAAAACACGCTACTTTTATCACCCGATTAAACAACAAAGATATATATTTTATGTTTTAAATTTATATCATTAAGTACCAAAATTTATTGCTGAACAATTAAGAGCAATTCTATGTAAGGATCAAAGAATTACTAAGGTACTGAGAAATAGGTTGTCACAGAATATGCTCATACTTACTTTTAATATTTCTTATTAAATACTTTACTGAAACATATATATCAAAATTGATTTTTTTAACCCTGTTGCCATGGCAACAAAACGTCATTTCTCACCATATTTGTTCGTTGGATAGCATTAAAAACCCAATTTTTGTGAAATTTCAACATTTTATTACATTTAACATATGAAATATATCATTAAAGTAAATTATTTAATTGAATCATATTTGTTTCTAGATTAAAAACAATAAAAACCAGATTGATAGTCAGTAAAGAAAGTATTTTGTCAAGCAGTCTAAGATAGGTGGTTTCTTCAATTTTCAAATTTGAAATTTTTTGGGATTTTTTGATTTTTCAGGTCTTACTTTCTTAAAAAATGCAGCATAGGAAATTTGAAATACTATGACCAAAAGTTTGAATAGGTTTTATAGCACTAAATATTAAAAATTCAAAGCGGGTGTTTTTTTCGATAAAAAGTAACGATTTCTCAAAGTTAGGCTATTTTTAAAATTGACCCAAATTACAATACAACACTATTCCCTCAATGAAAGAATTTTAAATCTGAAACAAATATTTTAACCATTCAGCATCATGAGGCATGTCATTCTTGTAAATCAAACACTAATATTTTATGAAATATTACTGAAAAATTGTCAAAAATATCACAATAAAGATTTTTTCAAAGGGAGATAATTGTCGTATAATGCGCTGTAAAAGGTTATAACTTTGACAGGAGGTGTTTTAAAAACTGTCAAATCAACTTAAATTACCTGTGCACTCCCAAGACATATTAGAAGGTATATTTTCATCAATAAGAAACAAAATATACCATTGATTTAATGTTAAGTAGGAAAATGAGCATAATTTCCTAAAAATAAAAAAATCAGCTTTCCCCAACACTTTTCTTAGACAGTGGGTTAATCTCTTTTTACCGAACCCTCCATATCTTGACATTTTTAGATAAGTATAAGTAAATGTATGGTTCTGCAAAGTACAAAAGCTTGAATTTGTGTAACTTCCTTCTATTATACTTTAAGGAGGTACTCATAATGGTTGACTTACTTTTAAAACATGGATGAAAATATAAATATCAGCAATGTTTGTCTAATAATTTCAAAAGTTATTGCCTAGCTGAGTAGATAGGTAAGTTTGCACGTAGACTGTAGATCACGGGTTCAAGTCCAGCAGGGGTTTTAAATTTTGTTCAAAATGCTTTCTATTGAATCTACATTTTTTTTTTACTAAAACAACTTAAGGTTGGTCGATCCTCATGTGATGTCATAGGTTTTTGAAAAACATCTTAATAATTTAAACTTTGCGCTTGATAGAAATATATCTTTCTGAGAAATTGTGTTCACTAGATATAATAAAAAATCTGGTAAACTATTAATACTGAAAAAGTTAATATTTTCCATCGATAATCAATTATTTTTCATTTTAAAAATGTTGTCAAGGGCAATAACTCCTATGGTGGAATTTCCTCTACTGAATGTCTATTGTATATTGGTTTCCCTAATATCCACTATTAATCTATACATATTTATGAATTAGCAGTTTTTTTAAAACTGTTGATATTTAAATTTTGTCATTTCAACAAGTTTTTATCTATTTTTAATATTCTGTTTAACGAAAATGTGTGATTTTCTGATGTAGATGTATACTTCTGTTTTTGTATGTCTGGCATCTTTAAAAAGTTGGCAACATATATATTTTCTTTGATTATTAATTAAATTAAACTATATTGAGTGGAAATTAATAAAGTTTTTCCACTTTTAACCATTAATATTGATAAGTCACATGAGGATGAAGCTACCTTAATTTGAACGTTCTCAACGTACATATCCTCCACTTTTCATCCATATTAAATTTTCCTTGTGTAGCATTCCTCCTTAAGTCAAGCCTACATGTACAAGTTTCAAATTTTCATTATTTGGTTGATGCTCAAAACAATACAAGTTCATAAAAATACATTTTCAATGACACAAAAGTTATATATAATAAATAACTTGCTGATACATTCATACAGAATTATATAGGACAGGCAGTAAGACAAAAATTGATATATGCACTTCCCAACTTTGCAGTTGTGGGAGGGGGAGGGGATATGGATACTGATTAAGTTGACCATAAAATGGAAAATGATGTATAGGCTAACTGAGTAAAGTATTCTCAAGGTCAGAAATGGTCTGTTCTCTTAAAGCCTAATTTTTTCGACATTGTCTAGAAAAAAAACTAGCAATCTGCTGTGAGCTTAAGAACTATGTTAAAACAAAACGCCTTGAACCATCAGATTTTTTTATGCTCCGCATTAACAATGACACGTTCTCGGGGTCTTCTTTACGTCCTGTCTGAATTCCAATGTTAAACCTCTCAATAAAAAAAAACTCTTTTGGTTTTCAGTGAATCTCCTGTTTTTCCTTTCCAGTTCAATGCCCCATCCTTGAGAGAGAGTTTGTCTACTTTCTATTTCCGAGCAGGTACCAGATAATGTAACTTCTTTGGATGTAACCTGTGTCTCAGACAATTTTTTTTATATACTGTGTTTTTAAAACATCTGATTTCTTAATCTTCTCTGATTGCACATTGCACTCATCCAAAATGACATGATTATGCAGTTTTTGGTGAGAATTGAATGAAGAAATGCAGCCATCATTCGAAGTAAATATTCCATCAGTCTGTTGATTTACGGATTGCACAGATGATTGGACAAGTGCATGGAAGTCTACAGTATCTCTTGCTTTTTCCAACACTTCAAGTGAGGGTGGCACAATAAGGAATGAATTTGCCTGTAAAACAACAAACATGCTTGAACATGGAGAAAACTGCTTAGAATATCAAGCATTTACATGGGTGTGCTAGATCTTTAAATTTGTTATGAGTGAAATATTCTTGCGAGGAATGTTCAACAATATGCAATCAATCAATCAATAAAAACAGTATACGATATTTTATACAAAACCTCTGAAAACATCAAAGGGCATGTAAGATGTAACTAGAAATATGTCCATAGGACATGGATGTCCTGCCCAATGTGACATTTGTAATGCAATATGAAAACAAGAGGTCCATGGGTGACATCACTCACCTGAGTCAACTTGGGACATATTTAAAGATTTTCCCTATATATTCACATGTTGAAGTTGTCATATGGATGGAGTCAATACCTCATTTAGAAAGGAAGTTGTTCAAGCACTCCAAAGGACTCATATATATTTAGGCTCTTGCTGGATTGCTGAATAAAATAAAAGTACATTTACATTAGATAAGATCGACCATGTCAAACAAGAGACCTAAGGGCTACATCACTCACCTGAACCATCTTGGCCCTGTCATTGTTCAATCCTTATTCCCATGAACAAATTTGACAAACTTAAATCTGCACTATGTTAGGAAGCTTTCATGTAAATATCAGCTTTTCTGGCTCAGTGGTTCTTGAGAAGATTTTTTAAAAGATTTTCCCTATATATTTGTATGCAAAACTTTGATTCCTTATTGTGGCCCCATCCAAACCCCGGGGAACACGATTTTAACAAACTTGAATCTGCACTATGTCAGGAAGCTTTCATGTAAATTTCAGCTTTTCTGGCCCAGTAGTTCTTGAGAAGATATTTAAATGACCCCACCCTATATTTGCATTTTTGTGATTATCTCACCTTTGAAAGGGACATGACCCGTCATTTGAACAAACTTGAAAGCCCATCATTCAAGGATGCTTTTGGCCAAGTTTGGTTGAAATTGGCCGAGTGGTTCTGGAGAAGAACAGACGATCAGAGAAGCTCACTTGAGCTTTCAGCTCAGGTGAGCTAAAAATGAATTCACTTAATATAGAGATGCATGAGAGAGACCTTGTCTTAAGTAACATATATGGCTATTCTATCTTAAATAATTCAGGAGACATTACATAGGTAAGGTTTTTATTGAAAGTGGGTCAAACTACCAAGTCAAGGTGGCAAGGTCAAGCTTCACAAAATAATACGGCCTTCCATAAAGATTTTATGTACAAAATATGAAAGCTCTACCTTCAACAGTTTAGAAGATAATGAATAGGTCAAGGATTTTTTAAAAAGTAGGTCAAACTCCGAGTTCAAGGTCACAAGATCAAAATATGAATTGAATGGTATTGCAATAAGAAATATAGATACAATATATGAAAGATCTATCTTAAATAGTTCAAGACATATTGTGTAGGTAAGATTTTTTAAAAGTAGGTCAAACTTTAAGGTCAAGGTCACAACATCAACACCATTGCATCACATGAAAGGTATTTTCGTAAATAATGTATGAACAAAATATGAAAGCTCTAGTTTAAATAATTCAACATTTTCCCATATATCACCATATAACACTCTCATTCCCCAATGTGACCCCCCCCCCCCAACTCCCCGGGGACCATGAATTCCACAAATTTGTATCTAGTCCATGTCAGGAGGCTTTCATGTAAATTTGAACTTATTTGGCCCAGTGGTTTTTGAGAAGATTTTTAAATGAGCCCACCTTATTTTTGCATTTTGATGATTATCTCCCCTTTGAAGGGAGTATGGCTCTTCATTTGAACAAAGATGAATCCCCTTTACCTATGATGCATATGAAGTTTGATGTAAATTGACCCAATGGTTCTGGAGAGGAAAATGAAAATGTGAACAGTTTACAGACAGATGAACACACAAAAATCAACAAGTGATCAGAACAGCTCACTTGAGCTTTCAGCTCAGGTGAGCTAAAAAGATAAAGTAATTCATTGGATAATTATGTGTTATGATATAATTATTTTTTGTACTTCAAAGAAACAGGTGTAACAAAACTTTTAAATGAATAATATATACATATATGCAGGACATCAAAGTTTTAAAAAAAAAATAACATCTTATTCTTATATGCCCTGTTTCTCCACTGTATCAATCTGCAAATAATTGCTCACTGGTTCAATCATTAAATCTGATTTCAATACCAAAATTCTTCATAGGTAGTAGTTATATGAAAATACGTGTACTAACCTGTGATAAACTATTCTGTGATGGTTCAAAATAATGACTGGAAACACAAGGGTAATCTATTCTATCAGTTACATGTACCTGCAAAACAGAAGAAAGTAGTTCAAATTTAGAAACAATCTTACTATTATTCCTATGTCATCCTTATTACACTATTATTATTAAGAAGCATAAATATCATCAGCAACCATTCATCATACAAATTTGATGTAATAATGCTCTGTTGTATCATATTACATGTAGGCAGACCAATACCACTTTGTCCCATATGCGATAAAATTAAAACATTTTACCCCTTTAGAACAATAATACAGCTTTAAACAAACAATTCTTGAGTTGCATATTTTTCTAACAAATTGGAACAAAATTGTTATATTGTTTTGTGTTTGAAGTAGGTGATAGTTGGAGTTTCGAGTCCAAATGGCAATTTTTGTAAAACAGAATAATGTTTAAGTCTGAAACTGAGAAAAAAGTATCAGTACTATGTACATTGTTTTCCAATCACAGCTTCCAGATGCACATATATTTACTAAGGTGGGGATACACTAAAGAGCAACCTAAAATATAGAGACTTAGTACCATTCTTTCCAAGGATCAATAATGATCATAATAATGATTACTTTATTTGACATATTACATTTTTCTTTAAAACTAGACTTGATATTTAAAAATACATCAGATAGACTAATACTGTTGCTCATGAGTATTATTTCTGTGCTATATTTTGGCTATCGGCCATATATTTCAGGGATATCATATATTATTATACAACATGTACAATGCCATCTACCAATTAGACAATATTATGGCTTCCAAGCTAAGAACTTTCATTTAATGTAAAGATCACTGAATGCATTGTACCTGGATCTCTACATCTTTGGAATGCTTCCTCATTCCCCTTCCTAATATCTGTTCATCATTGCTCTGTGAAAAAGAATATTACATACATGTATATTTAGACATTCTTGTTTTGTTTTTAAAATCCCTTTATGTTTACTATTTGTACATATATACATGTAGATACACGTAAAATAGTAATCCACAAATTGGCTATGAGCTTCAATGTTATGAACCTATTTAAACTGAACACCTGCTTTAACCGAACAAAAAGTTTAGTCTTTTCATTGGTATGAATTTGAATTCTTATGTAAATGTAATGATATATACCTTTGACAAACAAGTATCAAAATCTGTAACTACTTGAATTGATTCTTTTCGGTCAATTAGTACACAGCTTTCTTCTGCAATTGGCACAAACAGCTGAAAAAATGTCAACAATTACATGTAAGTGCACACATTACATTAAAAGTAAGAGAATTCATGATATGTACCTGTCTTGACAGTAAACATTTCGATCCACAGGCCCAAACGAGTTTTGGGAGAATTTTCCAATTACAAGTACCATCAAAAGATAAAAGACACCTGGCCCAGAGGTTCTAAAACTTTTACCGTAGTCATACTAAAACTCAGCAATGTTTGTTTAGAGTACAACTCTGAACAAACTCCAAGCATCCTCAAAAAATCTTAAGCATGAACTCCATTTGAGTATGAGAATAATTTTATAAATGTTTTATAACCTTCACTTTGAGTATGAGTATGATTTACAGCACGGTGTTTGAATTTGAGTATGAATACGCATGCTCAAAAAGTTTTACAACCTCCAGGCCAGCTATCAATATTCATTGCTTGAAGCACTCTACAGTGCATGTAAAAATGGACATGCATGTGGAAGTTGATTGATCAAATTATCAAAAAGGTTGATTTGCTTGTGTTGAAATATGACTGATTAAGAATAGTTTAATATATGTTATCATATATTTACGAGTTCCAACAGGTATAATGACACCAACATTCTCTCTGATTGAGACGACATTTTAAAAAGTTAGCAGTCTGTCTTTTCTTCTTGTTGATTTTGATTCTGGGTGTGTATTGATGCATGATGGAACTTCACAATAAATTCTTCTGCTTCTTTTGAGATTTCTCTCAAGAATATGGGAGAAATGTGCCGAACAAATATTAAATGAACATTCACTGATATTGTCCGGTAATACACAACATTCTGTTAGAATAATTTGTACGTCTTTTTCAGCATGATTTTTCAAAATAACTTCATCGTTTGAACATTCTATAGAGTCAACAAAGTATTTGAAATAGCAAACCATGTTTCTCTTACATTTTCAGTTCTATAAATCTCATAAAACACCTGTATCCCACTTAACTTCAATTCATACCACCGTCTGTCAAACTAGTAAACAAAACATTCGTGGACTAAATTACCTCCTAAATAAGAGAGTTCCCTTAGAGACAAAGAACGATAACTCTTGTTACAAAACAAAGCTACATGCAATACATTATATGTTTTTAACTTACTGTAGGTCTCATACCTGTTAAATAACATGCAATTTTTATTTTAAATACAATTTCTTGTATTCAGATGAAGATTTAAGTACACATGCGTTGTTGGATGAGTAGTTTATCCAAAAAAAAAAAACGTTTTTGAGACCCAGAGCAAAATATATAGATTTTATACATGTAATTACTATTAAGTGATAAAAATACCCATTGAGATATTTTGTTGTTAGTTAGAAGATATGCTATAAAAACTAACAGCAAAGTTTGAGAAAATTCCTGTGCTGCGTTTTCATGTGAGACTGGTTTAAATTTTCTGTAATTTTCACATTTTTACTCTAAAAAGTATGCTTCAACAGAAGATTTATGAAAATATAGGTTCATTAGAAACGCTAATATTTTCT